>NC_081410.1:172374827-172714827 GCF_030272615.1 Cryptomeria japonica | reverse complement strand
CTTAGTTGGAAGGTTTGCTGGTTTTAGGCCTAACATTGATGTTGTTAGGAATTTTATAAGGAGGAAATGGGTTCTTAAGGGTCAAGTAGATGTGGTAGCTTTGCCTAGGCTTTTTTTTCCTTTGCTTTTAATTCTGAAGAAGATATGATTAAAGCTCTATGTGAAGGACCATGGATGTTCGACAAGTCAACTTTGGCTTTACAGAAATGGATTCCAAACCTTTCTCTTGATGAGTCCTTTTTTGTGTCAGCACCTGTGTGGACGCGTCTCCCGGGCCTCCCGCTAGAGTTCTAGAATGAGGAAGTCTTCAAGGGGATAGTGAGTTATTTTGGAGAAATTCTCTCGATCGATCCAATGACTGCTGCTAAATCAAGGTTGGTTTTTGCCCATATCTGTGTTAATGTTAATCAAATGATGGATATGCCTCAATCTATTGAGATTATATCTAAATTGGGGAAATGGACCCAAGTGATTGAATATGAATCGGTCTCATATGCTTGTTTTCATTGTAAAAAGTTGGGTCATTGGGCAAAATCTTGTCCACTTAAGAAGAGTAAGAACAAAAAGAGTGACAATAGTTTGAAGCAGAAATGGCAAACGAAAGATAAGAGAGAAGACCCACCAGTAGAGTGTGTTCCTGATAAGGAAGTGATTGAGCTGGAAAATGAGGATAAGAAGGATGCAAATAGTAATAATGAAAAACCTATTTGTGCCTACTCTAATAATCAAATAGAAAGTACCAAAGAAGAAGAGCAAAGGATAGAGGCAAATGAGCAAAAACATGATTCAGAGTACCAAAAGGGAGGGCCTGTCAGTCAAGATAAAGTAGAGGAGCATACCAATGATGATGCTTCTGCTTCATCTTATACAAAAGCAAATGGGGAATACTTCAATGAAGCACAAGACTGCAACATTTCGGATTTTGAGCTTCTTTTGTTATTAACCAATGGAATCCCTAAGTCATTTCAATGCAAAACCCCATCTAATAGTATGGAAATGGTGGCCATGGAGGGAAATCTTAGGACTCTCAGCACTAAAGAAGGGAAATCAAATAAGGATGGACCCAATGGAGGTATCTCAACTAGAAGCAAGAATAAGAAAAATGCAGATGTTGGAAGCCACAACAAAAAGCAGGGGAGACCTTCTCTAAAAAATCAAAGGGAACAGGAAAGTTGGAAGAACCGTACTGATGGAACATAGAGCTCCATTTAGTCAGCTTTATCTTCAGTTAAAGTATGAAGATAATTTCTTGGAATATAAGAGGGTTGAATGCCCCTCATAAGCAGGATGTGTTATGTAATATTATAAGAGATCATAAACTAGATGTTGTCCTTGTTTAGGAAACTAATATGTGTAAGGATAAAGTGGAAAGGATCAAAAAATTTAAAAATAATGGAGTTATAGGAATCAGTTTGGAGGGTGCCTCTAGAGGAACAATGATTTTTTGGAACCAAAATACTATTAAAGGTAAGAAAATCATTTCAGAAATCAATAGGACTTATGTGTTGCTCGAGCATATTAAGGATAACTTTTTTTGGGTTATCACTAATGTCTATGTGCCTAACACCAAACCTGGGAGATTTAAATATTGGAGAAGCCTTGTAGAAGACTGATTAAATTTTGCTGATAAAAGCTGGATAATAATGGGAGATTTCAATACACCGCTTAAAGAGGATGAGAAGATGGTAGGCCTTCCCTTGCAGCTTGATGGTAAACAAGATCTTATGGACTTTAACAATGATCAAGCTCTTATGGATGTGGATCTCCAAGGCATCAACTATACTTGGACCAATAGAAGAACTGGAGTTGATCTTATTCAAATAAGGTTAGATAGAACCTCAATTTCTCCTAAGTAGTTATCTAAGTATAGTTGTTCTTTGGTGTCTATTATTAAGATTGGATCTGATCATTTCCCTATCTCTTTTACTACCAATTCTTTTTCTGCTAAGAGAAATTTCCCTTTTAGATTTGAAAAAGCGTGGTTATCTCATCCATCTCTGGAAGTTTGTGTTGCTGATTGGTGGAGCTATGAGGTTGAGGGAACGACTCTATTTAGAATAGCCAAAAAGCTCAATATTATAAAGGCCAAAATCAAATTTTGGAACAAAGAGACATTTGGTGATATCTTTAAAAGTAAAGCCCAAATTAAGACTGAAATTAAAGAAGTCCAAGATAAAATCCAAAAGGATGGGCTTTCAGAAGATTTGAGATATGTTGAAAATGGTTTGTTGTCTAAATACCACAGAATTATTTCTAATGAAGAGATGTTTTGGAGACAAAGATCAAGCCTTGTATTTGAAGGAAGGTGATAAAAATACCCAATTTTTTCACTTAACTGCTCTTAAGCATAGGGCGGTTAATAGGATTTCCAGGTTATCTTGTAATAGGGGGATTTTAACGGATGAAAATGACATAAGAAAGGAAGCTCTGGATTTTTTTAGCAACCTCCTGGGAGAAGTGGATGATCTAGACGTCAGTAATCAAAACCTCCTTTTGCAAGCTATCCCTTCCACCTTGACTGAGGAAGACAACAAATATCTCTCTCGGATACCTTCTAGTCAGGAAATAAAAAAGGCGGTGTTTTCTTTTCAGGGAGATAAGTCTCCTAGTCCGGATGGTTTTCCAATGTTCTTTTTCCAGTCCTTTTGGCACATTATGGAGACTGATATCTGTAAAGGAGTTAAATAATTCTTTGGCTCTAGAAGGCTTTTAAAACAACTAAATGTGACCTTCAATGTTTTAATTCTGAAGATTTCAGGAGCTGACTCTCTTAATAAGTTTAGACCTATTAGTCTTTGTAATTCTATTTACGTGATTTTGTCTAAGGTTCTTACCTCTAGATTGCTGGATATTCTTCCCAGAATTATTTCAGCTCAACAAAATGGTTTTGTCCTTGGTAGATAGATTCTGGATTCCATTATTTTAGTTCAAGAAAATATTCACTCTCTAATGGCTGTTAGAAACCAGGGCTTTTTTCTTGAGTTAGATATGTCTAAAGCCTATGATAGAGTGAATTGGCATTTTCTTTTAAGGATTATGAAAGCCTTTGGATTTGGAGAAAAAATTATTCAGCTCTACTCTCAATTGATGGAAACTTCCTCCTCTGCTATTATTGTTAATGGATCTCCTTCCAATTTCTTCAAAATCACTAGAGGTCTAAGACAGGGGGATCCCATCTCCCCTATCTTGTTTACTATTTTAGTTGAAAGTTTGTGTAGATTTATTATTAAAAATGTGGAAGAAGGTAATCTCAAAGGACTGAAACCTTCTTCATCCAATGTTACTTGTACTCATGAACAGTTTGTTGATGATTCTATTACCATGGGGGAAGCTACTATTAGGGAAGCAAGAAATATGAAGAATGTTATGGATATTTATGAATCTACTTCTGGCCAAAAAATTAATTGGGATAAGAGCTCATTGTTCTTCATCAACACCCCTGTTCAAAGACAATTAAGGATTGAAAGAATTCTTGGATGTAAAATTGTTGAGTTTCCCTCTACTTACTTGGGGCTTCCCCTTTGTATTAAGCTTGTAGATAATTTTTGGATAACGTTGGTTGACAAATTCAACTCTAAACTGGCTGGTTGGAAAGGGGCTATCCTTAGTCAAGCGGGTAAGGTGACGTTGCTTAAAGCTACTCTCCAAAACTTGCCTATTTATTCTCTCAGTCTGTTTAAAATCCCTAGAAAATTTGTGGAGGCAATTGAAAGAATCCAAAAAAAGTTTCTTTGGTCGGGAGAGGAAGATAAGAATAGAATTCCCCTTATAGCTTGGAACAAAATCTGTTCTCCCAAGGCCTCTGGGGGGTTGGATTTAAGGAATATTAGCTTTATGAATAATGCCTTATTATCAAAACAAATTCGAAGAATGAAAGGGGAGGAAAGAGAGTGGAATTTCATCTGGAAAAAGAAATATCTTCATATGCAACCTTTTGAGGAAGAATTTATGGATAACTCTTTTACTGTTGAAGGGTCTGTAATTTGGAATGCAGTTCAATCGGCTAAAAGTTGGGCTGCTGCTGGAAGAATGTGGAAATTAGGGAATTGAATAAGTTTAAGATTTTGGGAAGACAAATGGCTTCTGGATAAACCTTTGGAGGATATTCCAATCCTTAATGATTGGAAAGATTGGTTCAAAAAAAGGCATGGAGGTTTGGTTAGAGACTACTGGAGAAATGGGAATTGGATTGAGTTTAGCCAGCAATGTCTGGGATTAAAGTTTCTTGAGATTTTGCTTTCTTCTAAATTTTGAGGGACAATAAAGAGGATAGTTTGATTTGGAAGGAGACCTCGGATGGGAATTATTCTATGTCTTCGGTTGTGGCTATCCACAACAAAGTTCTGGAAGAGATTCCTATTTGGGCCAAAGTGTGGAATAAGAAGTTAATTCCTAAAGTTAATATTTTTTTTGGATCTTTATCCAAAATAAGGTGTTGACTTTGGACAACCTTCAAAAGTGAGGATTTGTTTTTCCTAATAGGTGTTCTCTTTGTTGTAGGGAAGAAGAGTCTGCTTGTCATATTCTCCACCAGTGTACTTTCAGCCAGGAAATTTGGAAAATTATTTTTAGTAGGTGGAAGTTGAGTTGGCTTTTCCCGAACTCCCTAGGGGAGTCCTGGCAGCAATGGTACTATCCTAATTCCAACCCTAAGATTGTGAAGCTTTGGAAACTTACTTTCCCTAATGTTATTTGGAACATCTGGAAGGAGCATAACAATAGGATTTTTGGGGATAAAAGTGCTAACCCTGAAGTTGCGGTGGATAAAATCTATAGAGGTATATTCGAATGTCTTAATGGTACTTATCATGGTTTAGCAACTAAAGAAGACTTTAATGATAGATGGAACCTTTCTATAACCAAATCCAGTAAGGAGAAGGGTAGAGAAGGTCTAGCGTGATGCTTTCCATTTCAGGGATGGATAAAGGCCAACTTTGATGGGGCGTCGAAGGGGAATTTGGGTAAAGCTAGTTATGGAGGCATTGTCAGGAATTTTGTTGGAAGTTGCCTAGTGGTTGTCGCTGGTCCTCTAGGTAGTCACACTAGTCATATACAGAAGCTTCAGCAGCTCTGAATACTTTGATTATTGCTAAGAACCTAAATCATGACAACTTATGGCTTGAGGGAGACTCACTAAATATTATCAAGTGCTTGAAGGGGGAAATCGAGCCATCGTGGTCTATAGAAAACATATTTTTTAAAGCAAGAGAAATTATTGCTAGCTTTAAAGTTATCATAATTGAACATGCCTTTAGAGAAAAAAAATCTGGTTGTGGATGGCCTGGCGAACCTAGGCATTAATTCTGAAACTCAAACTATTTGGCACAGGGAAGATAATATTAATTTTAGTATTAAAGATCTCCTAAGAAAAGATAGATTCACGGGGAAAGAAGGACCACACAATCATGATAGTTGAAATGAGTAATTTATGCATTTATAGAAAGGTTATGATTACTTGGCAAAGTGGTAGAATCTTAATCAAATATATTAACCCTCAGTACACTTTGTGGGTTAACATTTTCAAAATTTCGAGAGACAACGGGAAGGAAGCTTTGAGTTTGCAGAAGAATAGAGGTGATATTTTGAACTTGAATATGGGAGGGGATCTAAGGAGGGAGGAACCAGATAACATATCTAGATGGAAGGAAATGCCAAAAGTATGGACGAAGCTAGAAAAAGGGTCCCTGACAAATTTTGTGGAGAAGTTGGTTGATTACGATAAAGGTAGGGTTAATCTTGCAGTCTCCAAAATTACTGAAAACTAGAGTAACGGGTCTTTTAAAATCCATGGTGTGAGGTTCAAATTAGATGCGGGCCTCATTGTGACTGTAACAAGTATGCCCCACTCAAGTCTCAATTTCTTTAGAGATCTTAAAGTTTCCAATAACGTGGTTAAGCTTTTTCCGTGTAAGGAGAAGGAGAGGGCTAAAATAGGTAAAGCCATGGGGGGTTATTTTGATGCTTCCAACATTAAGAAAATTTAGGGATGTGTGTTGAATGCTATCATGGAATACATTACAGTGGAGGGTCATTTTACTAGGGCCCACACATCATTTTGTGCTATTAAATCACTTCAGGCATGAGAAAAGGGTTTCCCTACCCTACTACCTCTTCAGGTCTTTGTCGAGGTCTCTCAACAAACACAACAAGAATCCTTCGAACCCAGTGCTTCATTGTGGCCTCATTCTGCTCATTTATGAGCACTGCAAAATCCTTGCTATTTAGGAAAATAAGAGATTGTCTGCTTCTCCAGGGAAAGGCAAGAGAAAGCTATAGGAAGGTGGACCCAACAAGGAGGAGTCGATTCAGAGCAAAAAGAGCAAGAGTGCTACTGGGATGAAAACCCAAGAGGACAAGAATGACACAAAGGATACCAGAAAAGATAGTAGTGAAATGGAAATAGATGAGTCTGGAGGTGAGGAAAGTTGGAAAGATGAGGACGTGGGAGCAGAGGAAGGTGAAGCTAAGGACGTGTCCTACCAAGATAGTCCTACTCACAGTGCTAGCTTAGGCAATGTCAATAGCCAGCCAATGGTGGAGAAGGATGATAAGGTTAATGAGGAAAAATAAATGGATATTGAGAGGGAGAAGAATAAGGAACCTGAAAAGGAAATGACTAAGGATAGTTTGAGTAAGGATAAGGAGGGTGCTAGAGAAAGGTTATTCCTGGATAATCTCAAAAACCTTACTGAGGCTAGATTGGTTTTTGACAGGTGGATTTATGAATTTTTAAAGAATTTGGAAAAAAATGGGAAGCAACTGGAAGAGAAAAGGAAGGAAGATGAAAGGAACTAGAAGCAATGGAAGCAGGACATGGAGGAAAAAGATAAGAAGATGGAAGCTCAGATTGACTATTTGGAAGAAGGTAAAGCGGCAATGAAAAACCTGTTGGGAATGATTCTAAATATCTTGACTAATGTCACTAAGAACCTAGAGGAAATCTCTAAGGTCCTTGAAATCTCCAGCTCTCCCAAACCGGTGGTGGAACTTGACATTGATGAAGATGCAATCGAGACTGGGATCGGGGAATTAACTCCTAGTGGAGTGACAAAGAAAACTAGGGCGAGCTTGAAGAAAGCTGTTGTGGCGTCTTCTAAGGAAATCCCTAAACTTAGGGATAATATTAAAGAACTGTATGGGATTAGCAGTAACTTGGCTAATACCCTAAAAAATATAAAATAGTTCCTTTTCTGTGCTTTGTTTGGTTTGGCTGGTTGTCGCTGGTTTTTTGGGGCTTTTTCGCTGGTTTTTTCTAGTTGCTATGCTGATTTTTCTGATGTATTTTTCTTTTGGTTTCTTAATGTTTTTCTCTCTTAAGGATCTTTTGTAAAGGGTTTCGGGGTCCCTTCAAAACCTATTTTTACCTTAATCAAAAACATCACTATGAAGAATTACTCAATTACGTTGAATTCTATACAATATGTAAAGAGGGTGGTTGCTTGCATAAAAAAGGGGGAAGGATGGTTTGTAGGTAAGGTGTTCATACATTCAAATATTTTTCACCAAGAACTAATTAAATGTGTGTGTGTGTTTGTAGACACATATGCATATGTACGTGCAACATACATACATACATACACTAAAAAGTTATGATGTTCAAATCAAAAGATCATATGCACTATATCAGATAGTTCTGATGTTCTTCAAATTAGATAGAAGCAAAGTGTTTAGCCTCAAAGGTCCATAATTCATACCTTTTGTATGTTAGTGAGATAGGTGACTCACATGCTAATTTTATGCTCAAATCCTGGTGTAGGGGATTGGTGTCTCCTATTATGTGCTTGCAAATACAATTAGGGATTGGTGTCTCTGGTAGGTTGGTGCCTACTTCATATTGTAAGTGATCTATTATTTTGGGAGGTCAGATTTGGGTACTAGACCCAAGTACCTATTCTCATCATGGTTTTTCCCATTTGAGTTTTCACATGTGTGCGATGAAAAATGTATGTGCAAAACTAAGGGCTAAAAGGAAAGCTAATCAACCGAACAAACACAATACATACACCTCAAGATAAGAATGTTAAAATCAAAATGAAGAACAAAATGATAAACAAATGCAAACCATAATTACTACTTTGATTTGATTATTCTGCTATTGGATGTGTGTTCATGACGTCGATTCAAATGCTCGATTGTGCTCCATGATTTTATGAAGATGATAATACAAATGATAATGGATATGGTGAGAGATAATTTTGGCAGAGTGACTATATGGATATGAAAAGGTGGATCATTTGGTCTAAAATGAGGGGGATTAAATAGGAGAGATGAGGAAGGGAAGGGGACGTGAAGAGGAGACACTTGCCCTCCAAAAAGGGACAAGTGTCTCAACTAGGAGAGAGAGGGATGACATGTGTCCAAGATGACACACGTCCATTTTGGGCAAAGCTAACCAAAAATGGAGGGAGAAACATGTGTCCTTTGGGACACATGTCTATTTTGGGCAAGGCCATCCAAAATAGGATATTTTCCTCAAAATGGGGAAAATTGGTTAGAATGTGCACACATGTGTGGGAGTTTAGAAGGGATAGGATAGGGTTGGTTAGGATAGGATTGTGGGGAGGTTTGGAAGAAAGTGGTTAGAATGTAGGAGACATGTGACTAATTTAAATTATTTATTTATTTAAATGGGGACAGGGTAATTAATTAATTTACGACTAATTAATTAAAGGGAATTAGAAAGGGAGCATTAATTAATTAGGAATTAACCAATGGGAATAGAATGAAAGGGGGATTAATTAATTAGAAATTAATTAATAGGATAGGACGAAAGGGGGATTAATTAATTCAAAGGGATTGGAAGGGGAGAATTAATTAATTAGATTAATTAATTCAAAGAATGGGCAAATTAATTAACATATTTAATTAATTAAATGGCTAAAGGAAATAAATTTGATTAAATCGATTAGCCAAATTTAAGTTCCTACAACATGTATCTAGTGCTTTCTTGTGTGGTTGTGTGTTTGTGCATATCATTTAAATTGTTGTTTTAACATTAACATGCGATCCAAAATTATTGCTAATGATAAGTTGGATTAGAAGATGGAGAAATAATCATCATCAAGGACACAATCATGCATTGAGAGATATTGACTACCAAAACCATCACAATCATCCATCTTATTGATAATAGATTAATTCTTATATGTTTGTTATAGGTAAGTCTTTAAACCATGAATTTTGTACATGGGAAAAATAAAACCAAGAAAAAAAAGTGTTGACAATTTGAACTCATTTATGGTATTGGTGGTGGATGTATACCATATATGTTTTGTTTTATAAAATGTGTCCAAGTTGTACTTCAATAGAAAATTTAAGTGACCTATAATAATATTAGTTATATTTAAGCGAGGGGTTTAATTTTCACTCGAAAAACATGTTCAAATCTAAATAATCAACACAGGTTGAATTCCCCTATCTTATCCTTTCTTTCAAATCCTTCCTTGCATGTACAAATAGTCAATTAGTTAGGGATATATGGTAAAAAATTAATGCAAATAAATTTGTTAGTTTTTGTGAGAAACCCGTGTGAAGTAAATTGTGCTCAAGTGTCGAAGATTGAAATACCTGCAATGACAAACAAGCAAACACAATTATCTCAAACACCTCAAGATTAGGATGTTGAAGAGAAAGCAAATAAGTATAAAAACATAAACAAAAGAATGCAAACTCCATTTTCAATCTTTGATTTGATTATCCCATGGTAAGAAGTGTGCTCATTGACGCAATAACTACTCGATATTGCTTCATAATGTAATTATGGTGATTGGATTCAAGATATGAGGATTGGATGGTATGAAGTGGGGATGAAATTAGGAATTATGACAATATGGATGTGCTAATGGTGAGATAAATCATGCATTATAACAATGTATTGTAAAGAAGGTTGAGGATTTGATTGAAAAAGAGGAGGGATTAAATAGGAGAAGGGAGGAGAGGAAGGGATTGGAAAATGAGTCAGGACAAGTAGCAATCCAAGGGATGACAAGTGGAACAACATTCCACACTTGTCCTCACTCAAAAGGAAAAGACAAGTGCCCTTAAGAAAGACACATGTCAAAAGGGGTTTGACATGTGTCTTCAAGGACACATGTCACACATGTCTCTTTTAGGAGGAAGCCACCCAAAAAAGGAATTAAATTTCCTAATGTTAAGGAAATTAGGGGAATATGTGTGTGCACACATGTGAGGGGAGGTTAGAAATGATAGGATAAGGTTGGTTTGGGGAGATAGGGTTGGTTAGAACCCATGAGTTAGATTGAAGGTTAGGTTAGGTTAGAAGGGGGTTAGGCAATTATTTAATTGTCTAAATGGGGGAGAGGGTAAGTAATTAATTTAGGATTAATTAATTAAGGGGATGGAAAAGAGATCATTAATTAAGTAGAAATTGACTAATGGGATAGGATGAAAGGGAGATTAATTAATGAGAAATTAATTAATTCAAAGGGATTGGAAGGGGAATATTAATTAATTAGATTAATTAATTCAAGGAATGTGCTAATTAATTAAGATATTTAATTAATTAAATGGCTAAAGGAAATAAATTTGAGTAAATTGATTAGCCAAATTTAAGTGTCTACACGACCTAATGTATATATTAAATTAGATGCCAATCCACTTCAAAACTCTACGAAACTCTCTAGCCCCAAATTCAAGATGGGTCGATAAAATAAAAGCCTATTGTTTCTATTCAAAGGAAGAGTGCATTATTTGAGTCTACCAAATTTGAAAACCTAGAACTATCCCCCCCCTCCAAAAATCCCAAATCTCACTAACTTCTCACCTCCTCTTGTTCCTTTATCCCCACTTATTCTCTTATAGAACTTAAATTCTCCTCTCCACCTCTCCACCTTCCCATAATTGTAATGTTTATCTTTGTAATGTTTCCCTTATCTCCTTTATTCTAAAAAAAATAGGCTAAATGGTGAATTTTTATTAATAATAAAAATTTATATAATTTGTTATAAATATTATAGGAGGAAAGTACACAACCTTAAAATTTTATTTTCTTGTGTTGCATTTGTTTGGGTCAATGCCTTTGATGCATGATTCTGACGTATAGTTTTACTATTTTGACATTGTCCCTTATTTGAGATGTAATGTTGCATTTTGATATATAAGGTGTCTCTATTTATGTTTTTTTTTTAGTTCTTTTTCATCAACTTTCTTATCTTAAACTTTATTGTACTAAATATTGTCTCCCAAAGAGAATCACAAGCATGGTTACATCTTATTGTTTCCAAAATTTGAATTCTTACAATCTAAGTATCATAATCTTGGGATCTAAATTATGAGGGTTTCAAATATTTTTCCTACATTTAAATCATTTATCAAAGATTTCATGCATGTTTCATGTTGTTACATGATGATATTTTTAAGTAAACTTATGAAATATTTAGATTTTATCAAAGCTCTAGGAGATATTTCAAGTAATCCTTTGAGAGAAGATATTAATGCTCCTAGAGTGTCTTTTATTTACGAGGAAATAATTAATGCTCCTAGAGATTTTATCATACTTGTACCTCTCCTAGAGTGTCTTTTATTTATGAGGAAATAATTAATGCTCCTATGTTACATCCCACTTGTGTCCTAATTGTTTATATGTTGTGATCACACCATGGTATATGTGTGCCCTAGTTGATCTATGATATACTTGCGAGATGTTTAAGCGTGCCCTAGATGTTCATGTTTAAATTGAATGAATGTGCCCTAGATGTTCATGCTTGAATTGAATGAATGTTCCCTAGATGTGTATACATAATTGAATGATGCTAATTGTGCTTAGAATAATAAATTGATGACTTGATAGTTAATATTATGACATGATGTTTCACTTATGTTAATGATATTTGAAATGTCAGAGTAGGACAAGATTTTGATCTAACTGGTTGAACTTGCTAAGTGTGTCTAGGAGATTGTCGTCCTTAGAGAAGGGAGGGGAAGTATCATCAGGTGGGGAGGTAAGGAGAGGAAGAACTTATGCCATCTGAAAACCCTTATTCTATGTCAAGTAGTCTCATATTGACCTTGGTCATTTACGTCAGCTCGTCGTGTCAGGTAACCCTAACATGTCTGTATAGAGGTTTTAGGATTTCACGACCCTAAGTTATTTATTGGTTTCCAAGTTAATTTGTTATTATTGTTAATTAATTAATAATTAATTATTTTACTAATAATTAAATTAAATTTATGGTGGCTCATGTTTCTTAGCATATATATATTTATATATAAATATATGAATATCTTATACTAATACTCTTGCAAAGGTAAGGTTCATTTTTAAAATACCTTAGGCCAACTCTATTTGGAAATCTTAATAAAGGTAAGTGTGAAGAGTTGGGGTGGGGGGTGCCTTGTTATCTGATTAATTTTAAAATTACTCTTTAAGTTGCTAAAAGAATAAGTGGCACAAAATAAGGATATGAAACAAAACATCCACCCCATTCTTAACGCAATGCATATAAATCATTTCTTATTACATGACCTTGATATATTTTATCAGGAAATTGGAGTGTATCGACATTTCATATTAATTGATATTGAATTAGAATTAGTATGCCTATATTCTAAAAATACATCCGTAAAAAATATCGAGAGATATCATATAATTGTCTTGCATGCTTATTAGTTATCAAGAAGGATATGGAGCTCAGTAATGTTGCACTCTTTCACTCTCATTAAAGATGTAACAGTTTCATATACTTAGAGACAAGTGGCAATGATTCTATTTTATTCAGAGTAATAAAATAATACTTATAGAGAAACTGAAACATACATGCATGTACTTGTCATCTACATGTCAAATTTATTCAAAATCATTTTTTTATTTAAGGATATTTGTATGTCATTGTAGATGCCTCTCAACATAATGAAGGGAGAAAAACTCTCCTAGAAGCTTCAAAAGTTTTTTTTCAACGTGACTGAGGATAGGCATGCATGGCATGACTCTTCCTGGAGCGGATTTGGGGAAGAATTCATGGTATTAGGGAAAATGGGAGGAAAAATGCAAGGGGAGAAGTATTTATTCAGAATTATGGTAGAACGACACACATTCTTATGCTTCTTTTGGGCGTTGGAGGTATACATCTTGTTCTGCAAGTTTAAGGATTTTGGGGCATACTTTTTCTCCACTTGGACGCGGGTAGATACATTTTGCTCTGTAAGGGCATAGGATATCTTAAATATGGAGACCAGAGAGGTTTATTTGTGAAGGCATTGAAAGTTAATCTCAGGTGTTTCTTTCCTCATTGATTAGGTCATGACATACTTCTTAAACCCTATGACTTGAGCATTTATATTTTGTCTTCCAAAACGAGCAAAGAAATAAGAAGAAAGGGTTTAATAGAATTGCTTAGAAGTAAACTATTCTTTCTACATTGTCACCATGCATAATAAAATTGAAAACTCTCTCTCTCTCTCTCTCTCTCTCTCTCTCTCTCTCTCTCTCTCTCTCTCTCTCTCTCTCTCTCTCTCTCTCTCTCTCTCTCTCTCTCTCTCTCTCTCTCTCTCTCTCTCTCTCTCTCTCTCTCTCTCTCAGAAGACAAGATATCTATGTTATCGGAATGTTGTTGTCAAATCATACTAGTTAGGGTGTCTATTTTTTTTCAGCTAATAAGATTTATTGAAGCACAATAGGCTTGACCAAATTATTGTTCAAACCCTCATTAAATGCTTAAAAAAAAAAAATCCTCGTAACTTAAATTGTAAATCAAGATTAAGTTGACACTAGACCAACATACAAGAGGTTTATACATATATATAAATGTGTGTGTGTGTGTGTAGACATAATGTAGATCTTTAAGTTTATATTTACAGGTTTCTTTCTCTAGAAATTTGTGAGGATGGTTTATAACGTATAATCAAATGTGTACAACTGAAATGAAAATATCAGAGCAATATCGCTCAGAACTAGGGCTATTACACCTAGAAATTAACTTGATACCCTTATGAAAATTGCAATAATATTAATTTGTTTTAGAATTATACCATAATATAAAAGATTTATAGTTGGGTACATTGCCTTAAACAATTTAAAGAATTATTTCTCAAAAGTGATTGTTAGTTCATTCTAATGAAAAAAGAAGAAGGGTGTGAACAAACTTATAGAACTGTTATGAAAAAAGAAGAAGGGTGTGAACAAACTTATAGTACTGTTATAACACCAATGTGATATGCAAAACAATTATGAATAGTTGGAAGGATCTTAGCTAGCTAAATTCCAAAAGTGACAAAATCTAAAATATATTACAACAAAGTTAATCTTTATTAAGATTTCCAAATATAGATTGGAAGAAAGGTGAGTGTAACTGTTAAGTAAAGCTACCTTTCTTCATATTACAAGTCAGAAAGGTGAGTGTAACTATATATATAGGTGCGAGATATATAGTAACCTATATATAATTATAGTAACAGTGCATAAAGCTATATCTTAATAAAGGTAAGCATGAAGAGGTGGGGGGTGACTTGTAATATGAAGAATTTACCCTCTTTATTGAGTTGTCTTAGAGTTGTCTAAGTCTGAAAAATTATAACAATAGTGAGGATGATCTATCTATTTGAGATTTACTATCTCTATACTAGGAAGGGAATGGGTAAGATAAGTACAATTGTACCATGATGTAGTTAGCATCTCAATTAAATAGAATAACCTCAAAATTGCAATGACAACATAGACATGTCATGCATGGTGTTCATTCTAAACTTAGGGATCAAATGGACAATTGGCGGTTCTTAGGCCTCTTACCTTCCCATTCCAAGGAATTAGTTGTATTATTAATACCTTTTGCAATATTGAATGAGAAAAATAAAACATAAAATTCTTAAGAGAATTTGTGTTGATAACCAAAAAGAATGTAAAACAATTGTGTGGCCAATAGTTTCTAAGTGAGATTAGTTATGGCTCTTTGTTGGTTGAACCTACTTGACACTAGACCTATGCCGATAAGGGTGGTAATTATTGGCAACACGTTTATTCGTGCTTGAAATGTTTAAACCTTGGCCAAGGTGGTGCTACATAATGCAAGCTACTGTCAGATCATTAGAACCAAATACACCTCTAGTCAAGAGTGTCATACTAGTTGGGGGTTACCCATAGTGTATTGCCGACTAGTTTGTGTAGGTTCCAAACACCAAGTCTCAGATGTCATGAGTTCCACTTCTTGTTACCTCCCTACTAAGGGTCAGGTCAATCCAATCAGATATGGCATGGGGGACTAGTAATTCTGTGGTTGGGTGGAAAAGTGCCTTGATGATACTTTCCCTCCTCATTGGTTTGTTGAAAAAGTTATGAAAGGTCAGAATGTTAGCATCGGGAGAAATGTACTTTATAAACCCTTTCTCTTTCATTTAAATTTATATGTTTTAAGTTACTTTCATATCTACTATTCTTGCTTATAGTATGGATTATTGTAATGCAAATTTCAGTTAAGATCTAGTTTCAATTCAATTATTTGTTTATGTAAAAAAAAACGTGTTTTCTTTCCTTATGTTGTGAAGTTGCAAAGTTGATGTTTAAAATGCTTTATTTCATTTTAGTATGTTACATCCTATAAATGATCTTTCCAATGGAGACACAACATTCAAGACTAATGATGAATTATTTTCTCACATTGATACTTTGGTGCAAAAGGGATGAGGTAAGCATGTTAATCTTAGCACATATATCACTCTAGATCCTCCTTATTCTCCAAGAACTTATCTCAATCATCAACATATTTTGAGGCAAGATGATGTTATGCATATGTATCCTAACATAAAATTGAGAAAAGATAAAGCTTAAGATGATGAGAGTACTTCTACCCAACCTAACAAAGTGCACATGGATAATGATGATAGGAATAAGAATCTCCCTAGTAAGATCTTTCCTCCTTCATCCATTAATACCTTTGGCCCTTAAGCATATAATTACACAACAAATTTCAATGACATCCATAATGAAAATCCCCCCCCCTCCTTTATTAGTTCTTTTACCAAAGCCTAATCCCTTCATTCAACAAGAAATGAGGCCTATCTCCATCAAGGATAATTTGAATATAGCAAAAAGAATCTTTTGGAAATTCAAATATCATAAAAACATCATGTTCCTTTCTAGACACTTCCCAAAGAATCCCAAGCTAAGTGATGGTAAAACTTATTGTCTCTTGCATCACAATTATTTCCATTCTCTAAGTGATTGTAGAATTTTTTAAGAATTTGTTCAATATTTATGTGACAAAGCTCTTATTCATATTACATTAGATCACATTCTTTTTCTCAATCCAAAAATGAAAGTAGTGAATTATCACTCACTTTGCCTATTATGTTTCTTCTCACCATGTGACATTAGTAGCTTACCTTTTGGGAGCTCTTTGTCATTCATGGTGCTATGATTTTATTTGCAGACACACTTGGATAGCAATAGAATAGGCTTTCTTATTCCTATCTTCATGCTTGGGGGGAAAGGATAGTATTTCAATCTTTTATCAACTTTTATATGAATAATATTTCTTGCATATAATTGTTCATCCTTTACATGGATTTCACCCTTTCTTAGTTTGGCACCTCTTCCCAGCTTAAAAGAATTTTCATAAATGATATCTCCTAGGTGTTGAAAATGCATATTTTCTTTCCTTTTTTTTTTCCTTGGTCAAAGATCTCCTCTTGGAGGTAGACATACCTAGAACAAAGATCTTTGTCCTCTTTTCATTATGCATCCTTCAAAAGGATCTTTTTACATTTGTGCAAGATAGCTCTTTTACAACTATCTCTTCCTTGCTTTAAAGAGTTATGCCCTCTTAGGCTTGGAGTGTATTTGTGTTGTTGCCTAAAGGATTTCTCCTTGGTGATGAAGATCATGTTTATTCTTGTTGTATTTCTTTCTACCTTAATACATTAACATAGGGCTATGTTGACATCTTAGGGGGGGACGGTGCATATATGCGGCCTCCTTGTTGCCCATTTGCAGTTTCAATTGTTTTGGATCTCCTTACAAACAATGTTTTGTTTGGTTATCCTTATTGTGATGTCCCTGTAACACCTTTCTTAGTTGTTTGCCTTGTATAAGAAATCTTTACTGGGCAAAATCCTTCCCTTTTTAGGATGAGTTGACTAGAATAACACAACTTGCTAGACATTTTGGTTCTCCTTGCACCATATTTGAGGATGATTTGACTAGAATAACACAACTCGCTAGACCTTTGACTCTCCTTATTAAATTTCCATTGATCAATAAAATTATAAAAAAAGAAATATTTTCTTGGAAATTTCCCCTTTTAAGGATGAGTTGACTAGCGCAATGCAACCTTTTTGACTCCTCATTCCACACAAGTTGTTGTCCTATAGAATTCATGCTTTCATGGATCACCTAGCATGACACAACATGATAACCTATGGAATCCATGTTCCTTCCCTCTTTCATGGATTACCTATCATAACACAACTTGCTAGCCTATAGAATCCATGCTTCATTTCTCCTTCCCCATGAATCCATAACATAACATACCTTGCTAGTCATTGGATCATGGTTTCTTGTCTCATCACTTGATGTATTCTCTTGCTCTTTCCATGTGACCACTTGTACTCTTGCAATAATATTTTGAAAATGATAGTAGTGGTCGAGACATTTTAATTATTGAGGTCTCTTCAACTAGTTGACATAGAGCCTTTGTTTTCTTTTTAGTACTAACCCCTTTTGTGTGTGTTTTGTCTTTTTACCTTTTTGTTTCTTAGTTATGTGTGTCCTTGTATATGATTATTTGAGTTAATATCCCAATCTCAGGGGATTGTTCCCTCAAATTTAGTGATGTCTTATCTTTTTGTAATCTTGCTTCTGGTTGCTCATGTATCCCTCTCCTTCTCCTTTATCACGAGTATGCACATAGGTTCGTACTCTTGCTAAATTAGGGGACGAGCCTATGCATCTTTGTCTGCACCCCATGAATCTATATATCTAATCTTTAGATCCTACCACCTACACATACAAAGGAGGAGAGTGGTGTCATTGATAGGGATTTGCCTAGGTCAAACCTTGAGTTAAAAATCAATCCTTTACTTTAAATGAAATTGAAAGAAAAGCTTTGAAGTAAAACGTTGAATAATATATCTCAAGCTTGTTGTAACTGATGATGGTTGATGATGCAATTCTCTTTGAATGTTATCACAAGTTTTGATGCAATAACATGACATGATAAGACAAATAAGAATCAATTAATACACACATGCTTTCATGAAGATTGTTGTAACGTGTCACTCCATAATGCTTAGATCTGGAGATGCTTGAAGGATATGGTGGGATAAAATGTCACCTTGATGCTTGATGGATGTGAGTGAATGATAATTCATATGGATGGATGAAAATGAATGGAATAATTCTCTTATATGGAATTATCAAGGCATTTCATAATTTGGGATGACCTCCAATAGTCACATTGAGGCATCGAGCTCAAGAACTAACTGACAAGAATTGGGCTCCAGACCCAATTTTGAGGGACAAGGTTTTGCAAGGTGTGCACCTTTGGTCTCCTTGTGTTGTGTAGTGTAGCACTCGGGTTTGTGACATGGCTTAACCACCTCCTATGGATTCTATAAGTCTAGTGGTTGTATCAGGCATTAACGGGTTGATCTTTTGGTGCAACAACAATCACACTTGTAACAATTGGTATCAGAGCTAGATCCTCTAGAAGAAGCTTGACCACTTGAGGAGATCTGAGATGGAAACCTATGTTTTCAAGAAAGAGAGTTTGATATTTAATGGAAGCAACTACACTATAAGGAAGGATCAGATGGAGTGTCATTTGAAGTGTCTTGGAGACGACTATTGGAAGATCACAAAGAATACCTACAATGTTCCTCAGAATGGTCCAATTATTGTAAATGAGATCAAGGATGTTGAACATAATATAAGAGATAAATAAGCATTATTGAGTGCCCTGACTAATTCAGAGATGACTAATGTGATGGGATTGCAAACTGTACATGAGATCTGGGAAAAGTTAGAGACCTTGTATGAAGGAGATAAACATGTCAAAGTTGCTAAATTATAGAGTTTGAAAGGAAAGTATGAGATGCTGAAGATAGGAGAAGATGCGAACATATAATCCTCTATGGCTAAAGAGAATGAACTTGTCATGAACATCAGGTATGCCGATGGATCTCTTGAAGATGATGAGATTTTTGCTAAAGTGCTGAGATCCTTGCCTCCTGCTTACAAATATAAAGTTGTTACTATTGATGAGATCCAGACTATGACCACTACGACAAGAGACATGTTGGTTGGTAAAATTGCTACTTTTGAGTTGAGAGAATTTGGAGAATCACATGGTAAGTATAAGACTGCATTTAAAGCCTCTGTATTCGGGAAGCAAAAGTATGATCCAGGAGAAAGTTCATCTAGGGTTTTCAGATGTGAAAGAGAAATGAGAGAGATGGAAGAATGCGAAAGAGAGTTGGATGAAACTGAAGCACTTATTGCTCAAAGATTGCCTAAGGGAGATAGTAAGTATGATGGGAAGTTACCTTTGAAATGTTTCTCTTGTAATAAGATAGGACATTTTGCTTCTAGGTGTCCTGAAAGAATGTCAAAGTATGATAAGCATGATAAGTATGATAAGACTTATAAGCCTAACTGGAAGTACAAATATAAGAAGAATTGTTATTATGTTTCTAATGAAGGTGTGACAAATGAAGAATCTAAGAATGAGAATTCAGAAGATGATTTTTTATTCATTGCTATCAAGGAAGATAATCTAGTACTAGTGGATTTTACAAGCTGCATTGCTGAGGAGAAATCTTTGGCTGCTAAGATTGAAGAGAAAGATGAATGGGTAATTGACAATGGTTTTTCACATCATATGACAGGTAATAAAAGTAAATTCATGAATATGGAGAGGTATGATGGTGGTATAGTAAGATTTGGAGATAAAAAATCTTGTGTAATTCTTGGTAGAGGTTGTATTTCTCTTGATGGTAAGCATAATATAGATGATGTCTTATATATTGAAGGTTTGAAGCATAATCTTTTGAGTGTTGGACAGATGGTTGATAGGGGATATGATTTGCAATTCAAGAATGGTAAATGTAAGATTTTGAATGCCTCTGGTATAGAGATTGCTTCAGGAACTAAGACTAAAGGTAATATATTTCATTTGAATGTTGGTGAGAAAAGTTGTTTGATTACTTAGATATATGAAAGTTGGTTGTGGCATAGAAGGATGATAACTCAATGATGAATGGATAGTACTAACCCGGTACTGAGAGGGGGGGGGTGAATTAGTACAGGCAAAAATACAGTCCTAAACTGGTTTGACAACAAACACTTCAAATGACTGGCAAACAGTGACACCGGTTTGAAACAGAGTGCAACCGGTAAAGCTAAGAATGACTGAGACAAGCATTAACCGGTTACTCACTTAGCTTTTCATTCAACTCAAAACTACACTACCATTTCACCCTTATGCATAAACAGGTAATCTATCATCAGATCATAATAACAGCTAGTTCAACATGTTTTATTGACAGGCATAAAACACAGAGCCATCATATGCTTGACAAACAATAGCAAAGCATCACAAGATAAAAGCATCACACATGACACACATATTTTTCACGTGGAAACCCAACTAGGAAAAACCATGGTGGGGATGAATACCCACAAGCTATTTTTGAACTCTTTAGAAGTCTGCTCTATTAGGAGCCTTGTCCGGTTAGAGACATTACAATAGGTTCTGCTAGGAATCGATCCTGTTAGGGATCACCTGATTAAGGGATGGCTAGAATACCCGGTTAAGGGTTAAACCTTGTTAAAGGTTACCTTGTTAGAGGATTTCAAGAACTCAATAGCTAAAAGATTTTGAACTCAATAGCTTTGAATTACCTTGTTAAAGGATTTACAGTAAGCCGGTTAAGGCTACCCTGTTAAGGGATTTTCCAACTGTTGAGGTGGTTAGAGATCAATAGGTATTACAATGATCTAGTAACATCACTCAATGCCAATGCAGATCCGCTCAAGCTCCTCTTCACCTTTTGCACTTACACTCTGCAGGTATCACTTCTCTCCTTTTGGTCTGGCAAGAATCACGTATCCCTTCTCTTGGATACACACACACAACTTTTGCCAACAACCTCATAAAGAGACACAACATCGACCTTATAGGAAAGCAGATAGGTTGGTAGCATAAACCCTAAACCCTAAACCTGTTAGGTTAAGGAATTCAAACGGTTCAATCCTGACCATTGAGCACACTGCATTAAATGCAACAGTTCTTGATCCAATCTCAAGACATTCTCCATCATCCATTTCCACCAGTTTTATGGCGACTACCACCAATTTTATGGCAGCTGATAACCCATCACACGTTATCATCATTTTACAGACTTCTCACATTCCCGAGGTAGATAGGAACAATCTCCTTAATGCAAGATCCTTCACGTGCACAAGGCTTACGTGGCAACACAATTTGTTCTTTGTTACCATGCTAACTCATCACACAAAGTCACTAGTTGAGCCACATAGGCTTGAAGCACTTAAACCAGAAACCCTGAAGTTGAGACTACCAACCGGTAGTCATACAACACTTCCATGTGCCAGTTCCCATAACTATATGTCAGTTGATCATGAACAAACACACTGCTTCACTTTGGCACAAATGTTAGTTCATAGTGTTCTACCGGTTCTCTCATATGCCGGTTCTCACCTCTTCAACATATTGACATCAATGACAACATACAATGTCATTGTGTCTTGATACCAGTTCACATAATGCCAACAATCTCCCCCTTTGGCATTGATGGCAATAAACAAAGATATCTTCTCTGCTTCACATCTTCTCTCCATTTTCTGTAGATATCTTCTCCACTTCACATCTTCTCCCCCTTTGACAACAATGCCAAAGTGGAGCCACAAGCTTCCCTATTCCATTATGTTGCTCCCCCTGAGGAGTAGCATCCTTCAACACATCAATCCTGAAGAAAAATTTGACTATGTAATACTTGACTGATGTGGAGCATATATCTTTAGTTCACCTCCTGAAGGGGAAACACCCCTAATTCACCTCTTAAGTATATAAATGTAGCCTTTGGGAGAGGCTTGGTGAATATATCTGCTAATTGCTCTTGACTGGAAACATGTTCCAGTGCAATCTCTTTGTTCTGAACCTTTTCCCTCAGGAAATGATACTTAAGTTCAAAATGCTTGGTTCTAGAGTGTAAAACCAGATTCTTTGAGATATTAATAGCACTTGTGTTATCACAAAATATACTTACCGGTTTAGATACAGGAACTTTGAAGCCATTTAATACATGCTTCATCTAGATTGTCTGAGTCCAGTTCATGAAAGCTACAACATTCTATGCTTCCTTTGTAGACTAAGAGATACAACTCTGCTTCTTACTCATCCATGAGACCAGTCTACCATCGAGAAAGAATGCACCACCGGTTGTGCTTTTCTGGTCATCTATATTTCCTACCCAATCAACATCTATGTATACTTTCAAGTTGAAATCCTTGCTATAAGGATACCACAATCCATAGTCAACAATTCCCTTCAGATACCTAAGAATTCGCTTGATTGCAACCAAGTGAGATTCTCTTGGGCTTTTCTGGAATCTTGCAGTAATGTCAATTGCATGTGCAATATCTAGTCTACTATGCACTACATAATGCAACTTACCAATCATTGATCGATATTCCTTCTCATCAACCAATTCTAAGTCATCTTCTTTAGATAGTTTACAACCGGTCACCATCGGAGTACCAACTGGTTTGCTATCTTCCATGCCAAAGGTCTTCAACACCTCTTTGACATACTTGGACTGAGTGATAAAGATTCCATCCTTCATCTGTTGGATCTGTAGTCCAATGAAGAATTTAATCTCCCCTACGAGTGACATTTCAAACTCTTTCTTCATCTCATCTGCAAACTCATGACTCATCTTGTCATCTCCACCAAAGATAATGTCATCAACAAATACCTCACAGATTAGGATCTGATCTCCTTCAGACTTCAAGTAGATATTACTATCTTCACTTGTTCTCTCAAATCCAATCTTCATAAGATGGGAATGCAGACGTTTGTACCATGCTCTAGGTGCCTGCTTTAGTCCATATAAGGCTTTATGTAGCCTACATACCATGTCACTGTCTTCAGATAGGGCAAACCCATCTAGTTGCTCAATATACACCTCCTCTTCAAGTATACCATTTAGGAATGTAGATTTTACATCCATTTGATATACTTTGAAACCTTTAAAAGTTGCATATGCAAGAAGCATACGGTCTCCTTCCAATCTGGCTATAGGAGCAAAGGTTTCTCCATAGTCTTCTCCTTCTTCTTGAGCATATCCTTTGCACACTAATCTAGCTTTGTTCCTAATCACTATGCCATCCTCATTTAGCTTATTTCTGAAAACCCATTTAGTACCAATGACATTTTTGTGCTTCGGTTTGGGTACCAAAGACCATGTACCATTTTTCTCTATCTGGTCAAGTTCCTCTTCCATTGCCTTGATCCAGTCTTCATCCTTATGTGCCTCTTTGAATGAATTAGGCTCAAATTCAAAGATCATACATGAGTTTTCTCTGACCTTTCTTCTTGTAAGGATTATTGCATCCTTATCTCCTATGATCTGCTTAGGATCATGATTCAACTTGACATACCGAGGAATGGTCTTGATAGATTCCTCTTGCTTTTCTTCTTCATCCTCATCTCCATTAGTATCAACATCTACATTTGTCAGTGTAGGAACACTATTACTGGTACTCAGTTGGCTATCAATCGGTTCCTAGAAGGTTGCAACGGGTTCGTTTACCACTTTCTCATTG
This sequence comes from Cryptomeria japonica, assembly GCF_030272615.1. Lineage (NCBI taxonomy): Eukaryota > Viridiplantae > Streptophyta > Pinopsida > Cupressales > Cupressaceae > Cryptomeria > Cryptomeria japonica. The sequence continues at coordinate 172,691,033 of NC_081410.1, read as the reverse complement.
TCCGTTTCCTTAGTTTTCTCAGAGGTTCCATCAACTCTTACATTGATGCTTTCCATAATTCTCTGAGTCCTATTGTTGAAACACTTGAGAGCTTTGCTCTTGGTGGAATATCCTAGGAATATTCTCTCATCACATTTCACATCAAGTTTGCTCTGGTGTTCACTCCTCTTGATGTAACATTTGCTACCAAACACTCTAAAGTAGCTAACCATAGGTGTCTTATCAGTCCAATACTCATAAGGAGTTTTATCCTTACCTTTCTTGATGAGTACTTGGTTTATTGTGTAGACTGCAGTACTCATCGCTTCTCTCCAAAAGGTGTGAGCTACCTTTCCTTGAATCAACATGGTTTTAGCTGCTTCAACCACAATCCAGTTATTCCTCTTTGCTAGGCCATTCTGCTATGGAGTCCGGGGGGTAGACAATTGCCTCTTGATGCCATGTTCTTCACAGTACTTGTTTAATTCACCGGAAGTGAATTCCCCTCCTTGATCAATTCTCAAGCACTTGATCCTTTTACTGCTTTCCTTCTCCACTAATGCTCTGAAAGCTTTAAACTATACAAAGGCTTCAGACTTGTCTTTCAAGAATGTGACCCACGTCATTTTTAAGCAGTCATCAGGGAGAATCATGAAGTACCTATCACCCTGCACACTTCTAGTTTTCATAGGACCACACAAATCAGTATGCACAAGATCAAGCAAGTTGTCAGCAATGAAAGATTTACCTTTAAAGGTTGAGGAAGAAATTTTCCCCAATTGACACTTTCTGCACAAGGTATTATCCAGTTTGCTTAGCACCGGAAACCCTCTAACTGCCTTGATCTTACTAGCCTTCACAATGTTATCAAAGTTTACCTAGTAGAGTCTCCTATTCCATATCCAGCTATAATCAAATTTAGCCACAAGACATGTACTTATATTTGCATTCAGTTGAAATAGGTTACCTTTGGTCTGCATGCCGATGGCCACCAATTCACCATTCTTTCCTTTGATTCTGCAAACTCCATTCTTGAATTCCAGAGTGAGGCCACTGTCATTTATCTGGGCAACACTTAGAAGGTTGTGTCTAAGACCATCAACCCAATACACATTGTCAGCACTACTCTTTCCATTCAAAGAGATGGACCCTCTGCCTTTGACCATGCATGGTGGATCATTGCCAAAGCGAACCACACCACCATCATACTCCTCCAAGGATAGAAACTTGCTCCAATCACCAGTCATATCATGAGAACAACCACTATCAATGATCCACTCATTGGAATTATCAAACCGGGAGACAAGAGCCTTCTTGTCTGACACATCTTCCTTGACAGCAACAAACACAATATCTTCATTTTCTTCATCCTCTGATTCTTCATCTATGACACCTTCATCAACTGCCACAAAACAGTTTCTCCAGTTTCCTCCTTTGAATTTCTTGAACCTTTTTGGTTTGTCCTTGTTGTCGCCATTAGGACAGTTTGCAGCAATATGTCCTATCTGGTTACAAGAAAAGCATTTCAAAGGTAGCTTACCTTTGTATTTGCCGGTTCCTTTAGGAAGTTTCCTTTAAAGGAGAGCTTCAAATGCCATCAGAATCTCCTCATCATCCATTTCTCTGCCCTATCTTGGTTCACCACTAGTGCTAGCTTCTTTTCCTTTTCTAGATGGTACTACAGAAGCTTTAAAAGCTGATTTAGTCTTTTGAACACTGCCATTGAAACTATTTAGCTCATAGGCTATCAACTTTGCAATGATGGAGTCTAAGGATACCTTAGTCTTGTCTATTGATCTTAGCTCTTGAATAACAACAACCCTTATTGCATAGACCGGCAATAGGGATCTCAAGACTTTGCTTACCACAGTGGAATCTTCTATTTTACCACCTGCACTCTTGATATCTCCAACAACGGTTTTGATTCTTATTCCATACTGTTGAATGGTCTCACCTTCAACCATCTGCATATCTTCAAACTTCCCTCTAAGGCTTTCTTCCTTAGCCTATTTTACATGCTCATCACCGCCATAGATATTTTCAAGAGTATCCCATACCTCTTTGGGATTTATCTTATCCTGAACATCAATAAACTGAATGTCAGATAAACTACTAATTAGGGCTTCCATGACTTGCCCATTCTCTTGCATCTCTCTCTTTTGGTCATCGGTGAGAGTACTGGTAGGAGCAACATAGGCATTCTCAACATAGCTCTAGTGTTGAGCACCCATGCTTCTGATGTATATCTTCATTCTATCTTTCCATATACTAAAATTTTCTTTGTTAAACTTTGGACCTTCCCTCTTCATCATTAGACTGAGATCTTTACCTCGAGTGGTTAAGCTTATAGTATAGAGGACTTGGAGGACGTTCTGATACCAATTGATAACTCAATGATGAACGGATAGTACTAACCTAGTACTGAGAGGGGGGGTGAATCAATATAGACAAAAATACAGTCCTAAACCGGTTTGACAGCAGACACTTCAAATGACTGGCAAACAGTGACACCGGTTTGAAATGGAGTGCAACCGATAAAACTAAGAATGACTGAGACAAGCTTTAACCGGTTACTCACTTAGCTTTTCACTCAACTCAAAACTACACTACCATTTCACCCTTATGCATAAATGGGTAATCTATCATCAGATCATAATAGCAGCTAGTTCAACATGTTTTATTGATAGGCATAAAACACAGAACCATCATATGCTTGACAGACAATAGTAAAGCATCACACATGACACACATATTTTTCACATTGAAAGCCAACTGGGAAAAACCATGGTAGGGATGAATACCCACAAGCTATTTTTGAACTCTTTAGAAGTCCGCTCTGTTAGGAGCCTTGTCCGGTTAGAGACATTACAATAGGTTCTGCTAGGAACCGATCCTGTTAGGGCTCACCCGGTTAAGGGATGGTTAGAATACCCAGTTAAGCGTTAAACCTTGTTAAAGGTTACCTTGTTAGAGGATTTCAAGAACTCAATAGCTAAAGGATTTCGAACGCAATAGCTTTGAATTACCCTGTTAAAGGATTTACAACAAGTTGATTAAGGCTACCCTGTTAAGCGATTTTCCAACCGTTGAGGTGGTTAGAGATCAATAGGTATTACAATGATCTGGTAACAACATTCAATGCCAATGCAGATCCGCTCAAGCTCCTCTTCACCTTCTACACTTACACTCTGCAGGTATCACTTCTCTCCTTTTGGTCTGGCAAGAATCACGTATCCCTTCTCTTAGATACACACACACAACTTTTGCCAACAACCTCAGAAAGAGACACAACATCAAACTTATAGGAAAATAGATAGGTCGGTAGCATAAACCCTAAACCCTAAACCTGTTAGGTTAAGGAATTCAAACGGTTCAATCCTGACCATTGAGTACACTGCATTAAATGCAGCAGTTCTTGATCCAATCTCAAGACATTCTCCATCGTCCATTTCCATTGATTTTATGGCGGCTGCCATCAATTTTATGGCGGCTGATAACCCATCACACATTATCACCATTTTACAAACTTCTCACATTCCCGAGGTAGATAGGAACAATCTCCTTCATGCAAGATCCTTCACTTGCACAAGGCTTACATGGCAACACGATCTATTCTTTGTTACCATGCTAACTCATCACACAAAGTCACCGGTTGAGCCACACAGGCTTGAAGCACTTAAACCGGAAACCCTAAAGTTGAGACTACCAACTGGTAGGCATACAACACTTCCATGTGCCGATTCTCATAACTATATGTCGGTTCATCATGAACAAACACACCGCTTCACTTTGGCACAAATGTCGTTTCACAGTGTTCTACCGGTTCTCCCATATGCCAGTTCTCACCTCTTCAGCATATTGACATCAATGACAACATACAATGTCATTATATCCTCATACCAGTTCACATAATGCCAACAAAGGATCTATCATGTTAATTTCATTGCATGATAAGGATAAGTTCTACTCAAGCTGTTGGAGATTTTCCTAAGATTGTGAAACCTTATAATCTAGTATGTAAAGAATGTCAGTTGAGAAAAAAAACAAGAATTTCATTTAAGAGTAAGTAGTATACATCTAATGGATTATTAGATCTCGTGCATATTGATTTACGTGGTCCTACAAGAGTGAGAAGTGTGCAGGGTGACAAATATTCCATGTTGCTAACTAATGACTATTTTAGAATGATGTGGGTTACTTTTCTAAGGGAGAAATCAGAAGCACTAGAGAAATTCAAGATATTCAAAGCTAAGGTGGAGATAGAGACAATATTGAAGTTGAAATGTCTAAGATCTGATAGAGGAGGAGAATTTACATCCAATGAGTTTGATTCATTTTATGAAAAGCATGAAATTAGTAGACAATAATCCTGCTCATAAAACCCCTCAACAAAATGTAGTTGTTGAAAGAAAAAACAAAACTATTTTGGATGCTGCTAGGATTATGTTGATTGAAGGGAATGTTCTAAAGAACTTTTGGAGAAAATTTGTTAGCACTGTTGTATACACATTCAACCAGGTGCATATAAAAGGTGATTCTGGTGAGACTCCTTATGAGTTCTGGTTTGGTCATGTTCCTACAGTTATATATTTTAAAATTTTTTGAAGCAAATGTTATATCAAAAGAGACGAGGATATAGGAAAGTTTGATGCAAGATGTGATGAAGGAATCTTCTTGGGTTATTCTACTAAGAGCAAGGCCTACCGATGTTACAATGAGAGGTTGAAAAAGATAGTGGAAAGCACAAATGTGAAGGTTGATGAATGTCATGGAAAGCATATCAGAGTATGCATATATGAACTTGATGATTAGGATATTATTTCAAAGCAAGTACAGACTAAGAACCTAAATCAGAATGATCCAGTAGAGATCGTTAATCCAGATATTGCTACTGCCGATGAAGAAGTTCAAGAACCAGAGAATCAGAATAATTAGAAGACTCCAGAATATGTGAGATTAAATCATTCAGAGAATTAGATTATTGGTGATAAAAATAAATGTGTGATGACTAGGAGAAGGGTTTCTACTAAAGAGATATGTTTGATTTCCAAGATTGAACCTAAAGATGTTGTTGAAGCTTGTAAAGACGAAAATTGGATAAAAGCTATGGAAGAAGATTTGAATCAGATTGAGAAGAACAATACATGGGAACTTGTTTCGAGACCTAAAGACAAGAATGTGATTGGTACAAAATAAATATTAAGAAATAAACTGAATGAATCCAGTGAAGTGGGTAGAAACAAAGCAAGATTGGTATGTGAAGGATACTCACAGAAGGAAGGAATTGATTATAAGGAGACTTTTTCTTCGGTAGCTAGAATTGAAGTTGATAGATAAATTCTTGCATATGCTGCTTATAAGAATTTCAAGGTATATCAAATGTATGTCAAGGCAACCTTTTTGAATGGTGATTTGGAATAGGAAGTCTTCATTGAGTAACTAGATGGGTTTTCATTATTAGATGAAGGAAACATGGTGTGCAGATTGAAGAAAGTATTGTATGGACTTAAAAAAGACCCTAGAGAATGGTATGCTAGATTGGACATATCTTTGATGAAGTTGGGATTCTGTAAAGGTACCTCTGATAGTAATTTATGCTTTAAGATTTATAATGATAACATTTTGCTTGTTGAAGTTTTTGTTGATGACATTATTTTTGGAGGAGATGATGATTTGAGTATGAAGCTTGTTGATGATATGCAAAAAGAGTTTGAGATGTTTATGATAGATGAGGTGAAATTATTCTTAGGATTTCAACTTACACATATTGATAAAGGCATTTTCATTTCTCAATCTAAGTATGTGAAGGAATTGTTGAAGAAGTTTGGGTTAGATAACTACAAACCCGTTGGAACTCCTATGGTGACTAGATGCAAGTTGTCTAAGCATGATGAAGCTTCAAAAGTTAATCAGACCTTGTATAGATCTATGGTTAGTGGATTTCTATATTTGACTCATACTAGACCATTATACATAATGTTTGTCTTTGTGCAAGATTTCAAGCCGATCCTAATGAAAGTTATGTTACTATTGTGAAGAGGATTTTCAAATACTTGAAGGGGAAAGTTGATTATGGTTTGTGGTATCTGACGAATGATGATTTTATGTTATATGCTTACACAGATGTTGATTGGGCAGGTGATGGTGATGATCAGAAGAGTACCTCCAATGGTGCATTATTTTTGGGAAAGAAGTTGGTCTCTTAGATGAGTAAGAAACAAGATGCAATTTCTCTATCTACTACAGAAGTTGAATACATTGTTGTTGCTAGCATTTGTACTCAAGTTGTTTGGATGAAGTAGATGTTTTCGTTGTAGGGTGTCAGGTTAAGACATTGCATAAATGACATAAGTACACAAAATATATGGAACTCACAAGTGTTCTATTGATTCATGGTAAGCTAGTACATACAATGATACCAATATGTTCGACTACCATAGCATGTCCAAAGATTGGAAACAAATACAATATAAAGGAGTATGGTCAATTACCCGATGCCAATTGCTAACAACCGATAGGTTAACTGTTGACACTAACACAATTTACCTTAATGCTTAATTACCCGACAACATAATCCCCCCAAAAAAGAAATGTCATCTCCGGATGACAAACACCCAAAATGGGAATGATGTACAAGCAAAACTGAAACCCAAAATAACCAATCACTGGGGAGGGCAAGAGGGTGTCCCTGAAGAAGAAGGGGTCATTGATGTTGAAGCTAACTACGTCTGCAACCGCATCACCTAATCAGTTCAATAAGCAAGGTCCCACTCGGCCACCAACTGGTGCTCCCGTGACCGCTTCACCCTAAATACAACCTCCATGAGCTCCTTTTGCTTCACCTCCAACTCTGCCGCAAGGTTGGTAACGCGGGTCTCTGCTATGGTCCTCATCTTTGACTCAGCTGCCAGTGCTACTCTCACAGAGCTCAATTCTCTCTGCACCATGTCCAAAACCTCCTCCACACAGTTGGCTTGGGCTTGTTTTTGGGCCAACTTCGTCTCCAATGATGGGATGCGAGCGGCCAACTCCACAACTCTATCTGCTTGGATCTAAGCCTCCCAGAGTCGGTAATAGCCATCTTGCAGAGCCTGCTAAATCTGTCTCACCAAAGTCTGCACTTGACTGTCTTTAGCCACCTCCTGAAGCTGCCACTCTGCTCTCATCTCAGGTAGGTCTATGGTTGACCATCCCCGTGCCTCCAAGCACCTCTGGAATGCCTCTCCTACCCCCGTAGTAGCAAACTCACATAGGCTCTCCAAGGCTAGCTGAACAATGGATTCCTTAACTATGGAGGCTACCAACCACTAAACTACCCCCTCCATCTCGACCAGAAATTGTGCTATGATAGTAGGCTGGGTCCTCCCTACACCTCTGTCCTAAAGGTCCATCCGTGAAGGTATCTCCTCCTTGCCACTAGTGGGAAAAACCAGCTTTGCAGGATGCTCCACCAACTCAACTACCTCTACCTGCATAGGATGCTCCCCCAAATCAACTACCTCAGCCTGTGTAGGATGGCGAGGTATAGCAGGTGGTGGCCCTACTAGAACTATGGGTGTGGTGGCATACCGATCTAACCATGTGTCTATGTCTTCCACTGCTTCCCCACCGTCCTTTACCTGCCCCATGCATTCCATCCCTATTTCTTGTTCTGCGACCAGTGAGTGAACTAGAATACAAGGAGTGGTGGTCACTGCAGGTGTCTACATTATTGGACAAGGATGCCTCTGCCCGAATGCTGGAATGGCCACCCCAGGAAGGACTCCCGTCGTCACCCCAAACAAGGAAAGTGGTGTCAATTCCCCATCCACATGCAAGAATGCTGGTGTGAATAACAACTGCCCTGCTCGAACCCCCTCTCCTGGAGGTCATGCCACATCCCTTGTTGGCAACTCACGGGTTCCACGTGGTACCTGGCCAAAAGACACAGTGCAGTCACCCTCTTCTGCACCAGGGGTCCTTGTTGCCACCTCTACTTCGGCCAGCTCTGAGAGTTAGAAAGTAGTGTCCCCTCCATAACACCTTGATGTCTCCTCGGACTCCACACTCTCATCTACACTACTCTCTACTTGTCCTGAGTCGATGTCACTGGCCGACACCACCACTAGTACCTGCCTTCTTCTCTTCTTGTTGGTCTGATCCTCTCCACTAGCCATGAGTGCTTCCAACTTCATCCAATAAAAAATAGTTGGCTGCAAGGAATCAATGTAGTCTCGTGGTTGCCACCCTCTTAGATTGGCTGGTAATTGTACTCATACGGAGTCCAAAAACAACCTGATGGCATGGTATGACATATAAAAAACTTTGTGCTTCAGCATCAAGAAATCGTGGGCTATATCTAACAACAAACTCGCCCAATCATATACCGTACCTTTCTTCAGGCCCTACATCAGTGCAATCATAGGTATCACTGCATCCGATGCCCTACTTATGCCAGTTAATCAACTTTGCATCAAATCGAGCAAGCACTGCCAGATGCCAAGTTTTAGTAATGTTTTCTTTAACACTCTGCCCTGTGGTGTGAGAATCCTTGCCCAGTCGGCTGTCATCAAGTCATCCAAGCACATTTATTTTAACAGTTGCATTTTTCGTTCTTGGGTCATCTTTGTTGTATTTTTGTCAATCTTTCTCCCTTTATCCGGAATGCCAAAAACCTCTCAAAATCATCCGGATTGAAAGAAACTATGATATATGTATGCTGAAACTTAAATGATGACGTACACAACTTTGGATCATAGGTTTTGATCATAGTGCGCAAGCATGGTTCAAATTCCTTAATAGAAAAGATTGACATTTGTACTGCATCATGGACGCGTGCTTTGGCAAGGGCTACTTTGATCTCAATGTCGTCTGGGGTTAGGGTTGTTTCCCACCATTATCTACACGTACTACTAGCTAGTCCCTCAAACGTCACTATGTCCGACGTTACTTTGTGCATGCATGCAACCTGCACCACGACCTTCCCCCGGCTCGCATCCTACTGATCACCCATAGAATCCTTTTCGTGTTGTCCTCTCTGAGTTTCCTGTAGCCTCCTTCACCAATCTAATTTCTTCAACTTTCTAGTTGCCTGCTCCATCAACTAAATTTTGTTTCCTGGGGTACGTGTATAGTCAATTCTGTTATGGTGGTATGGTTGTCGTAGCGTGTACGACGTGGCAATTTTTGACCTCTTTCCCTAATGCAATGGTGTATGGAATATGGGCCTGTAGATCAAAACATCATCAATTCAAAACCCTGCGGACTTTTCTCTTTGCCATGGATTAATTTGCCTTCGTACGATTCCCTTTTTTTCCTGTACCAATGAATCGTACGGTCTTTTTCATACACCAATGACCGTACGGGATTGTATGTCTTTCCTCTTTTCTAGAGTTGTGTCCATACGGAGCTGTACAAAATTGTTCCATATGAAAAATTCCTAGGTTTGTGGCCATACGAATTTGTGTAGTTCGTTTGACGCTTTTGTCAGTACAGGTCTGTATGAAATTACCACATACTAAAATGTCGTACGAATATGTCTTTGTCCGTACTAATATGTCTGTGTCTGTACTAATGTGTAACATTTCATACTTGGCAATGCTTCCTATCAATCTGGCAATGATTTCCATTGATCTGGTAGTGATTTATGTCGGTCTGACAATGATTTTTTGTCAATCTGGCAATGATTGCTTGTAAAATAAATATCACAAAAATGATGTGCGCCAGGGACTTTCGTGTGGTTCTGAAGATGGTAAATTGGTGTTGGCGATGGAGGCGCTGCCCCTCGACACCTAGGGCACTGCCCTCGGACCCCGCGAGGGACGCTGCCCCTCAACCCCGCTGGGGGCACTGCCTCCAGACCCCCATTTTATTTTTGAGCTACAATACACTTTTGAGTTGGGCAAAGGCATTGGAGAAGTCAATTTTTTTTTTTTTGCTTTTCAATTTTCACGGTCTGGGCGTTCCCATCGTTCCCGGTACACCTTCAATTTTGAGCCATTGACTACCTCAGTTATTTCCTTAGTGTCGAGCATCCACTTTTTAATGGCTCTGTTCACGCTGACTTCACGAACCTTAAATGGACCCAGTCACTTTACCTTGAACTTATCAGGCTTTATTTGATTGCGTCCATTAAACTTTAGCACAAGTTATCCGGGAGTAAATTGCATTGGTCGTAGGTGTTTGTTGTGCAACGTTTTCTACCTTGTTGTGTCATCTTTGTTGCCCACTGAGCCATCATTCATCGCTCATCTAATTTGTTCAAGGCATACAACTACTCTCAAAGACTGTCCATGTTGCCTAGTCTGTTGTCAATGGCGATCCGAAGACTCGGCACCATGAATTCCACTGGCACCACCGCCTCCTGTGCGAACATTAACAGGAAGGGGGTCTATCCTATGGTACATCATTCGGTATGCTTATAATACCGACGGTAAGCGTTCCTCCCAATCTTCCTTCTCCACTCCGCAAGACTTGTAAATCACAGAGATGATTATTTTGTTTGTCGCCTCGGCTTGCCCATTCGCCCGAGGATAGTAGGGGCTTGATAAGGAGTGGAATATCTTGAACTCCATCATGAGAAACTAGATTATGTGATTGACAAAATTTCCTCCTCGGTCACTCATCAATTGGATTGGAATTCTGTATCATGTAATGATTTGCTCGTACATAAACCTTGCCATACTGATGGTCGAATTGTCTCGCAGAGCCCGTGCCTCGACCCACTTGGTCAAGTATTTTGTGGCCACCACAATGTATCTGCACCATTGGGCTTGACTTGCCTTCAAAGGTCTGATAAAATCGAGCCCCCATCATTCAAACAATTCCTGGGCATTGGATGGGTTGAGGGGCATAAAATCCCTCTTCAGCGACCTCCCTGCTTGTTGGCACGTGTAACAACTTGTCACCCACTCACGAGCGTCATTGTGTAGTGTCAGCCACCATAGCCCTGCCAATAGAACTTTCCTGTCCATGGTGTTAGGCCCCATGTGCCCTCCTGTCGGGCCTTCATGTGCTTCCCGTAAAACACCTTGAATTTCTTCCTCCAGGACACATCATCGTAGGACCTGGTCAGGTCCCATTTTATACAAAAGGCCATTAATGAGTTGAAACGTCCTACTCCTTAGTACGAGTTTCCTTCACTCCCTTGATGGCATCTCTCTAGGGAATAGTGATGTTGACAGATATTCCCCGATGCTTGTGTACCAGGTAGGAAGGACGACAATGCGAAATAAGTAGGCGTCCGAGAAGTCTTCATTTACTCCTTTCGCTGGTTCCCCTGACTTGATTCTAGATAGTTGGTCGGCTATCACATGGCTTTTCCCAGGTCGTACAATAATGTTAAATGTAAACTCCTGCAGCAACAACAACCATCGACTAATTTATGCCTGAATGATTGGCTTATTCACTAAGTACATTAATGCCTGGTGGTCCACATAGAATGTGAATGACGTGGCCAGTAAGTAATGTGTAAACTTCTGGACAGAGTACACCATCCCCAGTGCTTCCCTCTCTATCGTACTATAGTTTTTTTTCTTCTTTTGATAGGAGTTTTCTCGCGAAGTATACCGGGTGATCTAGCCTGTGATCGCCAACCTATGCCAATGTGGCCCTTATCGCAAAATTTGATTCGTCGACATGTACATGGAACTCTTTGTCCCAATTCAAATATGTCAGGATTGGCGCACCTACCAATCGTGACTTCAGTTCTTGGAAGTCCTCTTCCTGAGCCGTCCCCCATGCATACCGTTTACCTCTCCTCATCAACTTGTCCAGAGGGCAGGATACTTGAGCAAATTTTTTGATAAACCGCTTAGAATACCCTATGTGTACTAGGAAGGATTTGACTCTCATGACATCTGTCGGTGCCTCCATTTCCACTATCACTTGAATCTTGTCCGGGTCAATCTTGAGTCCAGCCTTACACACTATGTGTCCTAATAGCTTCCCTTGAGACACCATGAATCTGTATTTTTGGGGATTGAGTGCTAGGCGGGCTCGCCTGCATCTCTCCATGCATTCACCAAGTGCGGCCAGATGTGCATCTTGGTTACTATAGATGGACCAGTTGTCAAGGAATGCTCTGAAGTTCCCTACTAGCATCTTGTCAAATATGTGAAGGATTATCCATTGGAATGTAGCTAGCACGTTGCATAACCCGAATGACATTCGGTTATATGCGTACACACCATCTTCCACTATGAAGGTCATTTTTAAGTTGTCCTCTTTGACAATAGATATCTGGTTATACCTAGAAAATCCATCCATAAATGAATAAATTTCAGGATCGACCACTTCCTCCAAGATGCTATCTGTAAATGGTATTGGAAACGGGTCCTTTATGGTGACCGCGTTAAGGCATCTAAAATCCACACAGATACGGATCTGGTTTTCCTCCCTTTTAAGGGATATCACTATGGGCGATACCCACTCGCTGGTCTGCACTTTGAAAATAATCTCGGCTTCAAGCATACGCTCGATTTCATCATTCACTCTCGCAATATAGTTTTTATTCATTTTGTGCGGCCTCTTTCGTACAGGTACTGCCCCAGGTGAAATTTGGTGTACGCACAGTTCTGGCGACATCCCTTTGAGGTCCTTGTATGTGTTAAAATGTGGTGACTGATCAACAAAGTACTGTACACTCAACATGTATCCTCGCCGGGGTCCGGGGTCGGGTTGGGCCCTGGGCAAGGGTTCGGGGGCGGGAGCCCCTGAGAAAAACTTTTTTTTGCCATTTTTCGTTGATGAAAACCGACATTGTAATAAAACCCTAAAAAGGCCGACTTTGTTTGTTGCCTTAAAAATGCATGTTATAAGCGGCTGGGATGCTTAAGGCATTGTAAGGTTGATGTACTATTTTTGCTAGATAATAAGAAAGATTGGACGACTATGTATAGTGGACGTAACCCATTCTGGGTGAACCATGTTAAATCTATGTGTTATCTGTGTCCTGTTTTATTTCTTTATCTTTTGTATTTAAATCTACATATAATTGTTAGTTCATATTTGCTTTGGATCTGCTTGAAACCCTAACAATTGGTATCAGAGCAAGGTTTTCTATAAATTGGCAGGACTTTCATATTTGAGTGGGAGCAATGGAGGATTCCAAATTCAAGGTCGAAAAGTTTAACAGTCAAAATTATCAGTTATGGAAAATGCAGATGGAGGATTACTTGTATCAAAAGGATTTGTGGCGGCCATTGGAAGGAAAGGCAAAGAAAGCGACCACAATGTCAGATGAAGAGTGGGACATTTTAGATAGAAAGGCACTGGGATCCATTCGATTGTGCCTTGCACCATCTATAGCATTCAATATAATAGAAGCAAAAACGGTTGTAGATTTGATGGTAACATTGGCTAAGTTGTATGAGAAACCCTTGGCTTCGAATATGGTATTTCTTATGAAGCATTTGTTTGATTTGAAAATGAGTGAGGGAGGATCTGTAGCGAAGCACTTAAATGAATTTAATACAATTACCAGTCAATTGTCTTCGGTAAAAATTACCTTTGCAGAAGAGGTTAGGGCTCTCTTGATTTTATGTTCTTTGCCAGAAAGCTGAAATAGCTTGGTTATGGTTGTAAGTAACTCTGTTTCTAGTAAAAATACTTTGGTATTTGATGATATTGTTGGTGTTATCCTAAGCGAGGAAATGCGAAGGAAAAGCATAGGTGAGACTCCAACATCATCAGGTAGTGTTTTGAATGTGGAGAACAGAGGAAGATCAAGGGAAAGAGGAAAAGGCCCTGGGAATGAGAAGTCACGAGGGAAGTCAAAGAAAGGATGCTCTCAATCTAGAGGAAAGAAAGATTGCTGGTACTGCGAAAAGCTTGGTCATCAAAAGAAAGACTGTTGGTCTCGGAAAAACAAAGAAGGAGACAAAAATGAAAATGACAATAAGGAAGCTAATATTGCAAGTAATACTTTACAAGATGCTTTAATCTTATGTTTGGATAATGTTAATGATTCTTGGGTAATAGATTTTGGGGCTTCATTTCATGCTACACCCCATAGAAAATATTTTCTAGATTATGTTCAAGGTGATTTTGGACAGGTATATTTGGGTGATGATGAGCCTTGTCAAATTGTTGGAAAAGGAAAGATAAAGATCAAGTTGCAGAATGGTAATGACTGGTTTTTGCAGGAGGTAAGACATGTTCCTAATTTAAGAAGAAATTTAATTTCTGTAGGGCAACTAGGTAGTGAAGGTTGCATAGTTACCTTCTCAGACAGTATGTGGAAGGTCACTAAAGGATCATTAGTAGTAGCTAAAGGTGCGAAGGTAGGCACATTATATCTGTGTACTGGTAACATTTACTCTACCTTAGCTGCTACAGATAAAGCTACTGCAAGGACAACAACAATAAATGTTGCAAGAACATATTCGATAATGTGGCACCATAGGCTTGGGCACATGAGTGAGAAAGGGATGAAAACCCTTCACTGCAAAAATCTATTGCCAGGACTAAAGAAGATTGATTTAGAGTTTTGTGAAAACTATGTTTATGGTAAACAGAAAAGAGTCAGATTTCTCAAGGTTGGGAAAGAGAAGAAGAGTGAGAAGTTAGAGCTTGTACATTCAAATGTATGGGGACCGACTCAGGTATCATCTCTTGGTGGCTCTTGTTATTATGTTATTTTTATTGATGACTCAACCAAAAAAACATGGGTATATTTCCTAAAACAAAAATCAGATGTTTTTGAAACTTTTAAGAAATGGAAAGCTTTGGTTGAGAATGAGACAGGAAAAAAGTTGAAGTGTCTCAAATCGGATAATGGAGGTGAGTATTGCAGCAAAGCATTTGAAGATTACTGCTCCTTAAATGAGATTCGAAAGCAGAAGACAGTTCTAGGAACTCCACAGGAAAATGGTGTGTCAGAGAGAATGAATAGGACTATCATGGAACGCGCGAGGAGCATGAGATTGCATGTTGGATTGCCCTTACATTTTGGGCAGATGTTGTACATACTGTTGTCTATTTGATAAATAAAGGACCTTCAACCCCTTTGGATGGTGGTATTCCAAAGGAGGCATGGACTGGTAAAAAGGTAAATTATTCTTTTCTAAAAACTTTTGGTTGCGAAGCTTTTGTCCATGTTGATAAAGAAAACAGAACCAAGCTTGATGCTAAATTTCAGAAATGTACCTTCATTGGATATGGGATAGATGAATATGGCTATCGGTTATGGGATTTTGAAAATAAGAAAATAATTAGAAGTAGAGATGTTATATTCAATGAGAAGGTTATGTATATAGAACGGATGCAGGAAAAGAAGCATGAATAGGACAAACAAGAATATGTGGTGTTGGATGAGATTCTTGAAAATGAAATGCCACAGGTACCTAATGCTCAGCAACAACAGATTGTCCCACAAACTCCTGTAAGTGTTAGACATTCTACAAGGACAAGTAGACCCCCTGAAGATTTTCTCCTTCTTTGTATTCTATTTTATTAACGGATTCTGGTGAACTAGAAGAATATGAAGAAGCAATGTAGGTAGATGCCAAACAACAGTAGGAGCTAGACATGAAAGAGGAGATGGACTCTTTGATGAAAAATAAGACTTGCAACTTAGTCCCTTTACCTGCAGAAAAAAGAGCCTTGCCTAACAAATGGGTTTATTGGCTAAAGGAGGAGGAAGGAGGTTAGAAAAGATATAAGGCCAAACTTGTGGTAAAAGGTTTTGCACAGAAAAAGGGTATAGATTATGATAAAATATTTTCTCCAGTTGTAAAAATGACTTCAATTAGAACTGTACTTAGTCTTGTGGCTGCAGATGATTTACATCTTGAATAATTAGATGTCAAAACAACTTTTCTCCATGGAGATTTGGAGGAGGAAATTTACATGTTGCAACCACAGGGATATGAGGTCAAAGATAAGGAGAACTTGGTGTGCAGGTTGAAGAAAAGTCTGTATGGCCTAAAGCAAGCACCCCGACAATGGTATTTAAAATTTGATAGTTTCATGGCTGAACACGGTTATCATAGATGT
Organism: Cryptomeria japonica; assembly: GCF_030272615.1. Classification (NCBI taxonomy): domain Eukaryota; kingdom Viridiplantae; phylum Streptophyta; class Pinopsida; order Cupressales; family Cupressaceae; genus Cryptomeria; species Cryptomeria japonica. Next base: position 172,675,079 of record NC_081410.1, on the reverse strand, counting down.
CATTCTAATCATTGTGTATATTTTAAGAGATTTGATAATGGTAGTTATATTATCCTATTGCTTTATGTTGATGACATGCTTGTTGCTGGGTCTAACATGCAACATATAAATGATCTTAAACAGAAATTAGCCAGGTCATTTGCTATGAAAGATTTGGGTGCAGCTAAGCAAATTCTCGGTATGAGGATTACACGGGATAGGAAAAATAGAACCTTGAATTTGTCCCAAAGTGAGTATATAAAGAAGGTGTTGAAAAGATTTAACATGCAGGATGCAAAAGCAGTTAGTACACCTTTGGCTAGTCATTTCAAATTGACTAAGGAGATGTGCCCAAAGGCACAGGAAGAGGTTAATAAAAAGTCTAACATCCTGTATTCATCAGTTGTTGGTAGTCTGATGTATGCAATGGTATGCATAAGGCCAGATATTGCACATGCAGTGGGAGTTGTGAGTAGGTTTATGAGTAATCCGGGTATGGAACATTGGAATGCTGTGAAATGGATTCTTCGATATTTGAAAGGAACTACTACGAAGGCATTATGTTTCAAAGGATCTAATGCTGCTCTAAGTGGATTTGTTGACTCTGATCTAACGGGTGATATTGATTCACGGAGGAGTACTACAGGGTATGTTTTTACTATAGGGGGAACTACAGTTAGTTGGATTTCTAGGCTGCAAAAGGTTGTTGCACTTTCAACCACTGAAGCTGAGTATGTTGCTACTACAGAAGCCAACAAGGAGATGATTTGGTTGCAATGTTTTCTGGAGGAATTGGGTCAAACACAAGAGGATAGCCCATTGTATACTGATAGCTAGAGTGCCATTCATCTTACGAAGAACTCTTCTTTTCATTCAAGGACAAAGCACATTTAGCTCAGGTACCACTTCATCCGGATTGTTTTGGAGGAGGGTCAGTTACAGCTTGAGAAGATTCACACAAGTGAGAATCCTGTCGATATGTTCACGAAGGCAGTTCCATAGGAGAAGCTGATTTCTTCATCAGTTTTTGTTGGTCTTCTTGATTGATAATAGTGGAATTTATACTAGTTGAGTCCTAGTGTTTTATCCAGCGGATGTTGCATGTACAGTGGTGTCGTGTAGTATCAGTCTCCAAATGGGAGATTGTTCAGTGTGGAGCCTAATCAGTCTCCAAGTGGGAGATTGTTAAAATGTGGTGACTAATCAGCAAAGTATTATACACTTAGCACATATCCTCGTCGAGGTCCGGGGCCGGGTTGGGTCGAGCCTCGGGCAGGGGTTCGAGGGCGGCAACCCCCAAGAAAAGTGGGGGTTTGGGGGCGGGAGCCCTCGAGAAATTTTTTTTTTGCCGTTTTTCATTGATGAAAACTGACATTGTAATAAAACCCTAAAAAGGTTGACTTTGTTTGTTGCCCTAAAAACACATGTTATAAGCGGCTAGGATACTTAAGGCATTGTAAGGTTGATGTACTATTTTTGCTGGATAATAAGAAAGATTGGACGACTGTGTATGGTGGACGTAACCCATTCTGGGTGAACCACGTTAAATCTCTGTGTTATCTGTGTCCTGTTTTATTTCTTTATCTTTTGTATTTAAATCTACATATAATTGTTAGTTCATATTTGCTTTGGATCTTCTTGAAACCCTAACAGTACGTTCAGGCGAATACATCCTTGTATTCCATGAATATTTTAAACGCAGCAGCTTTTAGAACTGGATTCTAGTAGTCGCCAACTAAGATGTTCCTTGGCTCTGCTTCTGTGCCGAGGTTTGTAGGTTTTACGAACTCTTCATACCAGATTGGTTTCGTCATGTCAAACCTATGTGCTGGTGTGTCGTTGACAGGAGCATCTCTTTCCGTGTATTCCCCGTACGTTGGCGAAAATTCATTTTTGTTTGGCTCCTTGTCAACCTCCAACATGTTGCACCCATACAACAGCGCGTAGTCTTCAATTTTCTAGTCGAAGAGCCCATTAAGGGAATCAATATCATCTTCCGAACATCCTTGGATTCCCAGGATGCCTTCCTCATTCAGTTCCGCACTTTCCTTCATCAACTCCGCCCTCACCGTTTGAATCCAATTCTGATGCAAGTTCTTCACTCATGAGTTATGTTTTCAGGTCGATAATAAATTTTCACCTGACTTTCTCCATGGACAACGTGTTATGCTTCCAGTTGTGATTCGCTTTGGCCACCACCAACCACCCTTTGCCAAGGATGGCGTCATATCCTTTCTTGGCGAACAGAATCACCACAAAGTCGAGGACAAATGGTTGTGTCCCGATGGTCACTTGTTGCGCCATGAGCATTCCAAGAGGTTTGATACCATGTTGATCAGCTCCCAGTAAGTTGAAGGTTGACGGCCATAGTGTCAGCTTGCCAAGCTTCTTCCAGGTTTCTTCGGGAAGCACAATCACTCCTAACCCACCGTCGACAATGGTGTTAGTCAAAATGGTGCAAAGTATTCCCATTTCTACCACCGTCGGGTGCCGACCATTGTATAGTGTCATCACCAATGGGTCTGTTGGTGTTCCGCCAGGAACATCCGTATTCCGGGTCACCCAACTATGTGGGGCTACTTGCACCATACGTAGGAGTGTCATATGTAATTGTGACTTTGTTTCTGTTGGAATTTTTTATGTTTATATTGTGATTGTCATTGATGGACACACACTTGTATTGAGATCCCCTTATTATGTATGAGCTCATGCTCAACCGGTATTTGTTCCAACCAGTATGTTGTATTCTAGTCTTTAGACTAGTAGTGATTTTGCAGAATGTGTTTCCCGATCTGAAGCGGCATGTTGACCCCAAGCGGTTCGCAGATCACAAGCGGTACAAGGAAGCAAAGTGGCACAACAAATTCTTACCAGTCTTCATTTTTGTCAAACTGGTGTTTTGTATAAACCGGTAATAATCTATGATGAGTTACCAACCAGCATTTTGTGATGAGTTACCAATCCACCGATTGTTTGACAGTGCCGACACATTGACGGTGATTCTTGTGTCGTGTTACTGAGTATGTCTAGATTCACTAAACCTAGGAAATTGTAATGTAATCCTATTGGACCGACATGAAATCAAATTCCTTTAAAAGGACATCATGTCTAGGGTTTTTCAAGTTGTTGAAGAAGTTACGAATAGGGTTTTTGTTGAGCTAGGGTTTAAGGTGGAAGTGGAGAACGATCTTATCAGAGAAGATCGAGTTGTAACTAAGAGAGAGATAAAGGAGATTGAAGTAATGCTGGAATGCATTAGCTGTGAACAATACTGGATCTAACCAAGCAATTTGTGCTAGTAGATAGATCAAACACTTGTTGATTACTCACATCTTTAACAAGTCAGTAGCCCTTAACTGGGTAGGCCTCAAAACCTTTGTAAAATCCTCTAACAAGGTGGTTCACACATGTGAATCTAAAATCCTCTAACAAGGTAGTCTTTAATCAGACTTATCTCCTAACAGAGATTGAGATTCCTAACAGGATCTGTTCTGCTGAAGAACATTGTAAGACCTTAACTAGTCTGGTTTCTATTCTGCAATTAGTGACTTGTGAGTTCCATCTCACCATGGTTTTTCCTAGTTGGGTTTCCACATCAAATATCTTGTGTTATGGTTGTATTTCTTTTGTGGGTGAATGTTTTATTCGTATTTTGGTTTGTATGTGTGATAACCGGTTTGATTGTCAGACTGCTTTACCGGTTTATCTTTAAACTATGTAAGTGTTTTAGTGCAAAGATTTTTGACATTATAATTCACCCCCCCCCCTCTTGGTATTCATCAATTGGTATCAGAGCCAACCTTTCTATAAGTTTAACCACTTGGAAAGAGATATGGGGGAATACACCTTGAGGAAACTTACTCAACGGCTCACTAAGTCTGAGAAAGCCTATGATGATCTTATGGTCAAATACAAGGCATCTCAAGCAAAAAGAAGAGAACATGCAGAGAGGTTGATAGAACTATCTAAAAGTAGTTCTGAAGATGAAGCTAACATGGAAACTATGATTGCTGAAGTGAATAAGCTGAATGATTCAAACTCCAATTTGAGAAAGGAGTTGGAAGGACTGACTATTCGGTTTAGCCAAGAGCTTGAGAACCGAAGAAAAGCTGAAGATCTGGTAAAAGACAGAGATCATGAGATCTCCAAGTTGAAACATGAGATTAGTGCACTAACTACTCACCTCCATGAGAGTAGAATGGAAAAAGAAGACATGCAAGGAGAACTGAACGTTGTCATCTCTGAAAATGCAAGTCTTATGGAGACAAACACTGCTATTTCCAAAGAACTCTTTGAGTCAAAGGAAATACTTGCTAAGTTTGGCAAAAGTACAGTCAAGCTAGAGAAAAAGCTTGAGTCATCTAGACCGGCAAAAAATACCAATGGTCTTAGTTTTTCTAGACATGAGGAAGGAGAATCCTTAGGAACAAATGCTGAAGCATCAAAGAAGAAACAGACACTCAAAGGAAAAGGTAAGCAAAAATTCAAACCTGTTTGCTTTAACTGTCTTAAAGAAGGACACACTGCCAATGTATGTAGGAGCAAAGCCTACAATAATTTTCCTTATTTTATCAACAATGTACCTAGATCCAATAAGTTCAATGGTCATTGTTATGCACGCAACAAGTTTGGGCATAGAGCATTTGAATGCAGGTCTGTAATGGATAACACTAGAAGATATCCTCAGAGGACCCAAGGAACTGGTCCTGAATCTTTTATGAACCGGAACCACAACCAGTTTAATGTCTTCAATCATCAGTCAAGAAGTGGTGGTCATCAAGCGGCAAACGGATGGAGAGAAAGTTGTATGATCTGTCATGGTCATAGTCACACTGCTGCAACATGCAGAAGGAAGAATGGAAACATGTACAATGGACCTTGGAGAGCACCTGGACTTGTTTGCTATCACTGCAACAAACCAGGTCACATTGCAAGATTCTGTAGAATCAGAAAAAATATATCTGATGATATACCAGTCACTCAGGAAGGAGAAATAGATGTTGAAAAAGTTCAAAGAGACATGAAGAAAACATGGAAGAAGAAACCAATATTATTGGAGGGGGAACCGGTTTCTGCACCTAGTGTGGAAATATCAGAACCAACAAACTAAGCCTCAAAGGCTTAGGGGGAGCAAATGGCAAAATGCTTTTGAACCCCCGGTTAACACTGGTAAAAGACCTTAACCGATATGCTACACCTGTCGCTTGGTAGAAGATCGGAAACGGTAAAAAGGCAAATTAGGGTTTACGCCCTAATATAGGAGCATTAATGATGGTAGGTGAGAGACATGTATAAATGCATTTTTCAAATCATTTCTCACTATCTGTTTTCGAGCGAAGAAAAGTTTTCAAGTGCAGAGCGAAGAAAAGGCGTTTTGAGCTTAGATTTCAAGAAATTGGAGAGCTTTGAAAGAGATTCAAATATAGTTTGCAAGTGGTAGTGGAGAACTCAAAGCGGTGATTTGGCATTCGACAGAGAGCGAAGTAAAGCAGAATCAGGAAGCCCTAATTTCACGTTAGAAAGGTATTTTTTGTGTTCTTGAAATACTCTTCAATGGCTTCTGCATCTCATACCAGTTCAAGCACATCTATTGAGTCAGAAAGTTTTATTCAAAGGAAGGGCAAATATAATGCTTTGTCACAAGTTCCAGCTAGAGTCATAGTCAAAGAATTTCAGACTATACTGATTGCAAGATAGAAGACCTAGGGTCCTTAGCCATTCATACTCAATTAGGTCTATTTTGCGGAAAGGACAAAAGGATCAAACCAGAGTTTAGTATCTTAGAGAAGAAGAAACTCCATAATGCGATATATTTTTTGGAAGACTTCACAGAGGATCACATCAGGACAATCTTGAGTAGAGTCCATAGTGACAAGATGTACCTGGAGAGAATGCATGATATCACGCCTAAGGCAATTCATGAAGTCACCGATTTTTGCAACACAGGGGAAGTGTCAGCCCTGAGAACGGTAAGCAAAATGGAAATGACCAAGCTCACCAGTTCGACAAGTGATTCACGAGGTATGACAGTTAATCCTATCAAGGATGAACTGGTAAAATACGCCTGCATGGTGATAGGCTACAGAACATTCTCAGCCAGCAGGATTAATTCTATATCTATTGCAGTGGTAAATGCTGCTTACCAGATGATTATAGAGGATAAATCATTTGACTTATGCACCGACATGCAGAGGCAACTCCTGTCAAACCTTAAGACAATCAAAAAGCACAATTCACTGAAATTTAAGTTTGGACAACTACTGGTAGGGTTGTTTTTCTATTTCCAAGGCTACTTTTCAGGTGTAGGAGATGTCCAGTGGTCCCCTGACCAACCGGTAACCAAGCAGATAAAGGAAAGTGTGCAAGCCATTGGAATCGACTACCTTGAGGTACTAAACAAATACTTTGATGAGTTCGGAAGAAAGATGAGTCAGAGGGTACGAATCTTAGGTGACATAGTGAAGAAGTATGAAGATGACATCTGTTTCACTATTCAGGTGGACAAATATCTAATGGAGGTTGTTGAGCCTAGAATGGAGGAAGTGGAGCCTATGGGCTATGAGGTCATGTTTGACATGCTGTAAGGGTATGCTTCAACCCTTATTGCCTCACCTCTTGATCCAAAGGCGAAGCAAACCGGAACCTACTTGGAGAGGATCGCACCGGTTGAAGAACCATCGGTAAAGAAGGGAAAAGAATCGGCAGCTAAGAAAGCTAAGGCAGTGCCTGCAGCATCCGCACCGGCTACCATTGCGACTCCAAGAGTGACCAAGTGGTCACTGGCAAAGAAGAAACCAGAGGTAACACCGGAAAAAGTCTTCGAAAGAAAGAGGAAGACTAAGGCAAATGAACCAGACTCCGAAGAAACTGAGTTTGATGAACAACCAAAGAAGGCTAGACAGACCAAGAAGGTGGAAAAGAATGAACCGGCAACATCCACACTGGTAAATATAGATATCTCCTCTTACAAACCTTTGACACATTGTCAAAGAATAGTAAAGAATATTAGGAGAAAGTTACTTCATGATTTAATTGATTTTTATGATGAATTCAATAGTGAAGAAAAAGATGAAGTACTATAGGAAATCATTCTTTATTTATGCAAAAATGACTAGTCACCATTAGAGATTAAATCTCAGACACCGGATTCATTGTTTAAAGCATTGGATAACAAATGGCGCATTGCCATTGAAAAGGAACAATAGATTAGGGAGAAAGGTTTTGCACATTACTTCCCCGAACTCTCAAATTCAGAATTATTTGATGTATTAGATCAAAATAAAGGTCTCTTCTTCATAAGGAGAAGAAGACTCTGGTTGTTGGAAGGGAGAGTTGATGATGTAGAAAAGGATACACATCAACACATGGCCCATGCTATCAGCTCTCACAAAGCTCGAATGGCCAACCTCCAAGTGGAAAAGGAACCGGTTATTTCCCAACAGGATGAAGTTTTTGATGAGGAAGGAAACCTGGTGGAGGAACCAATCGACACCATAGATGTCAATGCCCTGGATATAGAAGATGTCACTCAGGACATACCTTCTAAGGGAACTGAATAGGGGTAGCAGGCCGATCAGGGTGGTGAACAAGCTGTGGACACACAACAAGCGACAAAAGACAAGGAAGAAGAGAAAAAGAAGAAGGATGAAGATGAGAAACAGGAAAAAGAGGAAGAGAAGAGAAAAGAGGAAGAGGAGAAAAGAAAAGATGAAGAGAAGAAGAAGCAAGAAGAAGAAAGGAAGAATAAAGAAGAGGAGGACAAGGAAGAAAAGAGAAAGAAGGAAGAGGAAGAAAAGAAGAAGAAAGAAGAGGAGAAGAAGAAGAAGGAAGAGGAAGAGAAGAAAAAGGAAGAGGAAGAGAAGAAGAAGAGAGAAGAAGAAAAGGAAGAGCAGAAGAGGAGAGCAGAGGAGAAGAAAAAGGCAGAAGAAGACAAGGAAGAAGAGAAGAGAAGAGAAGCAAAAAAGAAGAAAGCTGAAGATGCCAAGGAACAAGAAGCGGCCAAAAGCTCTCAGTTGGAGACTCCGAAGGCAACCGAAAGTCAACCCTCACCAGTTGATCTTTCTAGTCCTATCGATCTCCAATCTGCAAGTGAGTTGGAGCTTATGCAGAGCATCAAGGTTGCTCAAGAGCGCCTTGAGGTCATTCGCAGGAAAAAGGAACAAGACATCATTCAGGTAGCTGTAGACACACTTACCGATTTAATCCCCGGTACTAATCTTCCTGACACTGATTCATCACTAGCACAACTCAAACTTCTGTGTACTGTAGTGGATGATCAGGTGTAGAGCCTAGAAGAAGCAACTGAGGCTAATGTAAAGAAAGAGCCAAAAGGCTCTTAATGTTGCTCTGGTGAAGAAACTGAATGAGCTTAGGACTGATCTGCTAAAGGATCAAAAGATCATAAGGAGTGCCTTGGATGAGGGAAACTTGGTGCTCAGCAAAATCTATCAACCTCATCTGTTCTGTGATGATGTGCTAGCCAAGAAGCAATAGCTTCAAACAGACTTATAGTCCTACTTGAGCACATTCAAAACTCCTTACGACTCCTTTGCAGCATATGGGCAAACCGTTCACCGGTTCCAGATCCAGTCAGCCAAGATAGAGCAAGAGATCAGCACAAGGTCCAGGGATTTGCAAGAGCTTCAACTGGTATTACTTCCACAACTGCAAATTCTCCAGAAATGCTATCTGAACTTGGATGCCCTGATAGTCACTCAAGAACTGAGCACAATAGATGCCATGGAGGAACAGGTATCACAAATGCAGACAGAGAAGGAAGTGGCGACCTCCCTACTTGAGTCCTGGTCTCTTTCCATGAAACAATTTTTGCAGCACTACAAAGTGGTTTTTGACAAGTATTATTCATTATTGTCATAAACTTTTCTTATATATACATGGAAACAGTTTTTTTTTTCAGCGGTACTTTGTCATTGTTGGCAAAGGGGGAGAAGTCTATGGTTTTAAAATTTTGAAATTTTGATATATCAGGGGGAGAAGTATATCAGAGGGAGAAGTATCTGTTTTCAAATTTTGATATATGCTGTGATATATGCTATATGCTTTGATGATTATGCTCTGAATGCAAAATTTCTATACACTCTGTTGATTAAGGGATAGTGTATATGCTTAAGGGGAGCAATTTTGTTAATGGCAAGTTCTTGTTGTAAAACACTTAGATGTCAAAATTTTATTTTCCTAAGTGTTGCCATGAATGCCAAAGGGGGAGATTGTTGGCATTTTTGATGTTTATGTTGTGATTGTCATTGATAGACACACACTTGTATTGAGATCCCCTTTATATGTATGAGCTCATGCTCAACCGGAATTTGTTCCAACTGGTATGTTGTATTCTTGTCTTTAGACTAGTAGTGATTTTGCAGAATGTGTTTCTTGGTCTGAAGTGGCATGTCGACCCCAAGCGGTTCACAGATCACAAGCGGTACAAGGAAGCAAAGTGACACAACACATTCTTACCAGTCTTCATTCTTGTTAAATCGGTATTTTGTATAAACCGGTAATACTCTGTGATGAGTTACCAATCGACATTTTGTGATGAGTTACCAATCCACCGATTGTTTGATGGTGCCGACACATTGACAGTGATTCTTGTGTCATGTTACTGAGTATGTCTAGATTCACTGAACCAAGGAAATTGTAATGTAATCCTATTGGACCGACATAAAATCAAATTCCTTTAAAAGGACATCATGTCTAGGGTTTTTCAAGTTATTGAAGAAGTTACGAATAGGGTTTATGTTGAGCTAGGGTTTAAGGTGGAAGTGGAGAGCGATCTTATCAGAGAAGATCGAGTTGTAACTGAGAGAGAGATAGAGGAGACTGAATTAATGCTGGAATGCATTAGTTGTGAGCAATACTGGATCTAACCAAGCAATTTGTGCTAGTAGATAGATCAAACACTTGTTGATTACTCACATCTTTAACAAGTCAGTAGCCCTTAACCGGGTAGGCCTCAAAGCCTTTGTAAAATCATCTAACAAGGCGGTTCACACATGTGAATCTAAAATCCTCTAACAAGGTAGTCTTTAATTGGACTTATCTCCTAACAAAGATTGAGATTCCTAACAGGATCTGTTCTGCTGAAGAACATTGTAAGACCTTAACCGGTCTGGTTTCTATTCTACAGATAGTGACTTGTGAGTTCCATCTCACCATGGTTTTTCCCAGTTGGGTTTCCACATCAAATATCTTGTGTTGTGGTTGTATTGCTTTTGTGGGTGAATGTTTTATTTGTATTTTGGTTTGTATGTGTGATAACCGGTTTGATTGTTAGACTGCTTTACCAGTTTATCTTTAGACTGTGTAAGTGTTTTAGTGCAAAGATTTTTGACATACTAATTCACCCCACCCTCTTAGTATTCATCAGTTTCTAGGAGCTCCTTCATCTTCACAGGTACTTCAATCTGCAACATTTGATTCATGATATTTTCCTCAGCCCCAGAGCGGGAAGTACTTGTTGCTTCTTGAGTGTTCCCTTGTGCCACCTTCGCCACTTCAGTCTTCACCTCCAGCGCCCGCTGCTTCTCCATGCGGGGGTCTGGGTATGTGGCCTTCTTTGCCTGTGACCTTGTGATTGCCAATACCCATTCCTCCATCCTGTCAATATTGAGCAGGTTCACTCCTGACTTTGGGCAAGTTCCATCATCATGGTCTCCAAGCCCACACCATTTGCATAGTTTTTGTGGAGTTTCTTTTGAGGTTCATTCCATGGCAAAGTGGCCCCATTTATTGCAAGCTCGACACTGGATCATTGGTCATCCCTTCGCATCATATTGGATCCGACCCTATTATTATTGTTATTATTAGTCTTCCCCCTTTGCCGGTTGTTCCAGTATCCGCTAGATGATGCATTATTGTTGGTGGTTTGTGAAGTTCTGGCGGCTGGCTGCTCTTGCGTGAAGAGAACTTGTTGGCTCCTGGTTTTCATATTGTAGGGACATTCCTTTGTCAAATGTCTGACAATTTGACAAATGTCGCAGAAAGCCTTCTTGGGGAAGGACCCCTTGGTGTGTCCGTCACTCCTATAGTCCGTACACCACACATCGTTTTCTTTAGTCTTACTTGTACTCCCCTTCATGGCTTTGAATTCTTTCAACATTAGTTCCATGTCCTTTTGGAGCGCTTGCACCTTTTTGCTCGATACGCCACCGCTACTACTTTCCTTGTTAGAGTCTTCATCATTGTTGGATGAGTATTTATTACTTTTATTCTTCTTTGACATTTTTTGTTCGCTCTTGAGGTCCATCGCCCTATTATAGGCATCATCATATGACGTCGGGGGTACAATTTTCATCTTCTTTCGTAGGGAGGATTTCAACCCTTCAATGAACCATCATTTCTTCAACCCATCTGTGGGTTGGCTTTCTATTTTACCCAGTAGTTCTTTCAGCCTCTGGCTGTATGCCCGTACTATCTGTTTGGGACCTTGTTCGGTACTGTATATCTCAGCTACGATTTCATTGTCGTCACGGAGCAACCGAAACTCCTCCTTGAATTCCTTCTGTAGATTGGCCCATGTGGCCACTTTTTGCTTGTCAACATCAGAGTACCAATCTATGGCAACTTCGTGTAACGTGGCTGGGAACTATTGTACCCACTCATCCAGGTCCGTCACTCCATTGGTGGACCAAATAGTTTCACATGCACGACAGTGTCATACGAAGTCTTCCTTGTCATCCCCTGTGAACTTTGGCAATTTCTGTTTACTTGCCATCCCACTGCTGGGTCTTGCTCCTCTGATGCCTTGTGTGCTTGTACCTGGTGATCCTTTGCCTTTGCCTCCTGCACCTGACCCTCCACTCGTGGGTCCTTCGAAGAAGGTTGGTGACCCCGAACCAAACAAATTGCCTCCCATATGATACCCTTGTGTTCCCTCAGCACCTTCAGTCGTGCCGTCACCTTCGACTGTCTCCCTTTGGTTGGTTGTCTCCCTCTGGTTGTCCTCTGAAATAAACAAGTTCTTTAGTAGGTCTCTGGTAGCGTTGATTAGGTTTATATTTTGTCTTGTTTGTTCCAACAACTCTTCGCGACTTCTTATCCTATGGTGGTATTCTGGCAAACTGTAGAGTTCTCCTTCGACACCCTTCATGACTTCTTCTAGGTTCCCTTTAGGCAACCCTACAACAATGTAGAGAGTGCAATTCTCTATGTCTATCTTTGCCTCCGCAACCTCCGTGACACCTCCTGGGTTCTGTTCGAGCAACCCCTGGGTCGGTCGTCTGTCGACAAGCTGCCTTAGGCTATGCCTTCATTCTATCTATTGTCCGAGACTCAACGCTCTTTTTGCCACTTCTCATTCGTCACTTTGTATGTTTTTATTTTTGTCTTTATTTAGTATATTGGGCATAAATCACTTTCGTACATAACAAGCACATACCATGTACACAACCAAACAAAAAATACTTTTATTACTTCATCCCTCGTACATAATGTATGTCACTGACATAATCATTACAATGGGGGTGTTCTTATTTATTCTTGCTGACTGTCAGAGTTCATGTATTGCGCTCCCTAAATTCTCATAGAATTTGTTGTCGTTGGTTCTCTCGGAAGATGTCTTCCCTTTGGTTCTAGAGAGCCAAAAATCCTTGTGTCAAAAGGTTAGGCAATTGGCTCATCGAACGATTCACATGGGGGCTTACTCCGAGTGAACTCCACACATCATCTTCTAGGACATCTTCGGCAGTGGCTTCCCTCCGTACGTGTGTTTCGATTTCTGCCTGTAGGATGCAGGAGAAATCCTTCGTGAGTGTCTTTTCTCCCTCGAACAATTCGTCGGTTCTTTGTCAGGGTCACTCGTTCCTTTTGGTAATGGTTGTCCCATTATCTGTGTGCCATGTAGTACGTCCTTTTCCTGTTGCTCCCAGGTTTTTTACTTAGGCAACGACACCAAATGTTTTCCCCGTAGGGTGTCAGGTTAAGACATTGCATAAATGACAAAAGTATACAGAATATATGGAACTCACAAGTGTTCTATTGATTCATGATAAGCCAGTACATACAATGATAGCAATATGTTCGACTACCATAGCATGTCCAAAGACTAGAAATAGATACAATATAAATGAGTCTGGTCAGTTACCCGGTTCCAATTTCCGACAACCGACGGGTTAACTACCAACACTAACACAATTTACCTTAATGCTTAATTACCAAACAACAACAGATGTTGAAGGACATTAAAGTTGTTTATGATGAGTTTACTGTTATATATTGTGATAATTCAAGTGCTATTAATATTTCCAAGAATTCGGTACTACATTCTAAAACAAAGCTTATATCAATTAAGTATCATTTTTTGAGGGAGAAAGTCAATGAGCAAGAAGTGAAATTGGAATATGCATCTACAAAGGATTAGATTGCAAATATATTTAATAAGCCTTTGCTTGCAGATACATTTGTATATCTAAGAGAAAGTTAGGGGTCTCTGCCCCTCCTGATGAGAACTAGATGCATTAAGATGCATCGATCCGGTGGACTTCATAGTCTTATCTTCTTATCTGGATTGATGAGAAGTGTTGCTACTTAGTTAGAGTAGTCAGTGTGTGGTTTAGTGGTTTGTGTTTGGGGGAGAGATTATTTGGTAAAAGGGGAGAGAATAATGATTTGTATGAGTCTTTGACATTGTTGTCAAAGGGGGAGAGAAAAATGTGAAAAATAACTTTATCTTGGAAGCTTTGTGTGCATGATCTCAGAGGGATATTGTTGGTGTTGGTTTCTTTCTTTGCATTAATTGTTTTTCACATTCATTGTTAGGCCCAATATGGAAAGCTAATGTACTGAGAGGGGAGGGGTGAATCAGTACTTCAAAACATTTCTTCAACAATATCTTTACTATTATGCATAAACCAAATAGTGCAGTAACATAATATAAAACTAAAACTAATAGATAACAATCATACATGATTCACTCCATAACACATATATTTTGGTTATGCAGAAACTCTTGGTCAGAGAGAAAAACTTTGGTGGGGATGGCACCCACAACTTCACTACTCCAATAATAAAGAGTGCTCGATTAGAGCTACATGTTTAGCTATTTCTGATAGCTTACCCTATTAGGAGTAACAAGATCTGTTAGATCTACCTTGCTAAAGGATTTTACAACACTTCACCTAAATGTTGCACTTGGTTAGAGGCTTTACAATTTATAGACTTGATTAGAGTCTTTTACCCTGTTAAAGGTTTCTCTTTCAACTTCACAATATTACAATAAAATCATTACAAATATCTGCAACTTTACATCTGGAATGTTATATCAGATTCTATGTGCTCAGAATAGATTACCTTGCTTATAGCATACCTCAATAACCCATATAGTAACTCGGTAAACCCTTCTATTTACTTCGTTCTTCGACTGTTCTCTAAAAACCTTCTCGATGACCTTTGTGTCTCTATAATAGTCTTCTTACACTCATGCACTCACCTTTAACTCTTAACTCATGCTGTATAGATAGATCTCTTATGACGGTGATCCAATTCATTGCTTCGATCTTACAAACATGATTTATTGAATGAATAACCATGCAAAATATTTCATTGGTTAGATAACCTCAAAATCATACACAATCTTTAAGTGCAATTTCCAATGTGATAACAATTAGATGTGCCTCGATCTTGTAACATGTTTTCATGTGCATGTCCAAGTTCAATGAATCTGGTAACACGTTTCACTTGGTGTAAATAAACTCGGTGTGTCATCTTTGTTGCTCGGTAAACATGTAAAGATACTCGGTAGACAGCTCGGTGTATACTGCGTTTTATGACTGCTTTCTTCTGTAACCGACTAGACTGTACATACCGACTGAATATTTTGGTAATAGATAACCGACTAGAGTATATAGTATAACTTTGACATAAAACTAATGGCAATTTGATAAGTAGTAACATTCATATGTTTCCGTCAATGCCAAAGGCAAAGATTGTTGGATATTACTGCTGCTAGGATACGTTGTTGTCATTAATGTCAACATATTCCTGTGTTTTGGTGTTCCGGTGATTGGAGAGAGTTGATTTGGTTGGTTTACCTATTTGATATGCTAGAGATACTTGATTCAGTGTTGGTTTCATGATGGTATGTGGTGATTTGATTGAGTTATGGATTCTGGTATGAAGATTGGTCTTTCAGTGTTGCAGTGTGCTAATATTTGATCCATTGTGCTCCAGAATGATTATATCTTGAGTTGTGGATTTGGGAGAGTGTTTGGGATGTTCATGTGTGTCTTCAATTCAGATGGTTCTTGATTTGGTGCTCCACAAGCTATCTTTCTATTCCTAGTTGTTGTTGTTGAAGTGTTCTTGAGTATCAACGTGTTGATCGATAAAGATTTGATTAAGTGGTGTTGGTGTAGCTATTGCAGATGACCTTCTAACATGCTTGCTAGTGTTTCCTAATCATGTCCTATTTGTTTTGCTAGTCCGCATAATCATTGTGCGCTTTATTGAGGATCTTATGGGTCTAGTAACGTTCTTCGTGTTATGCAATATTTTTCGTGGTGTAGCGTGTTGTAGATGATCTTGGCGAGATTTTTGGTGGTGTTGCGTGCTTGAGGATTTGATTTGGGTCCATGCAATGTTGGAAATGACATTGTATTGGTCTAGTGGTTGATCTATGTATCATGTGATGTAATTTTGTAAGGAGGTCCTAAGGGTTGAGCCGACCTTGTAGTCAAGGTTGATGATTTGTATAAATAGGTGTCATATTCATGTAATTTGGTGATTGATGTTGTGTCTAGATTATCAGAGAGTGGTGTATGGGCGAACAAGAAAATTTATCTTTCATTGTGAAGTGTCGAGCAGAGAGTGTTGCAGGGCAGACAAATGTGCTTAACTAGAATTATCATTGGGCATTTGGAGATGCTATTCTTTTAGTTCATGTAAATTGGATTGTTGTCCGAATGTTCTTGTAAGGTAGTGAAAATTACATGAGGGTTGTAGCCTTCCGGGTTATTATATTTTGAGAAGTGAGCTCTAGGCAGTGCTTGAATGCATGTGCATTCCCCATTGTAATATTTTCACATACTACTGCAGAGTATCATCTTATTGTGGGTAGGTTCCCACCATGGTTTTTCCCTTAACCAGGTTTCCATGTCAAAATATTGGTGTTATGTGTGTTGTTGTTATTGTGCTTATCTTTTTTCTTGCTATAGTTGATTATATTTGAAGTTGTGCTTAATTTTTTAGATCCGATGAAAATTGATTCACCCCCCCTCTTAGTTTTCCTTCATTGTTGTTGCCAACAAGTGCTATCAGAGCTTGGTCATAGGTTCAAACCACTCACTTGCACTAGGGGGGGGTTGTTGCAAGGTGTGTGCCCTTGGTCTCCTTGTGTTGTGCAACACAACACTCAGGTTTGTGACATGGCTTGACCATCTCCTATAGATTTTATAAGTCTAGTGGTTGTATCAGGCATTAACAAGTCGATCTTTTGGTGCAACGACAACCACACTTGTAACATAAGGACACCCCAAGTGCCCTTGTCTAGGAAAAGGGTGCCCCAAGCACCCTTGTCCACCCAAAATAGTGTGAATAAGTTGTGGATAGGGTGCACTCAATCCAGGACATAGGTTAAAATCACCATGCAAACATATGAAATCAATTTTGTAGTACAAAGGCCAAAAATAGGCTTGGATAAGAGCTAAGATAAAATACACAAAGGAAAGGGCACAAAAAGTAGTGTAAAATTGTATAGGGTTAAACTTTACAATACTACGCGAATAACATATTGGAAGAAGAAATGCTTTTCTCCTCTTGTAGAAATTAATCAACAATCCTCATCTATCAACATCAATCATTAATAGTAATTAACCACCCATAGTCTACAATCAATATCCAATGTCAAGACACACTCTAAAGTACATGTTCAAACATAGTCACTCGTTGAACTTTATTAGGATTTTAAAAATATTTAATAAAAAATTCAATGACATTTAATGTCACCTCACATCCATGTTCATTACAACCTATTATTTTTTATTATTATTGCCTTGAAGTCTCACGTCTTTACTAAGGCATAAGGAATTCATGAACTTTAATAATTGCATAGCAAGATCTTTGTTGCTCCTTAACACCGCCAAGTGTTTTCTTACCTTAAGTAACATTAGGTGAAAACATTTTGTAAGTGTCAAAGATCTAATTCTACCTAGGATAAAATCACACTATTTTGGATGAAACTAAATCAAATCACTACTATGATTGAATACTAGACTCTCAATTGCTAAAAAATTAACCATCTTAGCCTTTCATTAAGCTTTAATTCTCACTTCTAGGTCTTTGTTACAATACCACGTCAATCAATTTCTACATTTTGCTAATGTCAAGATAAGCCCCAATCCTTTCTTATTTTCATTTAAACACATGTTTATTTACTATCTCAATTACTTAGCTTTAGTAAATTAATCAAGCCAACTTATATATCTAATGTCTACTATAGATTCAAAGTAAAAATTTACCAAGGGAAAAAATATCCTTAATGTCTTAACTAAGGAGAATTGTCAATTAAATAAATACTTATAATGGTGAAATTCCCATAGCCATGCTATTTCCCATTTATCTTTTTATCTATTTTGAGGGAATATTTCAATACATGAATATAGTGACAAATGACACAATTTTGTGTGAAGTTGGCCTCATTCTCCTAGCCTTTTATCCACCTACAAAAATAGAGTAAACATCTATCCATGTATATTCAAGAAAAATAGAGTAAACATCTATCCATCTGTGAAGCAAAGTTGCAGAGAAGATTCAGGCTTCATCCAAAATCCGCGAACTTGTTCTTTGACAAGCTACATATTTAGTGTAGACAATGAAACACTACATTGATATAAACAAATATTTATTGAATGCACTCAATTTAATCACAAAATCTCATCAATTTGATACTCATTCTTCTTTAATCATCAAACAAAATATATTTATCCTCTTATCTACTTTTCTTAAAATAATAAATACACTTATCAAATTACTATTTCTCTAAATATAATTAATTACTAATTATGTTTAATTAATTGCATTTACTTTATTAACCTATTTTTATTTTTTTAATTTTCTTTTGATATAATGTACTAATTCCATTTCTTTTCAACCTTAGAATGTAAGCATCAATCTTTATCATAACCCAAATAAAATTGAATATTTAATAAATAAAATAAATAGAAGATAATCCCACGAAAATCTAATTATACTAGTTTAGGATGACTCCTGCACTAGATGGTGAATTCTACATTTTCTGTTTATAAAGTGTACCACAAAAATTATATGGGCATGTTTGATGGGAGCCTATTTTGATTCCTTCCACCCAAAAAAAAAAAAGTTTCTACATAGACAAATTTAGGTTAAATAAATGGTTTTGATTTGATGGATCATATTTTTTAAAATTGTGATATTGTATTTTCCTATTTATAAGAGTTTAAATGAAAACATTATTTTTAATTTAGATAAACACTCTTTTATAATATATATTTTATTTATTATGATAATGTTGCTATTTATATAATTTTATTGCTTGATTGAAAAAGTGTTTTTAATATTATATGTGTGTGTGCGCGCGCTCGATAATAATATTGTTTTTATTGCTATAAACAAAAAGATGTACATGTGTCTTCCAATAAAAAAACCCTTAAACATCCCAACAAAATTGCCTTCATGACATTCACCCAGCTAACCCCTTATACGAAAACAAAAACAACAACTACAGACTTTCCATTATTAGACCCACCCAATCTATCAAAAAGTTGCTAACTATACAAAAATACAATAAAAGCAAACATAACACCACATAGTCCATAAACAACTGTAAAATGAAAAAGTGGATTTAACACTGCAACAACTGAGAACAACTGAAAATAAAAAAGGAAAACATTTCCTACAATTTCATCACCTCTGAGAAGTACTTGCCTCGCCACCCGACCCAGAGCCTATCTTCTCCTTCAGTGGATGTAGGACTCACCTTCCAACTTCCTCTACCTCTGCCTTCGTTCTTTCAATTATCTCGTTCAATTCTTTAATTTGGACCAACAACTTCAATGCTTCCTAGCCTCGTCGAGTCTCTAAACCGATGTAATATTTACAGTGTCTAAGAACCCATCTCGAAAAGGGAATTATGACCTCTTTTAATCCTTCACCATCATTTTGTACTCCTTCCCGAATATCAAATCCCATTCCCAGGACTGCCCATTCTAGCAATGAATCCAATTCTCCCAGATACTCTAACAGTACCAATGCCTCCATAATTCTTCTCACCGTCCCTGTGTCATCTCCACTCTCCAATCCCCACGCCATTACTAGGGAACACACATCCATTCTTGTTTTATACCGATGCTTGATCCCTTCAAATACTCCACCCACAATTAGGTAAATACAGGGTACTAAATGTTCATCCCAAAATATAAAGAAACTCTACACCCTTCTTGCATTTAATTCCCCATGAAAGGGGCACAATTGCTTTTGTGATTTAAGCGTAAAATTTACTTTCATGATTCTCCACTACATTAAAAATTCCTTCGTCATCTCTTCGCTTCATCACCATGGCACTCAGACACAACTTCTGCAACCCCACTCTTTCGTTTCCTGCTCTGTTTTCACTTCAAACAGAATGAGGTAGATGACAATAAAACACCTTCACCTCGACATTCACTTCCCCTTTAATTCCCTATTCGATATTAATATTTGTCGCCATCCAAAACCTCCCACATGCCTCAGTCGTACTCATCGAGTACTCGAGAATACCATCACCGCTTAAATCTCTAACAACATCGAATTATCCACAATTTATTCCTCCAAGTTTAAATGCCACATGTCTTCTACTTTAAGTTCACCAATATCACTAAATATTAAAGCCCACTTTGATAAAATATCCGCTTCAATATTTCCCACCCGCTTAACATGACTAACCTTGCAATCTTTAAATTTATTTAATTCCTCTACGAATTAAATTTTGTAAATGTCACACCTCTATCGACCCCTTCATAATAGCTTGAATAATCACCAAAAAATCCCCTTCGAGATGTAATTTTTTCATCCCAATCTTCCTACAAAAACACACTACCGTCAAAGCCGCAGAAACTTCTGCAACATTGTTAGTCCTTGGGTCAAGTTTTTTTGCCCCCACAAACAACACCTCTCCTTTCCAATCTCTTACAATAAAGCTCGCTCTTGACGATCCTGGGCTACCTTTTGAGGCACCGTCAAAGTTAACCTTTACCCACCCCTCTGAAGGTTTTTCCCACATCACCTTAGGCTGAGCGGAAGAACTGGATTGAACCCAGCCACACCCATTAACAAGCTTAAATAGATATATATTGATGATGTTACATGGTCTTATTATAAACATTAAAATAAACGAAGGTATTATATATATATATATATATATATATATGTTGAAGAAAAACAACTCTATAGCTCCCAAGGATCACTTGCATGCAAACCTGTCACAGAAGGAGAGAAGAAAAAACAAAGCTATGGAAGCCATAATTCAATGATCTAGAAAATAGGAGTCATGATTATTGTGCAAGAATAATGCAATACGATTACAAATTATAAAGAGAGAATCCTTATAAAAGGATACTAGAAACCCTAAAGGAGAAAACCCTAAAGATTATAAGATGCCCGAGTTTAGCTTAAGCGTAGAGTATAATAGAATAATAATTAAACAAATAATTATTAGCCAAATAATGATTAGCCACAACATGATAACTCTAACACCCCCTTAAGATGAACTTAAGGAGTAGCTAAAAATAACTAAGGACTAAAAAATGCATGAAAGTAAAAATGGGTCCCGACAACTAGGCTTGATGAGGTACCCAATCTCACAAATGGAGAAAAGGAGAAAACCTCATGGGAAAAACTCCTCTCCTAAAGAGAGAAATACAAGTGAAAGACTGAAGAAGCCTCCAAACAAGAGAATGCCCCAGAAAAAAGGAACAAAGGATGAACATGAAGAACACCACTGAAGCATGAAACTGCAAACACTGTCGAAGAATAACTATCGATATGAAGAACCTCCATTGAAATAGAAGATGATCGGGTAGAGAAGACTGTAACCTGCATGAGTGCTCTCAAATAACACTACTCGAATCAGATGGCAAACAAAGGCAAACGACTGAACTCGAAGATACAAATGATAAAAAACACCAAAGTGTGAAGAGCTGATCAATCGAAGGTGGAAGGTTGCCTCCAAAAATAAGAATGAAAGAGTGTCCATATGGTAAATGATCCATCTCGCTGAAATGCATAGGTAACCAGCCATTGCATCCGCTTAGTACACAGGAACAAATACTAAATACATAGCTCACTCCAATGAACCAAGGAAGCATTAGAACCAACAACCAATAAGAGAAACCCCCCATAATGATGACAAGGGAGAGGTGATAAGTACATTGAAACTAAATGCCAAGAAAAACTGCATGATGAAGAACCAGGAACATCAAGAGTGCAGTAGAAAATATAAACACATATAAAGGCTAGTGTCATGGAGGGAACACTCACTTGACACACATCATGAGGCTAATGTCATAGAAGGAACACTCACATGACAAAGGTAGATGGGAAACAAAGGCAAACATCAAACCCCATGGCACTTTATAATGGAGTGCAAGTACAATAAGACACAAGATGTGCAAGATCCCAAACATGCAAAGTATAGTGGTACTTTATCTCAGTGCGTTGCAAAAAGAAAAATGCTTACGAAATGATGTATACAATGCTCAAAGAAGAAAAAAGGTTGGAAATACAAAAATAATAGCCAAAGAGGAGTTATCCCACACAAAGAAAAGGATCCCAGGAGCTAAAACTTCCAAGATATTCACTAGAGTGCATGAATGCAAAATATTGAATAAAATATACTCGGAGAAGAAGTTGGAAAGAGGACCCATACCATTAGAAAGTGCATAAAACCATTTTTCCAACGATATCTCGTGTGCCAAAAACGGAGTCCGGATGCTCAAGATATGCCTCCCGGAGTGCAGAAAAGAACTTTTGGCTTTGATGAAAAAACAAACATCAAAGCATCAAAAACATAAGATCAAACCTCCAGATCTGAAAAGAGCTCGAAGAGAGCTTTCCGATAATATAAAATTTTCCAAAAAATGACTTTGTTTGCCCAAGTTATGGTGAAAAAACCATCTCCTATCCAAAAGGCTTGCAAGAGGGGCTTGAGTGGTGATTGGGCAGAGTTGCCAATGGAGGTGGCGTGCAGGCAACGGATCAAGGTGCATGGGCAGCGGCGGCGACGGTGGTGGAAAACTATGGTCAATGACTAAACCGCTAGCGGTCATCGGTGGTGGTTACCACTGGCCACAATGGTTAACAGACCGCTGAACCTACTGATGGTCGCGACAACTAGTAAACCACAGACGACAACAGGCATTGCGGTGGCTACGGTAACCGTGGCGGTTAGGGAACCATGTCGGCTTGGGCACGCCGTTAAACTGCCTACAACAATATTTCCTTTTTTAATTATTTTTTTATTTTTTAATTTTTCATCTTGATTCATGTGCAGAAGTGGACAGTACGACCCTAAACAAAAAAAAAAAATTGCCCCAAAAGTCAACTTTGTCCAAATTGGACAAATTATATATGAAAATAGGGGTTTTTGGGCGCTTTGAGCACAACCGTGTGGTCTGTTCGAGCCCAAAATACCCAACGAAAAAAACTACTCCCAGATCCAATAAAAATCCTCTTAAATCTGAAACCCTCAAAGCTCCAAAAAACTTCAAAAACCAAGAACATGCAACAACAAATCTGAGCTTTGATACCATATAGATGTTGAGGAAAAATCAACTCTACAACTCCCAAGGATTACCTACATGCAAACTTGTCACAGAAGGAGAGAAGCAAAAACAAAGCTATGGAGGTCAGAATTCAATGATCCAGAAAAGATGAGTCATATTGATTGTGCAAGAATAATGCAATACGATTACAAATTACAAAGAGAGAATCCTTATAAAAGGACACTAGAAACCCTAAATGAGAAAACCCTAAAGAATTATAAGATGCCTAAGTTTAGCTTAAGTGTAGAGTATAATAGACTAATAATTAAATAAATAATTATTAGCCACAACATGATAACTCTAGCGTGCACACACACACACACACACATCTTATTATTTGTTTTCTAATAAATTTTCCATTTTTACTTTATAAAGAAATCAAATAATTCTCTTTGTTAAAAATAAGGTTTAAGGAATATGTCAAGTAATATAATTTAGTTATTAGTACTTGCTGTTAGGCTAGTACTATTGCAATCGGTTGCAATCAATTTTTGTTAGTTCCATTATTATTTAATTGCTTTTCCATCAATTAGAATTATGAATGTTTTTTTTTGATATATTTATTTTTATTTTTAAAAAGTTAAGATGCATGATTTTAAAGTTTCTAAAAAAATGTTTTTCTACAATCTAATTGACTCAAATAATTTGCATCTTATTACATAATTTCACGGATCCACTATCTAAATCTGATCAATCTCAACTCAACCACTCTCAGGACCTCCGCCATTACTCCAGACATGACTCTGCAAGTTGATTCTAGATGCCACCATGGTCATTTATTGCAGTATGAAGACTTTTTACCCTTGTAGGCACCTTCCAGATATTTATCCGCAGGGATTCTCCCATTTTGTAAGGATTTTTGCTTCTTCTCAATAGGAGAAGATATATTTAGGGCACACAACCATCAAATCTATTCTGATATGATCTTTCTTTTTTTTGTAACCTAACCCTAGCTGGTTAGGGTTTTTGAACTGAGTGTATCATTTGAGTTATGCTTGACCTATAAAGGCAAAATTGTAACATATTGTACGAATCTTCTTCCTTTTTTCTTTTACAGAAACTGATGTTTTTCTGCAACTGTAAAAAATTGTCTTGCCTTTGCATTAATAAAATTAGCTATCTTGCCTTCTTTCAGTTCTTATAATCTGTGCAATCCCTTTTACCTCCTCATCAGAATGCATTCTCTTTTGTTTTCTTAGTTTATGTGATTGAGTTTATGCCTCTGTGGATGTCATATGTGAATTGATTTAATTCCTTTCTTCATCCTACATAATTCCAACCTTCACTTACACTTAGGGAGTTAATCTAGATATAATTTGTGCATACTTTGACTAGATTTCTTGATGTTTTGTGTAGTTATGGCCAGGGAGGATAATCCTCAATCTAGGTGCATCACCTTATTTCCATTTGAAGCATTCCTTCTCATTTCCCCCCCTTAGATCACTAGATTAGGTCTTATCTATGTTGGGTTGGTTCAACATATGCATTTGGATTGATAAGGAAGTCGACCTTCTCCGGAGATTCAACCTCACACTATGTAAGGTTCGACACTTGGAGGTTGTTTCCATGTTTCACAAGGTTGTTGAGCACGAGTGTTCAACAAGGGTGCAAACTTTTGTGACAATAGCTATTAAACACTATTTTTCTAGACTTACCTCATGTTTTTGTAGACTTTACGAAAGATTCTGGAAAAAATTGTAGAGGATCGTCTAAAGATTCCACCAAGACTTTCCTTTCAAATAAAAAAATGGAAAAAATGACGACCCACAGCGGTATAAAAACTTTTGAATCCCCTAAGTTAGTTGGGATTCATGCAAGAGGACCACACATAGCATATTTATCCCTCCTCTTTTAGTCGTGGCTTTTCTTTAGCCCATTTGGGGATTCCAAAAAATATTATTGCTCTTTTCAAAACCTTGCCATTCAAGGACCCTGTTGGAAAGTCTATTTAAAGGCATACTGCCAACCATGACTTCTTGCTAGAATGTGGTTCGTTGTCTTCTAACCGCCGCCACCCCGTTCCTCTTCCCGTGGTCCCACCGCCACCTCATTCCTCTTCCCGTGGTCCTGCCGTGCCACATCATGAAATGTCCACATGCCATGGCTTTACCATTTTGTGACGTGGCCTTTTCACTAAATGGTTGTATTGTTAATTTACTAGTCACAATTACTTTCAACATGGGGAAATTTATTATTATTGGACGAGATGATAGAAAATAGCCTGCATACGAAAATAAAATTGATGGGACGACAATACGAAAAAAAGAAGAAGCAAGGAATGATGCAAGATAAAAATGATGCATTTACCAAAAAAAAAACAATAAGGAATGATGAAAGATAAAAATGATATATTTGCCTGTACAACAAGCAAGGTGAAAAATCAAGAGACGTGATCGTTTGAATCGGCTTGCATAGGTTTTTGCAAGCTTTGAACCATCTCAAACAAGTGCCACATAGTGGCTAGTACTTGCCTTGTTTTTAGTATAATTTTAATAATAACTATGATTTAATTTTAATAATGATTATATTTTAAAAATTATAATAATTAAGATAAAAGAAAAAAACATAATTATTTTATAATAATTAAAATTTTACTAGAAACAATAATATAAATTAAAGAAATCTTAATAAATTTTTAATTTCACAAAATAAAGTTAAATAATTGAAATAGTTTTAGATTTAAATCTACTTTAAAAATTAAAATGAAACGAAAAATTAACTGGAGTAAAGACTCTTGAAATGAATTGTCGTTTGTTAAAGTGAATAAAGAAACTGTGCAATTGGTTCAAATTAATTTTTTTAATAACTAGTTAACTGGAAAAATAAAAAACTCATTACAATAGTATTGCCTAGCGACAAGTACTAATAATAAAGACATAAAATACAATTTTGTGAAAGTGGGGAGACAAGATAAAAGACGTGGGTATGCATTTTTCCCCATTAGATTAATATCAGCTTACATTCTACACAAATTTGAATATTTACATTGAGTACCTACATAATACATAAATTTGAATATTTACATTTAGTATATTGACCGGATCTGTGTATGTACACAAGCGTCTTTATAGATATTTACAATGTGGGGATTTATGCTTCATGAATTGGGAGGATTTCTAGCAAGTTGAGTTAAAATAAGAGATGAGCAGATTAACCCTAGATCAATTATTTGCTAGAACTATGAAAGATTGAAACCTCAGAAGCTATTTTTAATTTAGGCAAAGATTTTTCTGAACTCAGTTTTTGTTATGTTAAGACTAAAGGATTTTCTTGTCGAGGGTGAACTGAATCCAAGGAAGGAGCGAATACCTGTTCTTAGCAGAGGAGCAATATTCAATGAATGTTAGAAATGTTTTGGGCCTTGGGACATCCCAAGATCTTGTTAAATTCTTCTCTACAACGTGGTGGGTTCACTTTCTTTCCTTATATTATTGAATTCTGTTTGATTTTTAATGCCCATTTGAAGATCTTCACCTGAAAGATAATTTTAAGATGAACGAACTCTGTTTAAATATATGAATATCATGTCTGGTTTCTTGATTTAATTAGGGTTTGAGCCAAACCGATTTATAATTATGTAGTCCGTAGATGTACACACGTTTGAATATGTCCAGATGTACACGCACATGTGCACATATCCAATTGTGAGTAGTCTATGTCTATATACCTCTCTGTATTATTCAGATGCTTATAGTCTCTGTCCACATATGTGTTTTCCAATATATGTATATGCATGGAAGAATGGAGGCAGGGGCGAAGCAGATGTATGTTTTCCTATTTTTCTATGACTATGTAGTATAGTGATTGTATAATAATTTAAATTTTTGTAGGATTTAATGCGTTGTAGGTTTTTCATATTTATTTGTAGATATTCACCCAATAGATTATTTTAAATTTAAGAAACATGACTCTTTCTTTGTTTAGATAAATGATTACTATGTGTTTGGCGTTGTTTATTTATTGTATACATATATCATACACACATGATATGGATAGAATACATACAATTGGGTATGGATGCATGCACAGATAAAATAAATCTGGATATATGCATACAGGGGCTTATAAACAAACTCTCTACATCTGGGTATATTCAGACATACATATATATCATGATTTACAGTGTGTGCGGGTTTATGCTTAGAATATCTAGCAGTCTGGCTTAGAATGAATGATGGTTAGTGGAATAAATCTTTGTCCACACATTTTCTAGAACTGTGATTGGAGGAATCCCAGAAGCCTTTAACATGTTCAAAGGTTTTTCTGAGATCGGTTTCTTTTTTTAATTTAAGTGTTTGATGCTTCTCTATATGTGTAGAAATTAGAATATGGTAGCTTTGAGTGATTCAAATTGAGATCGAAGATGTAAGACTAAGAATATGTCTGAAACAGTGTGAAGATCTACGAATATGTTTTATTTGACCCCTATCATCTGTTGTAAGAGTAGATGAGCTATTAAGGGTGGATAGCATCGCAGCTAACTTTATTAATGTCTTAAATTACTTGCTGTGAATTATTGCATTATGCCTTAAGAGTGTAGAGTACTTAACATTGGATTGATTGAGTAAAGAGGTATATTGCAGATGTCTTCTTAGAAGTGGTCCTCACTGCTATAGAATCAAAAGGAGGAGCATCTTTTAACATGGGCTCAATCTAAGATACATTCCAGAATTGTTTTGTTAAGCAAGATCTTCATTTGGCATCAGCAAAATTTGGGTCTAGGGCTCTGAATTTTTCTCTATACCCTATTGAGTTCACATTCTTTCATAATTTTAAGATTGAACACCGTTTGATTTAAACCTATATTCCCTTCTTCTTTGTTAGAAGGTACTATATTAATTTTCGTGGCCAATGGACAAAAAACTGACGGATTCTAATATATAGGAAAAGTCCTGCATACGATGGACTTCAGAATATACACAATTAGTGAAAGGTTCATGTAGATAACCATACAATGGAGAACGCTTACTGAAACTGGTTTTGTAATGAATTGAATGAATGACCTGGATAAGAAGTTAATGCTTGAGATGTGGTATTCTAAGTGTGTGGCATATGAGGTACACAGAGTTGAGATTGCCGAAGATTAAGGTAACAACTTTAAACACTCTTCATGTCTCAATCAAGCTATGAAATTTTAGGTTTTCTACAGCATGTTGTAGCGGCCTTTTAGCAGGTATTCCATGATGCTCTGATTAATAGAAAGGGCCCAGACCCTTGTACATAAAGATGGAGCAATAAGAACTACAGAACATTAAGAGACAACCAGAGAAACAGGTAGCAAACAGCAAAAGTCACCGAAACTGACAAACACCCAACCCAAAATCAGGGTGGTTTAAAGCCAAATTTTTTCTAAAGTTTTTTGTTTCATAGTGCATGAGTTAACCAGTTCTAAGCTTCTTTTCTTGACCCAAGGAGGAGAACAATCCCATCTTGAAACCAAAGAAGAAGTGTCCATCTCATCAAAGTCAATAGGGGCTTGCCATCTACTGTCAACCTTTTGAGCAGCCTTGTTGTTGCAACAATCGTCGACAACATGAGCCTTTTTTCTCCAAACAGGCTGCCATATCTCATTCTTGGGGCAACTAGCAGTAGAGTGACCCACTTTACAACAGCAATGACAAACAATAGAGGAGTCTTCAAAAACAATCAGCTGCACTTAAACTCCATACTTTGAGGAAAGAGTAACCTGAGAAGGGAGCTCCTTGTTTTTCTCCATAAGCACACAAAAATAAGCAAATATCAAACGCTTCTTAAATTTTGTGACTGAATCAGCATTAACATTCTGTCCAAAAGTGTTTGCAATGAGTTTAAAATCTTTCTCATCCCAGAATTCCAAAGGAAGCTCAGGTAGTTGAACCCACACAAGGAACTTATTAGTATCATCACTCAGGAATAAAACCAGGAGCCCGATGTTTAAGGAAAAGCCCATTCTGCCCCATAAACCAAGGGCCATCTAAAAGGGTCCTAGAGCAGTCATCTGGATTTGACAAAGAGAATAAGAAAAATTGTTAAGCATAGCAGCAACTTCAACCTTACCTCTTAGGTTCCACCTCCGACACATCCATCTTCTGACAACATCAATGTTGGGATGATTCCCGCAGAATCTCCCAACAGAGTGAGTTGCTAAACCAAGCAGCAGTATTGTTCGTAAGCAAATCAGGGATAGCGATATCCATCCTTTCCACCTCGGCCTACTCCGGAAAGGCAGACTTGGAGATAGCCAGATCCAACCCTTCCTCCACTGGCAGCAAAGGAAGTCTCCAAACAAGAGGTGGAAGACTGAGGCACCAACACAGCAGGAGCACTGGACACACAACGAACAATGGGAG
Organism: Cryptomeria japonica; assembly: GCF_030272615.1. NCBI lineage: Eukaryota > Viridiplantae > Streptophyta > Pinopsida > Cupressales > Cupressaceae > Cryptomeria > Cryptomeria japonica. The sequence goes on along the minus strand of NC_081410.1, from coordinate 172,645,987 downwards.
AGGAAATACCAAGGAAATCCTCCACACCAGCCTTTCTTAGAAGCCTCATCACAAGACGAAACATTTGGCAAACAAAGGTCACCCTTACCCCACAAAGCATTGTCATCTTGGTCGGAAGAAACACCAACCCCAGAAACCCTAGGAGTCCTAGCAGGGGCAATAGGGGAAACATCACAATGCACTGCAGAGGTGGGAGCAAAAATACTCCTAAGAGTGAGACCAAGGTCGCTTACCCCAGGCTCAAATTTATCTACTAGACCAGGATCAGAATGCTTCTGCAGGACCCTCTGTTTTGCCTCCTGCCAGAGAGACAAGAGGGAAACGCCTTCAAAGTCCTCTTCATTGTTGCAGCACACAGCAGTAGAAGCCTCCAACTCATCGACCCTATACCCCTTTTTGGCCAAATGAGCCTCCAGGAAATATCAAGGAGAAGCTTGTCCTCCTCCTCGACTCACTCATGGCCCCAAATGTCCTCAATGCCATTAGAAATGCTCCAGCCTCTAACACTATAAGCAGCGACTTCCTCTAAGGAACCACAGGGGGAACAGTCATCGTAGGAGGTGCCCATGCCATTTGGGAGAAGCACAAACTCCATTGCCTCATCCGCAGTCTCCATCTCCACATGCCCGAATTGCAACATCACCTGCTGAGAAGCTGCAGTCACCTATGAAGGGACCAGAAATGCTATAAGCAGTGTTTCTGTCATCATTCGCTGAGCTACCTTCGCCATCTTCAGATCCCCCATCCCCATTGCAAGAAGAGGAAGTGCCAGGTACGGTTATAGAGCTCCCTTTGTTGCTGTCGTCGTCTTGCCCTTTCCAGCTCCCAAGCTCATTTCAAACTTTGGTATTCCATCATGTTAATGATGCCTTTCCTCTAACATTAATAGTCAAATTTTCCAGTGCAGAAAATTTGGAATTACCTAATCAGCTTGCAATAAATCAATCACAAACATAAAATTTCCCTTAATGATTTCTTTTGAGAATCAACAGTTAAGGTGTCATCGTGTACCTGTACTAACTGCTCTATTGTAGTGTATTAAAGACAGGAAAAATTGATCACATCTTATATAGTCCTGTGTCATCAATCTCACTTGAAGTACATGATAGATTCTTCTACTACAATTATTTTCCTTTCTTAGATTCATTCATAATACGCTGAGAGTGGATTCCATTGACCGCTCTTCTGATGTGTATATAGGTGCATTTCTTATAAAGCCAAACTGTCCAACAAAACAGTAGAGTTCTCATTTCCGAACTGTTCGGAAATCAGAGCTCATTGCATAGAAATTCTGAAATTTAAGTCAAAATCCCTGATCTATTCAACTAGTGATTAGTCTCCATAGTTCTTGAATAATCAAACAAAACAGACAAAAACAAGCTAACTTGAAACATTCCCTTGCAATGTTCTGAAATGAGATCAGGAAATAAGATGTTATGACTGTAATACTGGTAAATAGTAAAATGCAGGTGCACCTGAAATTTCAAATCGATTTACACCTGCCAATCATCAACACAAAAGATCTCAATGGAGCAACTTTTTGCGCATAAGATTGTTAGCGATGCATTACTTAATTTATGGTTTAAAGAAAATCGTGAAACCTTGACTGCAAGAAACAAGAATGACGCAAGAAGAGATTTCTAAAATGAATATAAGAGTTTGGGTTATTGAAACTTTTCTTGTTAGTGATCCCATCAATAGGTCTGAAGGGGTTATACTTATGATACATTAGAACCCACTTAAAACTTGAATATGGTGACACTATATCTAGTACATACTCCCAGGGTGCTGCTGCTGAATTCTTAAGTTGTAATCCTCATAAACAATATTTGCAGGAAAGTTTAGAAATGAGCTTTAGTTACGGGCTTTCAAGGTTGCTTCAACCGTTCACCCGTAGCATGCAAATTTTGGAGGAGATTTGAATTTGATCACCAATTTATTTCCAAAACTAAAAGGTGGAAAAGTTTCTAATAGGTATTTTCCCAGTTCCTTTCATGATTCTGTACATGAGAACTCTATTATCAATGGAGATTTTATTCAAAGCAAGTTTCTTTGATGCAGTCGGATAAGGAAGCTTTCTTTGTTGAAATTTCTTTTGGCATGTTTTTGACATTCATTTCCAGTCAACTTACTTTTTCCTATCCCATTAAGAAAAAATAATGTTCGTTCAAAGTTGAAATAATATGAGCCAAGAAACCCAATCTCATTGAAAAATTAAGATCGATGGGTGGAATTTCCCAAAGATTTCTGGGTTTGCTATGTATAATTTTGTGGGTAAGTTGAAATTCTTTGAACAGGCACTGAAGGTCTGAAATAAAACAGTTTTTGGCAATTTTTTTCAAGCGGGGGCAACTAAATCTAACTCATTTAGAAAGGTTATATGTTTAAATCCGTAACACTCATTTCATCACTGAAATAGCAGTTCCTCATCGGCCTTTTATCAGAATTTAAAGAAGAAATAGTTAGAATCAGAAGGCTACAGCTATTTAGATAAAGAGATGATAGCAACTTTAAGTTCTTTCATCACTCAATAATAGATAGAAATCGCATCAATTCAATTCACATGTTGAATCTTTCTAATGGGTTCGCAGTCAAGGAGCCTTAGGATATCAAAATGGCTGCAAAAATGAAGCTTCAACACTCGTTTACTGAAACAGGTTTTGATGGCAGATAAGAATTGGAGAATTTGGCCACTGCATACCATTTTCTTCTTGCCAAGGAGGATAATGATTCCCTATTTTCTTCAATCATTGAATCAGAATTCAAAGCAATAATATTTTCCTTTACCAGAGATTACGCTTTAGGTTCAAAATCCCTGTTTTATTATTTCTTGACTTTAGGGAACTTGATATAAAACATGTTACAAGTTGTGTAAGAATCATACAAGAACAACCGCCTTTTAAATCTTATATACATGGCTTACAATGTCAATTAGGCATATATTTTGCTGAGCTATGATCCTGCTGTTTTAAAGTGTTTGATATGTTTCTCGGATTGTATAATAATGCAGGTGCAAATTAAAAGCTTCATCGCTTTTGAATCAATAAACATGGAAACAATAGAAGACATGCACCAAACTTGGTCTGGGAAATCTTCATTCTCCTAGAAAGATTAGTTTTTTGGCTTGAAGCCATCCAAAAATATCCTCAGATTCTTCTCTCCAATCAGCTGGTAGGTATAGTTTCTTACTTGATTTCAGATAGTAACATGTGTATGTACACATAGTATAATGAACTTGATATATATTCATCACAAACTAAATAGATCTGCATATTTGTATACTTGAGCATGTGAAGTTCAAACAGACTATATATCTAGGTATTTATACCAAGATTTATAGCACGTGGGGTTTATGCTTTAGGGATAGAGAGAATGTCTAGCACTTTGAGTTAAAATGAAGAATGGGCAGTGGTAAAAGTCCTAGGCCTATCATTTTCCAGAGTGTCAGTGGCAGGAATCCAGATGCCCTTTGGCATCTTTAATTTGAAAAGATTTTTTTTAAGCCCATTTCTAGTTTTCAATTTTTATTTTTATTATTTTTCTCCAATAAGAATGAGAGATTCTAACCCGAGACCAAAGAGATGAGAATATAAATATGGCTGAAAGATTTACCAATATTTTCGTCTTTGATGCCTATCATCTTTTGTGAGGGTTGATAGCATCATAGCTAGTGTTGTTAATGTCTTAAATACTTGCCATGAATTAGTGTGTGCTTCCCGTCCGGTGTCGAGGGAGTAAAGAAGGGGTGGATACAAAGGTCCGTTGCAGTAGTGTTCCTTGCCATGGTTATGATGGCGTTGAAATCTAAAGCAAGAGAAGCATCACATTAAATTTTTGGGTAGAAAACTGTGTTTATTTTTGCTTTTGAAATAAACACAGTTTTTACTAAAAAAAAATTCCATCCAATAATTTATGGATTGTGGAAAAATCATATCATCTAAGAGAAGCATCCTTTAGCATGGGCTCCATCTAAGACATCAAAACTGTTCTCTTGGAACCATCATTCGGTATCAACAAATATTTGGGCTTGAGGGCATCCCAAGATCTTGCCAAGTTCTCCTGTATACCCTCGTTCATTTAATTTCTCACTTTTAAGATTTATTTTTGTTCGATTTGGCACCAATTCTGTTTGTGTATGTACAAAAATAAATTAATTTTAATTAACTTAATCTAGCATTATGTTAGATAATGTAATGAGAATTTCAAAATTTGAAATAACAGAAACAGAAGCACTTAGTTGAACTTAATCTATCATTATGTTAGATATTATGATGAGAATTTCAAAATTTGAAATAACAGAAACAGAAGCACTTAGTTGATTTTGATAGTCATGTTAATTTTGATCATAACTTTATGCATCGTAGTTCATAACCACAACTTCTTATATACGTGGGAAGTAGAATAATGATGTAACAACCTTCAAGTCGTACCCAAAAATTTCATCCATTTTTGGTCCACTTATTAAACTATTGCTATGTTCATCAGCTATATACTTAGGTGATCATCTATCCATATGGAATATTTACTTGTCCATACCGGACGTATATCTATTCAAATGAGATAGATTGCTATGTGGTAATTAGAATAATGATGTAAAACCTTCAAGCTGTACCGAAAAATTTCATCCATTTTTTGGTCCACTTATTAAAATTATAGCTGTGTTCATCAGCTATATACTTAGGTGATCTTCTAAACATATGCAATATGTATTTGTCCATGCTAGACGTATATATATTCAAATGCGATAGATTGCTTTGGTTAGGATTTAGGCTCATTGAGATCTCCACAACTTCTTATATATGTGGGAAGTAGAATAATGATGTAACAACCTTCAAGTCGTACGCACAAATTTCATCCATTTTTTGGTCCACTTATTAAATTATTGCTGTGTTCATTAGTTATATTCTCAGGTGATCATCTATCCATATGGAATATGTAATACCCACCCTAGCGACTTTTCTTGGCATGGACATTATTTGTTATATTTGGTGATAGTGGACTCTATATTTCCTTTTTAGAGTAGATGATGAGACATATTTAGTTATATTTGCATCTTTATGGTTCAGTATGTTATTTGATGCATTAGTGAGTTAGGGTTTTCATTGGTTTATGTACATGATTTCATTATGATAATCTTTTCATATGGCTGTTATGTTATATGTTTATTATCTCGAGATAACAATGCTAACCCAATCATGCTTGGAATAGATTATTATATGAGATATTTGTAAGATGAGGGGAGGTAGTCGTAGTTACTCTGTAATAACCCACCTTACTTAACCCAACAAAATTTGACCACTTTTTGTTTTGTTTAAGTTAATAATTTGTTTTTGATTCAATCGCATACTCTAGGCATCCATCCATTAGGATTAGGCATTCATCCATCCGGGATGAGCATCTAACCATACGGGTTAGACATCTGTCCATACAGAGTAGAAGGTTTCATCTATCCAATACGGGATAGGCATCTATCCAATTGGGATAGGAGGTGCTATGGCCAGAGACTTAGACTCATCGAGACCATTCGGGTCCTGAGTCACTCACTAAGTACTACACTCTTCTAATAGGAGTGCACCGAGGTCGCCGTCCTTAGGAGAAATCAAAATAATATAATACAAGCTTGAATTCCGCCTCGGAATTTGTCTTAAAGCCTCGGGAAGTCAAGCGAATCCATATGGGATTCCTTCCGAGTATGCATTGAATTACTTTTTCTTTTTCATTATACTTATTCTTCAATTTAGGATTCTTCTCAATCCTTCTTCTTACCAAAACCTAGACCCCACCCACGAACACCTGAGTACTAGGGGCAACTCCGTCCCTAGACTACCTACATACCCGTTTCGGCACAGGATCAAGGCGTAAAGTATGTAGTTCTATTTTCTACTCTATGGTTTGATGTAAACTGATTAGTGGGTATGCAACCCTTTCTAGGGTCAATGTTCCAAATAGTTTCTCTGCGGTTGCTACCCACGGTTGTAGCACTTTAAGCAAAGGTTCAAGGTGGCCTATTGCTTGTGGCCTAAAACAACTATATCCTAATACCTATCATAAGTGTCACCCTTGACCCAATTGTCAATCGCCAACATCTCTTCAAGATTAAATCAATTTCATAAAAGCATTTCACTCAATCAACCCTAAAGGGGGTTTACTATGGTTTAACTCAGCGGATGTAAAATCATTTAAGGATTATCTTATTAGATTATCAATCCAAGGGCGATTATCCACCCCTTGGATTTTAACTTCTAAGTGTCCTTTATTACTCCCTGACGATTTATAGGGATGATGCCACAAACGTTGTTGATGCAGCTTTATTAGAAGTTAAGTGCAGTAGTTCAACACGATGGCATTACCCGTAAGCGTGACCTAGAGGCATCGTAAATACCGAATGCCGCTAGGTTTTGGTTTTCTGACTTCCTTTATTTAGTTTCCTTAACTAAGTAAGAAGCTATGAAAAACATCATGCTTGAAAACAATTATAAATTGAACGTGCATAATTAGACATTGCAAAGCTTAACTAATTGAAATAACTACTTGATGAACCATGTGGAATAAAAACCATAACTAAATTATTTAATATTCAAAACTTGAAATATAACTTGCATAATAATGACAATTATGAAACTCGCATATTAATAATTAAACGTGTAACTTGCATGAAGATGAAGAAAATGTAACTTTGTCATCAACAAATGTAAATAATGGTAGGTTACATGCAAGGTTAAGCAATGTTTTATTTCTACCATGAGAATAATCGCTTATAGAGTCACTGGTCCCAAAAATAGCAATTAGCTTAGACATTTGGTTTGAAGGGCACGGGTCCCATCACCCTTGCGGACCTGCCGCAGGGATGAGGGGACATTGTGGGCCCCTCCACTCCCCCTGCGGCCACTGCCGTAACACATTTACGTTGCCTCCCCCTGCACGTTGCCCGAAATTACTTCTGCGAAAAGACTTTGGAAAATACTTGTTTATTTATTTATTACCATTTTTTGTATAAATTAATAATATATCACATAGCGATATTTCTTAATACAATGATTATAAGCATAGAAAGAAAAGGATTGTTTACAAAGATAAAAGAATTTAAGTTTTTCAAAAAGAATAGAGACGTTGAAAAAAAAACATGATTTATTTTCCTCTTTTTTTTTGATTCAAGATCTTCTCTAGATTTAAAAAAAACACAGAAAAAATAGAATCTGATTTCTTCCTTTTAAATAGATTAAATAATAGATTAACAAATGAAAGAGAAATCTGCATTTGTATTTTTAAAAAGAAAGAAATTTTTATCAATGCATTTCTTTAATGAAAAATAGATTTCTTTTCTATCAAACAATTTAAGAAATGATTTCTTTCAGAAAGCTATATTCAACTAAAGAATTTAGGAGGAGATATTTCCTTTGAAAATATAAAAATTTACATAAAGAAATATCAAATGCAAAAAGAGAGGGAACCTGGAGAAGCCTTTTGATGTTGAATCCTCTCCAAATCTTCAAGCCTAGCCTTCCTTGATCTTTCCTTGCAAGCTTGGAAAAATTCTTCAAAGCAAACTTAACTATTCTCCAAAAATGAAAAATATGACTACTAAAAACAAACTATTTGAGAAAACTTTTTTCAAAGAATATCCAACTCCCTCTTTTGAATACTTGCATACAATATATAGGAAAAATCCCTTAATTCCACTATCTAGAGAAATTAATTAAGAACGAGATTCTTTTCCAATATTGGACTCATGCAAAATTGATTGATATCCTAGTGGGGGAGTTACATGCAAGGTATTGAAGATTCCTCTAGAAGCTTCTAATTTCTCCTGCAACATGTGCCATAATTGGGAATGAGAAAAAGAATAAATAAATAATGCCTATTTAAATTATATTCTCCAAGTGTGTATGTGGGTCCATTATTTATTCTTTTATAATATTCATTCAATTATTTTCAATAGCTCAACCAAAAAAATATAATAGAATTGTATCAAATCAAAAAGTGATAAAGGAGGGTTGTGACATGCTCTACGGAGACCCACACGATGCCACTCTCCCCCTCCCTTGTTTGTCATTTGTATATAGATATATATTTCTATCGTTTCGGTGATGCAGGATTGTAGGTACTAAGCATCGACTCCACCTGGTTACACATGTCTGAGCGTGCCTCTAAATCCTTGAATGTTGTTGTTGCAGAGATAACACCAAGGTTCCCACAAGTAAACCTATTGGACGCAAGTCTCCTATTTAGGAAGATCACCCTATCTTGAGGGTTGGACAGTGTCATGTTTATGATGGGTATTGGTTTGAGTATTTTGATTGGTTTTGATTTATGTTGTTCGTAATGATTTTTATATAATGTTTGATTATTTCTTTGATAGGATACCTACACATTAAATGATTTAAGTGGCTTATGTTATGTTTCATTAAAAAGATGAAACAAAAGTTATATATATATATATATATATATATTGTGTGTGTGTGTGTGTGTGTGTGTGTGTGAGATATAAGATTTGTTTTTATTAATTCTATAAATATAAAAAAAGGATAAAATAAAAAGATCGAGGTTTAAAATAATGTTATCTTAGTCAATGAGTTTTGAACCTATGACTTGTTTGTGTAAGGGATATGCTTTGGTTGGGAAATTCAATTTGGAGAAAATGAGTGTCATGTTGGGGAGTAATGACTCTTGTATTTATTTATATTTATATTTTTTTTATATAAAAATTATTTATGATCTGTAGTGATTCAAATATAAAAATACATCTATAATTAAATGCCATATCTCAACCAACAACTATTCTTCAAGTGTCAAGTATCAACCCAACAAACAAGATTTCCATTCTTATGATTGTCTCAGTTTTGATACTTCTGATTTTGTTATTCATGACTTTCATTACAAATAATATTTTTCAAGTCGCTTCAGTGAAAACGTAGAAATCTAGGTGTATTAAAACATATCCAAAATGTAGGGAAATCCAATGATTCGTTTGAAAGTTAAGTTCCCCGTACCGAGACTAATTTTCTATCAATAAAAAAACTAAAAAAAAATTCATTGTTTGTCACTAAGGCATCAAATATCTTCCTCAAACTAAAACCAAATGATTCTAAAATAAATGGATATGAAAGATAACTCCAAATATTATAATAATCCAAAATATTTCATCTTTTAATGGTTTAAAATAAATTTTCTTAAAACATGCCTCGCTAGGGAACAAGGTAGGACAAGAACAAAAGTTCCAAAATATGTTACAATTTTTTTTTTTATATAACATACATCTACCACTTCTAAAAAGTAAACATACTTAATGCCCTTACAAGTTCCCTTTAATGTTCATCAACATAATTGAAAGATATAACAACTTAACACATAACATAATGTGCGTAAAATAAACATACAATGATCTTCTTAATTTTGAGCATGATATAATATTTCACAACACATTAACTTTACTATCCATTTGATACGCTACAAAGCTTTTATGATTTCATTTGAGACCAAAGTAAAAGTACATAACAATCTTATTTCCCATAATCCCATTTCCACTATAGAATGAATAACTATCATTTGCATCATTTTCCCCTTGATTATTATTTACAACATCCATGCAATTAATACTTGTCATTTGATAACAACATATGTAACTATGATAAGGGAATGCAATTAAGACTAATAATGGTTGATAAGATCATAAAGAGATAGGATAGGAAGGGTAACATAACTTTTAAAAACATTGTTTCAAATACAAAGTAATCATCCCTTATCATAGTTCCTATAAAGTCCCTTCCTTTTTACAATGCTTTTCATAAAATTACATGTTTATTATAAAGCCATTCATGGCTTACAAATAATCTTTACAATATTTGAATGTACTAGTTCAAAAGCAAGGTCTTCAACATTTTCAACCAAGGATCAATAAGCAGCATCAAAAGAGATCGCAAACACACCTCGAAAAATATTTACTACCCAACCACGTGGAACCACAAAGGTCCACTCCCCCGTGCTAGGAGATAAAACCAAGGTCCACCCAAGTACTAGGGCAATACTAAGGACATGAGACATGATTCCCCAAAACAATAAACAAGAACTACATATCACATAACAGCATCAAATAACATCACAAAAGAGAGAGAACTAGAACACTTACTAGGTGGGTGTCATCATATAGCCTTAATGTCGAGATCCACCTTGCCTACCATGTATCACGGTCTCCTCTCAAAAGGATCCACCCAACTTGTAATAATGGTCGCGGTACTTCAACAGGCCTATATGGATTAAAATAATCATTTATCTTGTATTAGTGTGTTATAGCCCAACCCAACCCAAGTTCATTTTAAAAAGGTTATCACTTGAATTAAACCCACTCATAGGATCTCCTAGCAACCACTTTGGGTCCTGACAACCTATAGTGAGCCACCCACCTAGGGCATCTAGTTACCTTACTCAAACATTCATCAAATAAAAAAAAAATTCATCTCACACAATCAACATATAAGTTCAAGTACTCTCCCATGTCCTCCAAACCATAAGGATGAGTCTGACCCTTATCTCTAAGCCACAATCAAGCATGAGAAGGAGGTGGCTAATGCATAACACATATAAAACATTTTTATTTTTTATTTTTTAATCATGAACACCTCATAAACATGAATTAGAGGTCTTTAAAATAGAGGTACCTACTATAGAAATCACCCAAACCCTTAGGAAGGAAAAACAACCCAAAGAACAATTCAAAAACTCATGAAATTGAACCATATTTCCTTGTTGTTTAATAGATATTTATCTTGATAAATGGTTTGAGTGAAGACTGAAATATATTTGAGAAAATAGTATAATGATATATATTAAATTTGAAATAATTTCTAGCCTCAACCAAAGATTATAATAAAAGTTTAAATAAATTTTCTTAAAACTATTTAAAACCCTCTTTGATAGAGTTGTGTAAAATACTTTGTTCATACATTCATTTTAAACCATTAAAAGATGAAATATTTTGGGTTATTATAATATTTGGAGTTATCTTTCATATCTATTTATTTTAGAATCATTTGGTTTTAGTTTGAGGAAGATATTTGATGCCCTAGTGACACAAACAATGATTTTTTTTTTTGAGTTTTTTTATTGGCAAAAAATTAGTCTCAGTACGGGGAACTTAATTTTCAAAGGAACCATTGGATTTCTCTACATTTTGGATATGTTTTAGTACACCTAGATTTCTACGTTTTCACTGAAGTGATTTGAAAAATATTGTTTGTAATGAAAGTTATGAATAACAGAATCAAAACTATCAAAACTAGGACAATCATAAGAATGAAAATCTTGTTTGTTGGGTTGATACTTGACAGTTGAAAAATAGTTGTTCGTTGAGATATGACATTTAATTATAGATGTATTTTTATATTTGAATCACTACAGATCATAAATAATTGTTATATAAAAAAAAATATAGCATATTTTGGAACTTTTGTTCTTGTCCTACCAGGTTCTCTAGTGGGGCATGACAGAATATGTATTTGTCCATATTGGACATATATTTATTCAAATGAGATAGATTGCTTTGGTTAGGATTTAGACTCATTGAGATCTCCACAACTTATTATATACGTGGGAAGTAGAATAATTATGCAAAAAACTTCAAGTCGTACCCAAAAATTTCATCCATTCTTTGGTCCACTTTTTAAATTATTGCCGTGTACATTAGTTGTATACTTGGGTGGCCATCTATCCATATGGAATATGTATTTGTCCATATCAGATGTATATCTATTCAAATGAGATAGATTGCTTTGGTTAGGATTTATACTCATTGAGATCTCCAAAGCTTCTTATATATGTGGGAAGTAGAATAATGATGGAACAACCTTCAAGTTGTACCCAAAAATTTCATCCATTCTTTGGTCCACTTATTAAATTATTGCTGTGTTCATCAACTATATACTTAGGTGATCATCTATCCATACGGAATATGTATTTGTCCATATTGGACATATATCTATTCAAATGAGATAGATTGCTTTGGTTAGGATTTAGACTCATTGAGATCTCCACAACTTCTTATATATGTGGGAAGTAGAATAATGATGTAACAACCTTCAAGTCGTACCCAAAAATTTAATCCATTTTTGGGTCCACTTATTGAATTATTGCGTTTTCATCAACTATATACTCAAGTGATCATCTGTCCATATGGAATATGTATTTGTCCATAGCGGACGTGTATCTATTCAAATGAGATAGATTGCTTTAGAGTCATCGAGATCTTCTGAGTCCTCATTGAAGACTGCACTACCTTAATGGAAGTGCACTGAGGTCACCATTTATTCAGGGCACATCTCCATTGAAACTTTACTAGTGTCTCCATTAGCTGCTTGTTAGTAAACAGATTTGTCACTTCAAAATCTTCTACTATGTGCCCAATGGAGGAGTGACAAAATGTTCCCAACAGTTGGAGAGATCGTTCTGTGGAAAACGATCTTCCTTTGCGTTTGAGAGGAGCAACTCCTTCGTATGATAGGGGTATTTGTATTTTCATGAATAATTAACCTTGCAAATGAAAACAAATAATAACTACGAATGGATTTGGAGGAAATCTTCACAACAAACATACAATTGCCAATTGGATTCCATCGAATTTTAAACTTGTCACTATCAACTTTAGACTACGCATGGGGAGAGAGTGATACAAAACATTTAATTTGCATAATGCTTATATATTTAAGAGATACCAAAGAAATTTGTAATGTTATATGATAATTGTCTTCATGAAATTGGGAAAGTAATTTGTAGGCTTGCTATTGTAATATCAGACGATAATTACATAACATCAAGCAAATGAACACTTCACAATCATGGAAGCACTCCCAATTTGCCATGTATTAAAAAATGATGAATTTATACAATTCAAAATTTCTAGCTGTCCCAAACTCACAAAATCCAAAAAGTCCTTTTATCATCTACCTTTCTAATATTTATAGCCTCTCAAAATAACTACCTCATAACTAACTTGATTCCGAGTTAGCAACTAACTTATTTTTGTGCAAATTACAATGAGTTAATAACTAGCATATTTATGTGCAGAAAAAGTCAATCTATTAACCTTGACTCTATGCGATAGAAAATCACAACATACACAATGAACTAGAGATAAACTCAAGACTAACCGGGCAACACATAAAAAGGAGAATACACAAAGATATGAACATAGAGTTACTTTTCAAAATCTTGAAAAGTGTGCTAGCTGATTATTTGCTTTTGTTGAGCTAGGGTTTTGGCCTTGAATAACTTGTATGCTTTGAGTGCATCCACCATGAACTTATACCTGGGAATGATCACATTATCCATTTTTAGTTTGGCGGTTGCTTAGTTATCTTGAATATTGACCAAATCCCAACAATATGAAGGCATGTCACAAGCATCTAAGGCAACTGAAACAACACTGAGTCTCTTCATTCTATTTGCATCTGACACTTGTGCATCTGCTAATTCAATATTAATTCTGTCATGAAACTTGTTTAAGAGCAATTGCTTGTCCATTTGCTGAAATTGCTCTTTTACTGACACATACCAATGATATTCATTGTATCTTCTTTTATCTTCATCTTTGTTTGTTCACAAGCTATCAAGAGTTTTTGATATTCATCTAAGCATTGCTTGATATTCTCCACTTTCCAACTTATGCTTTTGCACCATGTATGGGATTGATTTTCTTCTTTATGAGAGAAGACCTTCTCAGCGATGAGTACATTCATATCTGCTTTTGCTATCTTTTGGAATTCCTGTAAAGTATCTTGCCAAGATATTTCTTGTTCTTTAGCATTCTTCAATTCTGTTGCAATTTCTTGTTCCTGTGCATCCAACTTAATGTGAATATCCTTGGCCTTCTCAATAAAATCTTGTGCTTCAGACTTCATTTGATTAATCCAGTCTTCTAGCATCCTACTCTGTTTCCTACATTTGTGTATATATTCCTTCACCTTCTTCTAATAATTCCTCTAGTGTGTGCCAATGTAGAAGTTAAGGTTGACTCCAATTGTGCATATGAAGAATCCAGAATAGATTTGATATAGGCTAAAAGAACTTGAATTTGTTGCCTAAGTTGATCCTTTGTTTCCTTATCTTTATTTGCTTTATCGATAAGAATAGCTGCTGAAATTTAAAATTTTTGAACAACTCCCTCATGTGTTGTAGCACCTAGATCCAATTGTGTCATACTAAAATCAGCCTCATTAGCTTCACTTATATCTTTTTCAACAATGGGCTGAGCTAATTCAACACATAAGTTTTTTGATGATGGATTAATTCCCAATCTAGATGCTACTTTGGTTTTCTTGGATTTTGCTGTCCTGTGAAGTACATTTGCGACTGCATCAAAACTAGGAGCTATCAGCTGAACATTTCTCTTCTTATTCTGCAAACTCTGTTGTAACGAGAATGATGAAGATGATGGCAATGATTCTTGATTATTCACATATGCAGAGGTTAAAGATGTTAAATTATTTGGGAAGAGCGGAGATTAAATTTCAGCTTGAGCATCGTTCATTTCAACTTCCTCATGAATGGCAAAATCATCTTGTTGGGGTGATGAAATAATGATAGATGGTGAGATGGAAGGAAATTACTGGCTTTCAACATTGGGAGGATGTTGAGGTGAAACACTTTCTAATTCATCTTCAAGCTCTTGGACAAGATTTATTGTTTTTCCCTTTGTCTTTGATCTCTTCTTCTTAATGACAGAGCTGACTTCACATACCTTTGCAAGATCCTTCTCTTTTTCTAGATCTTCCCCATCATCATCTCCTTTGGAAATATCTCGGTGTGGACTTATCAATAGGTTTGACAATTGAGAGTTAGCTGGGATGGAAGAACTTCCTTGCGCTCCACTTCTATCCTTTGAGGAATTAGCCTTATATGCATGTTTAATTGTTGTAAACTCAATCCTCTTATTCTTAACCATTCGAGGGTTCTTCAAACCACCTAAGCCGATCTTTCTTGAATACTCCTTATTTCAGCAATTGACCAATTGATGGGTGGAAGTGGAAGAAGTTGAATCCTTTCGAAGTAAAAACCATCAACCAACTCGGATTCATCATCCTCAATGCCATTCACATTTATCTTAATTCTAAAGTCAATTATTTGTTTGATAGAAAATCTCATCCAATCCCTTTTCTGCACTTCAAAATCGTCTTCATAGTCTTGCCAAAAATCCTCTATATCCGGGAAGTGTTCAAATCCAGCACCAAGTTCTAACTCCTTCGTAGCATATCCTTTGCTATCAAAGGGAAATCTCATTTCATAAGGATACAGGTGAATCCTTGCTATAGACCTCTCAATACTTTGAGCATCTGAATGGCTTTCACAACTATAGTAACGAAGTCCAATGGGAAAATAAATGATACCCTTTCTTTTGTTCCGGAAAATTTTATTAACTTGTGTAATTTGTCGGCATACTTCAATGAGGATCAACTTATCTTCAACAAACCTCATCAACATGAGAGGGCAACCATCATAACCTCCTATCCGAATGTATGTGAACTTCGGAAGTCGTATAAAATAACTACCATATTTCTGAATCAATGTTGCTGCTTCTAAAGATATTTTGAGTCCGATATTACCCTGTAGTTCCCTTACTGTCAACATAGTGAAAGCATCTTTAACCCGCATGAAGTGATGATAACTTTCCTCCAACTGCAATTGCGGATGATAATTGTAGATTTGAGTTGAATTATCATAAATGCCCTCAACATTCAATCCTGACCATTTCTTCAACCCAACAATGGCATAAAAGAGGTATGATGTCATGTAGAAGTTATAATTGTCCTTCAGTTTGAGTAACTGATCGCAAAGATTATTGCTAACAATTTCGGCCCAATTAATAAATTGTATGCCCTCGCAGATGATATTAATGAACAAGAACATCCACCCCTCCAAGTTATTTGAGTCTTCATTTCCTGTGACCCGATTCAAGAAGATAACTATATTAGCAATATCTTCCATCAACAGAGACCTGTGAATTATTTTAGGAAGCTGTGTTTTTCCTTTCCTTGGTTTCGCTAACTATTTTCTGGGTATGTTATTCAAACACTGGGTTTCATTATTGATAAAATAATTTTCTGCATATTTGCTATTTACCTCCGTGAATTGATCTCTGAAAGGTAACCTAAAAGTTATAACAATGGAAACTAGATCAAGTTTGGCGACTGCGTTACCTTTTGCTGTCCTAATTTCTTTTCTATCTGGATTAAATGCTTTCATGCATTCCAGAACTAATTCCAGACATTGCACTGATGTGGGATATCCTGTTGTGTGAGGTAATCCACTGTCTAATAACCTCTGAGCTATCAAAGTCTTATCTTCCCTTTCCATTGATTTCCAGAAGTCTGCAAGACTTATATTTCCTAACTTGTTATCCCCAATATCTGAAAGTGAACATTTTAGAATGGGAGCATAATCGGGGATATGGAACTTGTATTTCATTATGTCAAATAAAAATAATGCCCTCACAGCTCTATTTTAATGAATATCCGCAACTCTGTCAAAACAATTTATATACTCTCTTTATATTGAAAGTCTTCCAATATCTAGACATTCCCAATTATAGCCTGTGACATAAATCCTGCTCTGATTATCCGCAATAGCTTGTGATTCTTGTAGGATACAAGTCCACATTCTTTTAAGGCATTTTATCAAGCATATCACGAGAATCACCTATACCTCTGTATCCTGTAACATTTCCTATGCTTCTACCATGATTTGCAATACACAGCTATTGGAGCAGTTGCATCTACAACATCTGACATAAATCCTCTATCTCTGTGGTTTGATCTTATGTATATCTTGCGATTATTGCATGAAATGTGACCATCTTCCTTAATGCTTTTAGTCAAACAATTCATATGCCGTGTTTGAGCCTTTCCATTATTGCATGTTACTTGGTATACTGTCAAATACTCCACATTCTGCCTTGTTTTCTGTCAAACAAATAAGGCACGTTGTCTATGCATTACGAACTGCATTCATGAGTACCAGAGTGGCTCTGATTATAACCATGCTTTAACAAATTTCCATTCATTAATCGTGGAATTCGGGTTTACACCTGCCAATACATCTCTTTGGAGCATTTTGTCAAACAGTTTGCTAGATGTCTATGCTTCATGACTTATACTCTACAGTGTCCATGATGCTATGTCAGAACGGTTCATGTGCCAACACGGTGCTCCCATTTTCTGCAAACATATGAGGGAGCTGTTCATAATTTTCAAATTTCAGCAGCTATTCTTATCGATAAAGCAAATAAAGATAAGGAAACAAAAGATCAACTTAAGCAGCAAATTCAAGTTCTTTCAACCTATATCAAATCTATTGTGGATTCTTCAGATACGCAATTGGAGTCAACCTCAACTTCTACATTGGCACACACTAGAGGAATTATTGAGAAGAAGGTGAAGGAAGATATACACAAATGCAAGAAACATAGTAGGATGCTAGAAGATTGGATTAATCAAATGAAGTCCGAAGCACAAGATTTTATTGAGAAGGCCAAGGATATTCACATTAAGTTGGATGCACAGGAACAAGAAATTGCAGCAGAATTGAAGAATGCTAAAGAACAAGAAATATCTTGGCAAGATACTTTACAAGAATTCTAAAAGATAGCAAAAGCAGAAATGAATGTACTCATCGTTGAGAAAGTCTTCTCTCATAAAGAAGAAAATCAATCCCATACATGGTGCAAAAGCATAAGTTGGAAAGTGGAGAATATCAAGCAATGCTTAGATGAATATCAAAAACTCTTGATAGCTAGTGAACAAACAAAGATGAAGATAAAAGAAGATACAATGAATATCATTGGTGATGTGTCGATAAAAGAGCAATTTCAGCAAATGGACAAGTAACTGCTCTTAAGCAGGTTTCATGATAGAATTAATACTGAATTAGCAGATGCACAAGTGTCAGATGCAAATAGAATGAAGAGACTCAGTGTTGTTTCAGTTGCCTTAGAGGCTTGTGACATGCCTTCATATTATCTGGATTTGGTGAATATTCAAGATAACCAAGCAACTGGCAAACTAAAAATGGATAATGTGATCATTCCCAGGTATAAGTTCATGGTGGACGCGCTCAAAGCATACAAGTTATTCAAGGCCAAAACCCCAGCTCAACAGAAGCAAATAATTAGCTAGCACACTTTTCGAGATTTCAAAAAGTAACTCTATGTTCATATATTTGTATATTCTCCTTTGTTATGTGTTGCTTGGTTAGTCTTGAGTTTATCTCTGGTTCATTGTGTATGTTGTGATTTTCTATCGCATAGAGTCAAGGTTAATAGGTTGACTTTTTCTGCGTATAAATATGCTAGTTATTAACTCATTGTAATTTGCGTAGAAATGAGTTAGTTGCTAACTCAAAATCAAGTTAGTTATGAGGTAGTTATTTTGAGAGGCTATAAATATTAGAAAGGTAGATGATAGAAGGACTTTTTGGATTTTGTGAGTTTGGGACAGCTAGAAATTTTGAATTGAATAATTTCATCATTTTTGAATACATGGTAGATTGGGAGTGCTTCCATGATTATTAAGTGTTCATTTGCTTGATGTTATGTAATTATCGTCTGATATTGCAATAGCAAGCCTACAAATTACTTTCCTAGTTTCATGAAGACAATGTTCATATAACGTTACAAATTTCTTTGGTATCTCTTAAATATATAAGCATTATGCAAATTAAATGTTTTGTATCACTCTCTCCTCATGCATAGTTTAGAGTTGATAGTGACAAGTGTAAAAGTCGATGGAATCCAAGTGGCAATCGTATGTTTGTTGTGAAGATTTCCTCCAAATCCATTCGTAGTTATTATTTGTTTTCATTTGCAAGGTTAATTATTCGTGAAAATACAAATACCCCTATCATACGAGGGAGCTACCCCTCTCAAACGCAAAGGAAGATTGTGTTCCACAGAACAATCTCTCCAACTGTTGGGAACTTTTTGTCACTCCTCCATTGGGCACTAGTAGAAGATTTTGAAGGGACAAATCTGTTTACTAACACTGCTTAACACTTCTTTCTTGCCCTAGCTTCAAAGTAACACCACCAAGAACATGCAGGAGATTTTAATATGCACCCAATATCTATGTGATGTAACAATGGAGTCTCCCAAAAGCATTTTAATAGCATGAATGACCAGATAGAATTTGGTTCATAACATCTTCTTAAGCCTCATGTTTATGATCACCCCTAATAAACACATTTACCTTCGCTTTGCCCTTAAATAAATTATGGTATCTAGTTTGCATTTCTCTAGAATTGATGATGGAAAGAATGTATTTTTACCATGTACGTGAAGTGGGAGTCATATTAGCATCTTTGTTTGTATACTTTGCTAGTCCAAAATTGATCTTCAATTTTCATTTCATCATTTATATTAAATTTTGCATGGTTTACTGCATGTGAGGTCAAAGGGGAATACATCCACACAACATATTGTCTACATATAAATCATTATCTTTCATATTGATTGCTATGCCGGTGAATCTATCTACAACATCATTGGCTTCATTGAGCAAATGTTTGATGGAGAAATCTTTGAAGTGCGAAGCATTTCCCATATTTGGATCATGAATTTATTTAGCTTCTAGTTCGGAGTACTATTGCAACATATACATATAATATTGATTATGAAAAGGGAATCCCCTTTGATGCAAGCCTTTTTAAATATTGATTTCATGCATAAATGAATTCCCAAAAGTGCTACCTAAAATTTGCTTTGTTGTTTTTTCATTAATGGATTTTTTTTTTTTTCTTCTTTTTCACTAGGTCAAGTATTCTACCATCATGATCTCCGATCATGTAGTCGACATTAGAGAGCCTAATATTTCCTTGTGATACTTCATCAAAGTTGACTTTATGACATCCATTTCTTGGTAGTATCCACCTTGCATTAATGCTTATGTTGTCAACTAAATGAACCCAAGGAGCCCATGAATGGGGGGAACAAGTCCAAACCATTGTTTCCAATTTCTCCATCCCATGGCATGAAGGTGCTAGCTTTTAGTTTTTTATTTCTTATCGAATGGTTAACAACTTTTGTGATAGTGTTCTTCATTTTCAAGGTCAAGGCCTCATTTTCCATTTCTTTTCTTGGAATATTTTTCCATTTCTTTCCTTCCATCTAGCTCTCATATAATCAAAGATAAAACATATTACCCATATGCTTGAGAAAATTTCATTTTTATGCAATACTGGCTACATATTGAACATCAAGATTATATCTTGAGGCACTGAGCTTTGCCAATTAAGCTTCATCGTTATCTTTTACCAACAAAATTCTACCACTTCTGATTAGTTGTATCTTCATTCTTTTTGTAGAGTTCACATTTAAATGGGCTATTAAAGCCAACCTTTTGAAGTTTGTCACTAGTTAAAATTTTATTTTGTAGAGTCGCGCAAGAGAAAGCTCCAAACTTTGGAAGACATCGATTGTTCCAACAAATATGTACAGGCCTATTCTATTTTTCATAGCTACTTCTTCCAAAGTATATCGCATCTTTACAATATAATTTCTAGATTTTGTTCCACACCATATAATGGAATCCTCCTCTCAGATTAATAACCTCCCTGCCAAAAGAACATTTTCTAGCTCATCTTTTTGAGCCTTTGGAAAATCCAAGGCCTAGAAGGATTTCCACCTTCACATTGCTAGGCCATCGCACATAGCTTTTTCAATAGTCTCTGACATTAATACTCCAAGTGCTTGAAAGGAGCCTCTTAGCCTCAGTAAAATCTTGAATGTCCTTTAATGATTAGTGATCATCCCACAAGTCTTCTAAGAAAAGAGCCTACAATCTATTCCTCACATCCCATGTTAAAGATGGTTTGTTATAATTATTCTATATGAAATAAAGTAATTGCATATAACAAAGCCCAAAGGGGGATTATTAATAAAGAGTATTCATGTTGGGCTGTCATAGTGTAGATATTTATATTGTAACTCTTTCATCCATTTTGAATGGGTGTTATAATAAATATTTCAAACTAGTTTTGCCCATAGAGTAGAGTTTAAAATCATCCATTACCAGAGACTAGCTTCACCAACTTCACTCGTATCCCTAGGGATTTTTTTTTTTATCCTATATAATAAGTGGGAACTTCTAATCTAAAAATCTGTTCCAAATAAACTTCTCATCTTTTTCTTTAATAGTCCACAATTTTTCCTTGTAGCTTTAGGCATGACATGGAATAAATTGGGATTTTAGAGATGCCAATTTTTAGCATGAGGAATTTATGAGTCAATATACTCACCTGCCCTTCCATGATTCTAGTTTTGTATTGAAGTTTGAAAGGAGAGCATCCCAAAGTTCTATTCTACTAGCATCTAGCAAATAGTAGGATGCCCAAAAATCTTCTTGGGAGTTGATTGGTTTTGAACCCCAAAATGCTGACAACTAATTTTTGCTTTTTTAGATATATATTCGAGTAGATTTAAAAAAAAAAAAATGTTTCCAGTTGATCCTTTGTCTAGATGCATTACAATATTTGTCCAAAGTCTTTTTATAGTTCTTGCCTTTGTTCTACTTACAACTCCAAATGGAATAGTGTCATCAATGAATTATTGATGTCATTGTGTCGATTGCATATCACATTGTCTTATACCACGAGAGGAGAAAAAGCCACATGGATTACCATTAATCGACATTGAAAATCTAGGGCTTGAAATGCAACTCTTTACCCCCTATATCTATTAGTTGCAAAAGATAAATATTTTGATAACATCGAAAGGGAATTACCAATCTACTTGATAATATTCTTTTCTCATATCTAACTTGATGATCATCCTTTTGACCTTTGCCTTCTTGACAATGTGGATTGCTTCATAGGCCAATATTATCCCTTCTATAATTAGATCTTCTCAATATGAATCCTCTTTTATCCTCAAAATTTATATCAAGTAACACCTTCAATCTACTTTCCATTATATTAGTGATGATCTAATAAACAATGTTTGCATAATGTGATTTGTTGAAAGCTATTCATCATTGCTACACTTCTTTTTAGGAATTAGTGCTAAAATGGTGTTATTTAAGTCTTCCAACATTATGGTTCTTTATCTAAATTCTTCTATGATACTGACCAAGTCCTTTCAAATACTTTTCTAGAACACTTGAAAAAAAATAGCCAAGAGACCATCTAGGCCAAGGGCCTTCTTTAGGTTCAATTCAAAGGTGCCATTTTTAACCTCACTTTTTGAAATTGGGCTCATAAGAATTTCATTATATGTAGGCCCAATAAGTTTTTGGTTATTGGCTGGTACTTCTTCTCTATCCATAATTGAGATAGGATCTATACTATTTAGCAAATCCTTGAAATAATTAACCATAGTCCCATTGATTTCCTTCTAATTTTGTATAGTGATAGCTTCATTGTTTTTAATTTTTGTGATTTAATTCTTTCTTCTTTGATCTTAGAGGTTTAATGGAAATATTTTGTATACTTATACCCTTTCTTAATCAACACTCTTTGGATTTTTGGTGCCAAAAGCTTTCTTCTCTAGATATAATCTCGGAATGTTTCCAATAAGTTCTTTCTCTTTCTCAAACAAGATTGCATTGATGCCCTCTTGAATAACAGTTTGTTGTATACTTATACCCATTCTTAATCAACACTCTTTGGATTTTTGGTGCCAAAAGCTTTCTTCTCTAGATATAATCTCGGAATGTTTCCAATAAGTTCTTTCTCTTTCTCAAACAAGATTGCATTGATGCCCTCTTGAATAACAGTCTCTTTAAGCTCCATAATCTCATTCTCGATTCAAAAAAGTTCTTTAAAAATGTTTTTAAGTTGCGTTTTGTTCGATTCCTTTCAATTGTAACTTAATTGAACCCTAGTATTTTGTAAAGTTGGAAGAGTCATGACCTTTTGAGATTAAAAGCCGAGGCCCATAATCAACAATTTTGATATAAATATTCTCATTGCTTAACTACATGTTTTTAAATTTACAAGGGTATCTTTCTTGTGTGCCACGTGTTAGTGTTGGTTTTTATTTTCCTTATGTTAGGGGGTATTTATTTTCTACATATTATTTAAGCTTGCTTAGGTTATGAGGAGTGGCTAATATAATGACACATGATAAAATATGTTAGCTACATGTGTCACTCTCTCCCACACATGGGTAGTTGAGTTACACACCCTCTTTTGGCTTGTTGTGCACCTCCCATAACCATTATTTTTCCCTTAACTGAGTAGGTTATGGGGTAGTTGGGTTTCTCACCCTCATTTGGCTTTATGTGCCACCTTTCATAACTCCTTTTCTATATTCACTTAAGGAGGCTATGCCACATGTTTTGACATTTACCAAGTAGGTAAAACCTCCCACCTTTTATGAGAAGTAGGAGTTAATGTACCTCTTGGATGTATATGCCCTTATTTTGCTATGTATACAACACTCTCCTCTCACCTTCACTAGTTGAGTGATAGATTGGTGATAGTGTTGAGAGTATTATGCAATTTCTTTTGTCTTGTCTCTATTTTTCTCTGATTTCAGATTTCTTTGCATTTTGCCATTTTGATCTTCAATCATTTGTTGAGGCAGTTGCATGTGATCTACGACTAACATTAGATCCTAGCTCAATTGTCGTTTCTTGTAGAATCTAACGTCATCAAGGGGAAATTGGAGAAGTAGGGGAAAGTGATTTGAGTCAATGAAAGGGAGGATGGATACTTCATCTAGGTTATTATTAAGCTATTCTGATTTGTAGTCAACATTAATTTGTCCAACATTTTTGTGATACTAGTGAAACCTAGCCTTCTATTAGCCCACACAAATTTACCATTATTTAGAGCTACATCTAAAGTTGATTATTGTCAACAAATTCTTGAAATTTTACAAATTTGAGTTTGTGTTAGCCTTGACACCCCCCTTTCTTTTTAGATTCATTTAAAGTAGCATTGAAGTCACCCCTAATTATAGCCATTGCATTGCCAAGGGACTACAAATTTTTTTAAATCTACACCCCAAGTTTCTCTCTCTTTTATAATTCCAATGGAGTCATAAACATTAATTATAGAACATTAGTGTATCCATAATTTTTGCAATATGCTAAAACTATTTAGATTGTACTTCCTCCACTTTTAGTCTATTTGGGTTTCAAAACAATTGCAAACGACTTGATGCTCCTTGAGTTGAAACAAATATATTATAGTGTTTTCATTTGGACTTCAAAACATTTGCTTCCTTTGTTGCCAATTTAGTTTCCTGAAGAAGGATAATATTAGCTTTGGCTATATCAATTTGGTGCTTCCTTAAGTTCCTTTTGTTAGTCATTTAAGCCATTATCATTCCACATTATGCACCTTATGGCTCCTTGAGAAGGACGATTCGCCTCCCCAATCTCAACTTCATCTGTTCTTTGGCAATCGTTGCAATTTTTAATTTGACTTTGTTTATCTTCTTACCTCTTTGACCTCTGTAACTTAATTTAGTTTTTTTTTGTTTTTTTGATCGAGATTGGTTTAATGTCCTTTTAGCCAAAATAATTACTTCATCATCTTTGGTTTCACTGTCTCTCTCTCTCACTAAATTCGAGTTTTGAGTATTCTCTAGCCTGTATTGCTTTGGAAGAATATTTTCCTTATGTACAAGGTTCTAGGTGCATCAAAAAAGTTTTGTAGCCCTATTAAAGGTTGAGAGACCTTCCAATTCTTCATCATTCCTAAGAGTCCTAAGTGTAAGGTTCTCCAGTTCTTGTAATTGGGCTTCTCTACTTTTAGCATCCATCTTAGGGTGTGAGCCGACCCTTATTTCAAATTCTTTTCCACATTTGTACTAGGTGAAGGTGAAGCATCCTTTGAGCTATCCTTCAACCTATTCTTCTGACAAACAAGAAACTAGTCAAGCTATCAACCATTCTTATCTTCATTAGTGGATTATGTGAGATTTTGCCAAGATCAAAAGGCAACGGAAAGCACAAATAAGAGAGAACAAAATAGATGATAGAAATAAACTGTATTCTATCAAGATGAAAATACTGATCAACTGGATCATCAAGTGTTCAATTACATACAATGAATATGAGCTTGCTTATATAGGCAATGCTATATGGATATGCAAGCACACAAACATGACATGTGGCTCAATCAGAAACAAGGGTAGGTAGGAAATAGGTGTGGGTAGGTAGGAGAAACAATATAATATTCCACATGAGGTGGATCACCCACTGAATGTGGAGTGTAACAACAAGATAAGTCCACAAAAGGTGGAAATTCTTCTACACTCTATCCCAATGTGACACAAATACCCAAGTGTCTCATACCCAAACTACTATGAAATGTATTTCCTAAGTAAACTTAAGTATAGTGTAATAATATTCAAGATGAATAATTATTTACACCAACACCCCCCTTTAAGTGCAACTTAGGGGAATGGACTTAAGTCTACAATGCAACTAAGCAATGCAAGATGGGGTCCCGACTACTAGGCCATGTTAGGTACCCATGTGCAAATGCAAATGCATGCAAACCAATGCAATGAAATCTCTCACAAAGCGGGGAAAGAGAGAAAAACCCAATGGGAAAAAATCCTCCTCCAAAAGAGAGATGAAAACTAGATACAAAGAACTCTTATAGAAGTATGTGAAGGACAAAACCCCATGTGAGGAAAAAGTCCCCCACCCCCCCTCGCTGCCCCCCCATATGAGAGAAGAAGAAGAAGAAGAAGAAGAAGAGATACTAGGAAGCCCCCCTCAATGTGGAATCTGCACCAATGATAGAAGCTCGATGTATGAAGAAACTGCTCCATGAACATCGAACAACATTCCTCCCCTTAGGAAGAAACAAAACCAAAGGTGTATCCATGAAGCCTCCCAAGGGAAGATGTATGAAAAAAACTCATGATGAATGAAATCTCTGAAAACTGCTCAAGTGTCCCCATGTCGATGCTGAAAGATACCCCCTCCAAAGGTGGTAAACTGTGCCACATTGTTGAAAAAGGCACTCCAAGATCTAGTGGAGATGGATGTAGAACATGTCCCAAAGACTCACATGTCTCCTCAAAAGATAAAGAGACCTCATCCAACTGCTGTACATAAGTATCGACAATCATGTCAACCTCAAAAGAATGATCATGTAGATAATGAACAAGAGGGTCAGAGTGTGCCCTCACAACAATCGAAGAAGGATCATCTTCATCAAAGAGAAGATGAATGTCACCAATGATGTCTCCCAAATCTACAATGTAAGATTCCACAAACAAACCTGCAATGTCTGTCAAGTAATCATCCCATGAATCTAAAGCTGGAAGACAATGAATATCCTGCTGCACTGAATCACAAGAAGGCAAAATTGTTGCACTATCCGCATCATGAGGTGCAATAGGTGATGTGATATCAATATGAGGAGATGAAATACCAGGCTCAAGAATGGGGTCAAATGTGAGAATCCCCATGTTCAAGTGCCCAAAGTTCTCAAAATCTGAACCATCACAAGAAGTGTGATCATCATGTGTAGAATCATCAAATGTGAAATCATCATCATCAACAAAATCTGAAAAGGAGTATAATCGAGATGCATGATCAACCACCTCAGTCGCAATGATAGCTCTAGTCTCCAAGTCTCTAATGAAAACTGACTCAGGTGTGAACTCCACAACTCTCTTAGTTGCACCATGTGTGATTTGATACATGGAAAGGAGATTGTTTGTCAAGTGGGGTACACACAACACATCATTGAAGGAGTTATCCTCAATGCCAATAGATCCTTTCCCAATCACATCCATGTATGTATGATTGCCCATCAAAATCTGCGGCATGGTGCAAGGCTCAAATGTAGAGAACATAGACTGCGAAGATGCCATATGATGAGAAGCCCCTGGATCTAGAAGCCATCTCTCTGAATCACGACTTGTTGTAGCACAAAGAGCTTTTCCTTTTCTTGTCCTAAAAGAGTGAGTCTTCCCACTTGTAGAAGCCATGAATGCTTGCCCTTTTCCTTTTGAATGTGAGGAAGTGGAAGTTGAGGAATCATCCTTCTTGTAGACATTAGGCAAATCAATGTTATGTTTTTTGAGGATATGTGTGAGCTCATGAATCTTCTTAGAATGGCAATGACGCTCCTCATGACCAAACTTTTTACAATAGGCACAAGTAGGTCCCTCCCTCTTTGGTGAGTTATCCCTCTTGGAAGAGGATGAATCTCCTTGTTGTGGAGAGGATGATGCTTTGTCCTTAGGCTTTGATTGCCATTTCTTCTTGTTTGAGTTGTCATTTCCTTGATTTCCTTTGTTCCCTTGATTTGCCACTAATGCTTGAGACTTAGAAGCCTTAAGAATGCCCATGCTTATCAACTTAGTTTGTTCCATCATCAACATTTCAGTGAAAGCATCAAATGTAGGCATTGTGTAGCTTGAACCCATTGTCATCTTATGGGTTTGGAAACTAGAAACAAATGCTGTATATTCTTATGGAAGCTTGTTTATCCTTCTTATCAATGCCACAATCCTTGAGTTGTGCCCTCAACTCATTTGCCTTAGTGACATAATCTTGTATAGTATCAAAGTTCTTGGGATCTAACATGGTGAGATCACTATCAATCTGATAGCCCCTAATCTCATCAATTTGACCATACAAGTCTTGAAACTTTTGCCAAGCATCTTTGATTAGAGTACACTTCTCAATATGAAAAATGAGATCTTTTGATACATACTTTCTTAAGGTACCGATTGCCATGATATTTTTAGTGAGCCAATCCAAGTGACCAGTTGGATCAACCTTAGGATCAGCGGGAGCAACAATAGTTCCATCAATATAATGAGTTAGTCATTTTTCCATTAGTTTACTCCATGCATCAATTTTGCAAGTAGCATAATTATGAGGAGTTAATAGAGGAAACTTAGAAGAACCCATAGCAGCAAAAAGGAAGGAACACAAGAGCACAAAAGCACAAGAGACACCCCCCAAATTCACTCAATCAAAGTACCCCCCCCAAAATGATGATTTTGACATTTTATATGTAGTGCATGTACAATAGGCCACTTGCAAAAAATGGCAAGGTGGACTTCTGATTTTGTTTTACAACTGCCCCAATAGGCTAAGAACTACAAAGCAAAAGATCAGAAAAATAGATCTATGCAATACAAATGCCAAATTGGCCAAATAAGACCATATGATGAAAGTACAATTTCTACCTAAAATTGCTGAAAACTGATAGCAGATTATGAAAGTAGATGAAAAATTATGCACTTTAAAAAAAACAACATTTGAAAAGGAGTCCATATGAGCCCCAAATGAAGCCTCCAAAGTTGTAAAAATTAGGATTTCATGATTTTTGAAAAACCTGTATCCGAAAATCCGAAAAGTCATGCACCATTCTATAGATCACGAAATTCCACCCCAAAACAAAAAAAAATTGCTTGAAAAAAGGAGTCCGAATGAGTGAGATATCGCTATTTGAAAATTCCCTGCAAAATTATAATTTCTATAAAATTTCCATTACGGCTTCAAACTTCAAATGCCTCTAGATTTGGCCTCCGAAGTCCGATTTGGATGAAACAAAAGGAAAAACTAACTTTTTTGGACCTTCTCAATCCAATGGTGACCTCAGATTTGACCCATCAAGCTTCAATAATAACCTGCAATAGAAAGCTCCAAAATGCAAACTCCAAATGGTATCAAATTTCTCTCAATTGGCAAACCAATGACACTCTAATGGCTCTGATACCATGTGAGATTTCGCCAAGATCAAGAAGCAATGGAAAACACAAATATAAGAGAACAAAATAGATGATAGAAATAAACTGTATTCTATCAAGATGAAAATACTGATCAACTGGATCATCAAGCGTTCAATTACATACAATGAATATGAGCTTGCTTATATATGCAAAGCTATATGGATATGTGAGCACACAAACATGACATGTGGCTCAATAAGAAACAAGGGTAGGTAGGAAATAGGTGTGGGTAGGTAGGAGAAACAATATAATATTCCATATGAGGTGGATCACCCACTGAATGTGGAGTGTAACAACAAAATAAGTCCACAAAAGGTGGAAATTCTCCTACACACGCTATCCCAATGTGGCACAAATACCCAATTGTCTCATACCCAAACTACTATGAAATGCATTTCCTAAGTAAACTTAAGTATAATGTAATAATATTCAAGATGAATAATTATTTACACCAATAGATTTAATAGCCTTCATACTAGTGTTAACAACTTTATCTCCATGTTCCAACTCTGCATATATGGTAGTCTCCTTGATATTTGGTTCTTCTTTATTTTTAATTGGGTCGTTGTTGGTTCTAAAATCCTTCAATTTCCTTATGCAATCAATCTCTAAGTGGCATTGTGCTCAACACTTCTTTATATTTTTTAGGGGTATCTTCTATCTCATTTATTTTTCCTTCATACTCCTTCCTCAAATATAATCTCTACCTCTTTTGGTAACATGGATTTTGGATTAGCTCTAATACATATCCAAGCATACATCTCATAGTCTCAATCTTCCATGTTTCTATCAACCCTTACAAATTTCCCAATTGATCTATACATTTTAGGGTTTTTGCATCCCTATATTTAGAGGGTAAATTATATAATCTAATTAGTTGATTGAAGTTAGGCGCCTAGTCCTTTATGAAGAAACCAATTCCTCCTATACCATAGTGTCCATTTTTCTTTCTTCCTTTCCTTATTAGGGTATTCAATAAAAAAATCCATTGGCTAAAACTTTGATTTTGATGTCTTTCAAATTCCATATCTTTTTGTTGTCAGTCAAAGTGAAACCTTGGCTTTTGCTTGCTACCTTTTGTAGATCACTAATGACTATGGTCTCTATCATACTCTTGCCACTCGTTGGCATATTTGTCATGAATATGATAAGTTGGCAATTTTCGATTGTGAACCATTATTCCTCATAACAAAATTAAATTAAAAATAAATTATCTAACAAATAAATTATGTGTATGTATAATTTAAGACACATAACTATCATTATAAAATAATGATCAAAATTAAGAATAGTGTTTAATAATATAATTTTTTTTGATTAATCTAGCGTTAGTCTATATATCTTAAATACATCTATCTAAACAAATGCAAAATTGTTTTATTTTATTTTCCTTAATATAAGTTTATTTTACTTTAAGTATTATTTATTACACACAAAAACATTTAAATTTTATTGTTTCTATAGTGTTTATTTTTTTTGTAATACAATTTTTTATTCCAATTTCTAAAATTCAATTATTTACATCTTGATTTTCTACATTTAAATTTTAAACTTCTTATCATTATTAAAAAAAATACTAAAAATAGGAATTTATAAAATAAATATTTTAAGTGAGTTAACTCTTTTTTTTGCTTGATAAAAGGTCGAAGCCATGATTTATATTAAATATATGAAAACTATTACAAAGTTCTGTCAGAAAACAAAATTTGGCTATGTCACACTAGTCGAGAGATCAACCATTGAGATTCAAGTCCAAACCCAAGTTTTAGAGAAAATCCAGCCAAGACAAAATTGCCATGCTAGACCAGACTATACCAACCTATAGACTAATCCAGAGATAAAATAGTCATGAGGCTTTTCCTTTTCTTGTCCCAAAAGAGTGAGTCTTCCCACTTGTAGAAGCCATGAATGCTTGCCCTTTTCCTTTTGAATGTGAGGAAGTGGAAGTTGATGAATCATCCTTCTTGTAGACATTAGGCAAATCAATGTTATGTTTTTTGAGGATATGTGTGAGCTCATTAATCTTCTTAGAATGGCAATGACGCTCCTCATGACCAAACTTTTTACAATAGGCACAAGTAGGTCTCTTCCTCTTTGGTGAGTTATCCCTCTTGGAAGAGGATGAATCTCCTTGTTGTGGAGAGGATGATGCTTTGTACTTAGGCTTTGATTGCCATTTCTTCTTGTTTGAGTTGTCATTTCCTTGATTTCCTTTGTTCCCTTGATTTGCCACTAATGCTTGAGACTTAGAAGCCTTAAGAATGCCCATGCTTATCAACTTAGTTTGTTCCATCATCAACATTTCAGTGAAAGCATCAAATGTAGGCATCGTGTAGCTTGAACCCATTGTCATCTTATGGGTTTGGAAACTAGAAACAAATGCTGCATATTCTTATGGAAGCTTGCTTATCAAGTTGAAGATCAATTGAGTATCCTTCTTATCAATGCCACAATCCTTGAGTTGTGCCCTCAACTCATTTGCCTTAGTGACATAATCTTGTATAGTATCAAAGATCTTGGGATCTAACATGGTGAGATCACTATCAATCTGATATCCGCTAATCTCATCAATTTGACCATACAAGTCTTGAAACTTTTGCCAAACATCCTTGATTAGAGTACACTTCTCAATATGAAAAATGAGATCCTTTGATACATACTTTCTTAAGGTACCAATTGCCATGATATTTTTAGTGAGCCAATCCAAGTGACCAATTGGATCAACCTTAGGATCAGCGAGAGCAACAATAGTTCCATCAATATAATGAGTTAGTCATTTTTCCATAAGTTTACTCCATGCATCAATTTTGCAAGTAGCATAATTATGAGGAGTTAATAGAGGAAACTTAGAAGAACCCATAGCAGCAAAAAGGAAGGAACACAAGAGCACAAAAGCACAAGAGACACCCCCCAAATTCACTCAATCAAAGTACCCCCCCAAAAATGATGATTTTGACACTTTATATGTAGTGCGTGTACAATAGGCCACTTGCAAAAAATGGCAAGGTGGACTTCTGATTTTGTTTTACAACTGTCCCAATAGGCTGAGAACTACAACACAAAAGATCTAGAAGATAGATCTACGCAATACAAATGCCAAATTGGCCAAATAAGACCATATGATAAAAGTACAATTTCTACCCAAAATTGCTGAAAACTGATAGTAGATTATGAAAGTAGATGAAAAATTATGCACTTACAAAAAAAAGGCACTTGAAAAGGAGTCCATATGAGCCCAAATGAAGCCTCCAAAGTTGTAAAAATTAGGATTTCATGATTTCTGAAAAACCTGTATCCGAAAACCTAAAAAGTCATGCACCATTGTACAGATCACGAAATTCTACTCGAAAACAAAAAAAAATTGCTTTAGAAAAGGAGTCCGGATGAGTGAGATATCGCTATTTGAAAATTGCCTGCAAAATTATAATTTCTAGAAAATTTCCGTCACAGCTTCAAACTTCAAATGCCTCTAGATTTGGCCTCCGAAGTCCGATTTGGATGAAACAAAAGGAAAAACTGACTTTCTTGGACCTCCTCAATCCAATGGTGACCTCAGATTTGACCCATCAAGTTTCAATAATAACCTGCAATAGAAATCTCGAAAATGCAAACCCCAAATAGCATCAAATTTCTCTCAATTGACAAACCAATGACACTCTAATGGCTCTGATACAATGTGAGATTTTGCCAAGATCAAGAAGCAATGGAAAACACAAATAAGAGAGAACAAAATAGATGATAGAAATAAACTATATTCTATCAAGATGAAAATACTGATCAACTGGATCATCAAGCATTCAATTACATACAATGAATATGAGCTTGCTTATATATGCAAGGCTATATGGATATGTGAGCACACAAACATGACATGTGGCTCAATAAGAAACAAGGGTAGGTAGGAAATAGGTGTGGGTAGGTAGGAGAAACAATATAATATTCCACATGAGGTGGATCATCCATTGAATGTGGAGTGTAACAACAAGATAAGTCCACAAAAGGTGGAAATTCTCCTACACACACTATCCCAATGTGGCACAAATACCCAAGTGTCTCATACCCAAACTACTATGAAATGCATTTCCTAAGTAAACTTAAGTATAATGTAATAATATTCAAGATGAATAATTATTTACACAACCAGATTCAATAGCCTTCATACTAGTGTTAACAACTTTATCTCCAAGTTCCAACTCTGCATATATGGTATTCTCCTTGATATTTGGTTCTTCTTTATTTTTAACTGGGTCATTATTGGTTCTAAAATCCTTCAATTTCCTTATGCAATCAATCTCTAAGTGGCATTGTGCTTAGCACTTCTTTATATTTTTTAGGGGTATCTTCTATCTCAATTTTTTTTCCTTCATAGTCCTTCCTCAAATATAATCTCTACCTCTTTTGGTAACATGGATTTTGGATTAGCTCTAATACATATCCAAGCATACATCTCATAGTCTCAATCTTCCATGTTTCTATCAACCCTTACAAATTTCCCAATTGATCAATATATTTTAGGGTTTTTGCATCCCTATATTTAGAGGGTAAACTATATAATCTAATTAGTTGATTGAAGTTAGGCTCCTAGTCCTTTATGAAGAAACCAATTCCTCCTATACCATAGTGTCCATTTTTCTTTCTTCCTTTCCTTAGTAGGGTATTCAATAAAAAAATCCATTGGCTAAAACTTTGATTTTGATGTCTTTCAAATTCCAAATCTTTTTGTTGTTAGTCAAAGTGAAACCTTGGCTTTTGCTTGCTACCTTTTGTAGATCACTAACGACTATGGTCTCTATCATACTCTTGCCACTCGTTGGCATATTTGTCGTGAATATGATAAGTTGGCAATTTTCGATTGTGAACCATTTTTCCTGATAACAAAATTAAATTAAAAATAAATTATCTAACAAATAAAATTATGTGTATATATAATTTAAAACTAATAACTATCATTATAAAATAATGATCAAAATTAAGAGTAGTGTTTAATAATATAATTTTTTTTTATTAATCTACCGTTAGTCTATATATCTTAAATACATCTATCTAAACAAATGCAAAACTGTTTTATTTTATTTACCTTAATATAAGTTCATTTTACTTTAAGTATTATTTATTACACACAAAAACATTTAAATTTTATTGTTTCTATAGTGTTTATTTTTTCTGTAATACAATTTTTTATTCCAATTTCTAAAATTCAATTATTTACATCTTGATTCTCTACATTTAAATTTTAAACTTCTTATCATTATTAAAAAAAATACTAAAAATAGAAATTTATAAAATAAATATTTTAAGTGAGTTAATTTTTTTTTTTGTTCAATAAAAGGTCGAAGCCATGATTTATATTAAATATATGAAAACTATTACAAAGTTCTGTCTAAAAAAAAAATTTTGCTATGTCATACTAGTCGAGAGATCAACCATTGAGATTCAAGTCCAAACCCAAGTTTTAGAGAAAATCCAACGAAGACAAAAATCGCCATGCTAGACCAGACCATACCAACCTATAGACTAATCCAGAGATAAAACAGTCATGAGGCTCATATCTCATCACCCATAATACTAGAGATTAGATATTCTAACATTACTATATGAGAGGGAAACATCAACCTAGATTAAACTATTACAGTTATTCTACCATCTATACTAGAGAATCTCGCTATATTAACATAAATTAAATAAAAAATTACAGCCAAAATTTCATCAACACCCACAAAAATAAAGGGACCACCGCAACATCCACAGGCGAGCAAGACCTGTTTTGCTGCCATCTACTTTGTCTCCAAACTATCATTGTTGGAGGAGAAGTCACCTTCATCATGGCGTCCCATCAAAATTTTATAATTTCTCATCCACTATTCATGGACATTCACTGCATCACCAATTGGAGCAACCAATGAGCCATCTTCTTAAAACCCATTAGGCGCTTCATAAAATCAATAGTCATCCTAATTATCGACTTCCTCACTTGCCATAAATCCTGATTGATAATTACTAAAATGGGAAAACTAGGGGTTGGTTTTCGATCTTTCATTGGCACTCCAAAATCTTTGGCAAATGGAATGTTGTGATTGAGGTCAATTTCCTCTAGAACCCACTCTTTGTCTCCTAGAAAATCTCTTTTGAAAATCCTTTTGCCTAAGATTTGAGCCTTAATTTTCGGCTCTTCCACCATAAGAATCGTGGCAAGGAACTGTGCTGGAATATCAAGATTAACCCAAAATATGTAATCTGCAAATAGAAACTCAACCCCTAGAATATCACAAAGGGCATTGATAAACAATTCATGAGAAAAAAATGTGATTTCCGTCAACCTCTTCTCAGTAATGGCCCCAAAGAATGCCATTTGTCTCTTGCTAGCAACCAACCTAATATTGTTGTCCACACTTGTCAAGAGCTCTAAGAGAATTGAAATGCATAAGATGTATAAGAGACCTAATATCAATCTATTAAATAACTCCTTCAGGCAACTTGTTCAAGAAGTTTCCTTAAAATGGAATAAATGTAAAAGGTACTTCCATCATATCCACTTTGCCAAAATCTCTCTCGCCAATCCAGAAGCATGTGATTGTGCATTTTAATCCGTTAAGGGGGAGGTGATCCAACTGACAACCGTCGTTGCTTGGGGAATAGGACCATGTAGCAAACTTGCAAAATAAAAGGCCTCGGGTAATGATGGCCCACCACATCCAAGGATGAGCCATAAATGATTGTTTAGTAATTTTCGAGAACGCTAAGTAGACTTGCACCTCAGCCAATTTGAAGACTAGCCAGACCCATAAACCGGTTGGGAATATTTGAATTCCAAATTGTCGCCAATGTTTTTTGAAAACAATTCCTTCTGGAAGGAGTCTAAGAATTTTGGGATAAATAAGTCAATAAATCTAGTCTATGATTGACAAACAATTTCTTCAAGAATAAAATAAATAATCAACTTAGTTATAAGCTTCAGAAACATCAATTCTTTCACCATCTACATTCAAGTTAATAAGCTCATACACCAAGTCTCGAAAACTACAACTTGATATTTATTTGACTAAAATTGTAACATAGCCTATTAAGAAGTAGCTGAGCCAACTACATCCACCCGCTTGAAATCCGCACCATTTGCTCCTAAATTAGCCATTTCATTTGCTAGGCCATTAGCTTCTTTGTATATATGATTAAAAGTGACTTCTTCAAATAGCTTCAAAAGCTCAAGAGCTCTTCCCAAAGTTGAGTTTAATTTCCAATTCAATGTTTTTCCAAATCTAAGAACATTATTGACTAATGCAGAATTACTCTCAATTTCCACCTTCATAAAATTTAGTTCTCTACATAAGAGGAGCCCTTCATTGAGTGCTTTGAATTCTCCCACATTATTTGTATCTTGTTCTAAAGATTTGGCCATTCTTGCTATTACATTACCATTAGAAGAGTGGATTACACATCCAGCCCCAGAAGCCCTTGGGTTCCCTCTGGACGCTCCAACAAAATAAAGTTTTACCCATTCCTCCTTCGGGGGATAATATTTACATTGTTTTCTATTATCTTTACTCATTTGAACTCCAACCCCAACAAAAGGAGGAGTCTGCAATCCAAACCATCTTCTTTGCTCTCTATTATTTTAAGTGAGTTAATTATTCTCTACTAATAATTTTAAAAATAATATTTTTTGTACATTTCAATTATGAAATGGTAGCCTATTATTGTTTAGTATCTTTATTTCTATTTTATATATTTATACATCTATTTAAAACTTATAATTTTGATGAGGGCATATCTTTGTTTTTATGTGGTGCTTATTTTGAAAAGATTATTTTTATAATAAATATTAAAAATTTTTGACATGTAAATGGTTGTCAAATTTAAGCTAAAAGGTAAAAGTTTTTGTTAACACATTTACGTCATTACACTCCATCCCTTGCTGCCATTGTTGAATGCCTCTCAACATTAACTAGCATACCTATATTTAAAAAAATCTAAGATATGCTGTGAGAGATCAAATTATGAAAATATTTAATATTCATAGTGAGTTTGAAGTGAAATGGTCGAATAGATCACTTAGTATTTGAAAGAAATTGTAGAATTTAATGCAAAACATAAATGAACAAAACCAATATATCAATGGTTGTACATTTTGATATATATATATATATATAGTTTTAAAGCAATTATGATTTTGAAAATTTGAAGCATGCATAGATAAAGTATAAGGTGTTATGGAGAAACTAATATTATACTTGTTATGCGTATGTGTTAAACAATTTAGACATTACACAAAATATAATATTTTCAAACAAAATTTGAATTATGTTTTAATAAATAGTTATATAAAACTATAAATAGTATTCAATTGCATTTTGTTTGGATAAATTTAAATAAATAGTAAAAAAAAGAAAATGACTTTGATCAAATTATTTGTCACAATATAAGTCATTAATAAAAGTAAAAAATGGATAAAATAAAAGATATAGGAACAAAATTTCAATCGTTTTTTATATTAATATGCAACAAAACAAGGTTGTTGTTCCTATAAATGACAACCCAAAGGATGTAAAGTTAACAAAAAAAATAGTAGCAACAAAAAGATATTTTATATCAATTATCTTCTAAAACTTTAATTTGTTTTCTTCGGCCTTTTGCTTTGCAAGTTGTCTACTAATTTTAATTTTTTCATAACTCTCATATGTGACTGCTAGCATTATTTTGAGGCTTTTTAGAGATTTTACTCGAGACACTGCCACAAATGTCAATAATGTTCTTTCTGTTGGTCCTATATCAATTGTAGCTTTTGATAGAGTCAATCCCTAAGATTTATGTATAGTTAATGCCCATGCTAATCTCAATGGTAACTGAAATGTCCTGCCCCTTTGTATTGGTGTTATTGGAATTATATTTGGATGATGATCTTTAAATGGTATTCTTGTACAATTGTCAAATTCAACCATGACATATGATGGTGGTTTAGGTGGAGAACTTTTTGTTTTATAGATAATCTTTCAAACATATCCTAGAGCTCCATTTATAAGTCACGCTTGTATCAAAAGATTTGAAGTCAACATCACCCTTGAATTCTTGCTGATCAATATCTCTAGATCAAATTCATCATTTGAAAAATCTTTTGCTTGATGTACAATTCCTAATTTTGTTGCGAGACTATGTGCAATATGATGTTTCAATGCATGTAACAATTTTTTGTTATGATTATGAGCATTTTCATTTGTGGAGAACAAATGGACAATATTGTCAAACTCAATATTAGTTGTAGCATCTATGTTAATAGGGGTTCTTGTCATAAGTAATCTTCAATCATCAATTTGTGGGTTTGCATCTCTAATATTTGTTAAAAGTTGACAAAACCTTTGTTGGTTGTTTTGTTCATCTTATCTTAATGTTTTATCTTTTGTAACCACAATTTTTAATTCTTGTCACAATAACTTTGCTCGTCTATTGTTGTCATATGTTGGTTTGTCATTGACTGGAGGTAATTGACCCAAATCTCCAACCAAAATCATATATATACCTGAAAGAAGGCTGAGAAAAAATATTTCTAAATTATGTAATAAAATAATAAAAATTTCATAGATATGAATTATAATAAATATAATATAAAATAGTTGTCTTGATTAGTCATAATAAAAGATCTACCTGCAAAGCTTATGTGTGCATTTTGTGGGAATGCTTGTCAGAGTTGATAATCTATGTTTTCCAACATGTTTTGACCAATGAAGCTCATTTCATCAATCAAAATGTATTTGAGATGTGTCATATCTTCTTGAAAGATTGTAAGTCTTGTTCCTTCTAGTTTATTAGGATTTTCAATTTTTAATGAATTGTAGAGGCTCCTATATTGAATGTTGCAACTCCTATTGGTGCAAGTAATAGAAAGGGAGAACAAATGACATTGCCTCGTTTTCAAGGGCTTGACTAATGGCACCAATCAAATACAACTTTCTTGTTCATGTTATTCCCCGTATTATCATGAATAATGACTCTCCATTTTGATTTCTATGGTAGTGGGTCATAATTATGTTGATTGTCTTTCTTTGTTTACTGTTGAGGGTTGTGTAGTTGATACATTGTAATATATCATGATGTGTGAGACATCCATGATCTTTCCTACTACTTATGAAATTGATTGCTTGAGTTGTGTACTCTTCACCTTGATATTCACGAGACCAATCTGTATGTCTATCAATGTCTCTTCTTCCCAACATATCTATTTCATAAACTTGTATATTTTGACCTTGATGCAACATAGATAAGATTTCTCATTCATGCTCTATGGTATTTTTTTGAATAGGTTCATTGTCTTCAATTTTAGAATCATTGGTATTTTCAACATTTTCTTTAGCCATTGTTTGTTCCATGTGCCAAGCATTATAGTTGAATGACTCCCACTTTGCTATTATAGAGTCATGATCATGACCAATATCTCTTTCTATGTCACAAAATTGTTTGTACGACAATAAATTTGAAAACCAAAAGTCCATCCATTTATTTCAGTCATGTGGAGGAATAGATACAAACATAGGGATAACTCTGATGATAGATGCAGTTTTGCTTGGCTCCCATTTGTTGTCTCTTTTTCATTGAGTATAAAACCATGATCTTGCTGCATCAATCAATGAGACATGTTCCATAGAAGGAGGTCTTATTTATATCCATAAATGAGAAATATTGTTTGTTTTTCATCATTCTCTTCAATATGTACAACTATAGGTTTAAACACCTCACGTGAAACATTTAGATTAACAAATCTTCTACCGCTTTCTATTAATGAAAGTTCTAACAACACGTGACATGTTTCTTGAGCTCCAATGTTTCTTTCTATGACTATCTTGATGAGAAGCCTTCTATATGCTCATGCAACTAAATTATTAGGGTTTTCCATGTTTGAAAGACAGATTGACATCTGGCTATATATTTTTTAGATTTTTTCTATTTTTGCAACATATTTTGCAATATATTTGATTACAAGATGCTTGGAAATAACATGTTGTCAATCTATATTTGCTCCTCATAATTGCAATATGCGACGATTATGTGAATTCACTCTCTCATCATTTCTTGCTGGTTCAAATTTTGTCTCCTGTCTCTATGTCTTCATATAATTTGGATTCTTCTAGATTCAACGGCCAAGGGGTTTTATATCTATAATGAATATGAACTCATATATTTCATTAATTGAGATAATCTTTATATATTTAAACATGTGTTTTTTTGACTAATTAAATAGTTACCTGCAAACCATCTTGCCTCCTTTTTTCCTTAGGCATGCACCCTCCCTGCAAACCGCGTATTGTTCTATAGAGTTTAGTATCTCTTCATAGTCATGCTCAATATCTATCTTTGAAAGTTGTGTTGTATTTTATAAACATGGATGTTGATGATAATTTTGGAATGCCTACAATTGAAAATACAAATGAATGTATTAGTCATATCATTAAGTTTATGTAATATATTAGATGTATATAAAAATATTTATGTACATGTCTAGATATTTTGCTGATGTGGATCTTGTCGAAGATTCCATGCGTGAACAATGGAATGAAAATAAGTCTCAATTTTTCTTTTGCTCATCATTTGACCAATCAATGTTGTCCATATTTGGTGCTCCATGCATCCTGTAGTACCCCTCCCTCGATCAAACTTTTTAGATTCATGTTTGACTTCAGTTGACTTTTTCAGTGGATATTAGTGGATACATTATATTGTGATATTTTACTCAAACATTATGCTATGATGCGTTATGCTTTAATTTGAGTTGCAATGTATGTTGTTCATGCAATATTTTCTTATTGATATTTAACTGTTATTTTATTGGATTACTGACATGGACTGACACATTTATTTTATGTGTGTGATGTGTTATATACATGTTTCATGTTTGTAAGTGTATGGGGTGCGAGAAGATGATTTTCCTTCATTCACTTCGGTGAGATAGGGAACGCCATGATTCTCCTTCATCGTTGTGTTTATTGCAGTTGTATATATATGCATGTGGTTCATTGATGCAAATAATTGCAGGTACAAGTACCGTGTAGGTACGGGGTATCGTCTTCACCTAGCTTCACAGGTTTGAGCGTACCTTATTGACTCGATGGAAGTGGAGGAGATAGTTGTAAGACCCTACATTTTAACCCTAGCATTGCTTAAAGTGAGCATCGTCAGTCGTCCGTCAGTTCCCTATGTTTGGTATGTGGGTCATGTGTTTATTTGGTTTACTTGAGTTGCGTGTTATGCGTTTTGTGAAGTTAATTATTAAATCTTAAAGTATTTAATTAGTAAATGTATTTTATTAAGGTTGGTGTTTGTAAAACTTCTGTTTTCCAAGTTTATTGATTTGAAGAAAAATCTGTGTTTGAATTCATCTGGTTGCAAACTCATTTTAGTTTTGTTGGAAAGGGAAAGATAGCATTTATATTTGGAATTTAAACCCCTTTAGTTTCTTATTTTTTCCCCAATCATTTCTTCTTTGTTGAAAAAAAATAGTTTTAAGTTGAATTTTGTGAATGACTGTTAACTGTGTTTTTGGAAAAAGATTTCTTTTGTAAAGTTTTACATTTGGTTGTAAAATAGAAAATTAGTCTATATTTGTGTTTTAATTTGGGGAAAGTTTGAAATTGATTGAATTTCACCCTTGTATGGGGTTATGTTAACAAAATTTGCCCAAATCGAAATTTCTTTTTTGAGAAAAACATATTATAAAAAAAATAAATTATAAAATGTAATTTATTTTTGGAGGTCTTTGGGGTGCCGTGGGCCCCCACGACCCATGGTTGGGGAGCCGTGGCTTCCCCAAGCCATGGGAAGGGAGCCATGGTGGTGGAGGCCATGTCATGGCCTTCCACAACCTTGTGCTGTGGGGAGACCACAACATGGTCCCCACAACCATGCCACTTTTTTAATTAGTGGATTAAAAAATATATTGTTTAGAAATTTGGAAAAAATGAAATTGATTAGTTTATTTTGGGAAAAATATTAATAATAGATTAATAAATAAATAAGGTAATTTATATTTTTATATGTATAACAAATATGTATAATTATATAAATGAGATTTGGTTTTTAATTTGTAGTGAGATGGTGATTTTAACTATATGATGTAATTTGAATTATCGGTGAATAAGAGAACCTTAGTCGACTGATATTTTAAATGAAATGGAAAATTATTGTCAATTTAGATAAGTGAAGGTGCGTGTTACAGTATTCACATTTATTTTCAAAACTACAAGTCCTTTATCGAATGTATCAGATATTGTCATGTGGTTGGCTTCATAGCTGTGGTTGTTTCTTGTCAAGGATTTGTCAGTTAGTTAATCTTATGTGAGGGTTGATTTGGCCAAGTGGTTTTCTATTGTTTTGAACTCCGTGTACTATTTTATGTATACCTTGGTTTTGGGAGTTCGTTTGATTTTTGGTTAAGTGTCACAAGGGAGAGTGACTTTCGATTGGGGGCTGCGACCAAACTGGTGTTCGTCCCTTCTTGTGGGAGTTGGCTTCACAAGTGTTTCAGTTACGTTTGGATTTGAGCATTTTTTTATCCATTTGGATCCCATTTGTTATGGATCATTCTTTCTATATTTTGGACCTTTCATGGTTAGTTGTTATTAATTTGATATTTATGCTTTCATGGCAAGATGTAAATTGTAATGTAACATTATCTGATTTTGTAACTTAGTGATTTAGTAAAATGCAATATATTTATTATTTTATGATGCAAACAATATATGTATGGAAATTTAATGTAATGCATATGTTTCATTTGAATATTAGATGTAATGTAAAGGTTAGATTCTTAATGAATGAACTTAAGCATATTTTCTATAATTAAGACTATTGGACAAATTAACCATTGATTAAGTGTAATTATGTTATTAAGTTTCAACAACTTAATTGGATTAATTATTGTTTAGTAATGTTAGTGGTAAACCTAGTAAACCAAGTTGGGAAATCCTTTAGGTGTTAAGTAAAGTTTTCCGTTGTGTAATCTAACTTAATGCTAACTCAATGTATCATTAAACTTATTAAAGTTTTTAAAAATAAATTATTTGCACTCTTATCTAGTGTTTTAGTTTTATCTCTTTGAGGTTTCCTGGCGGGGCGTTACACATCCAAATGAATCCATGCACAAGCAATGACCCCTTATGTTGTCATTCATATCTAGTCTAGTGTTCTTTAACATTCATTCCTTTTTCTAAAATTTCTTTTCTTAATATTGTATGTCTTAAATGTATGTAGTGTGCAACAATATGAGGATAGTTTATTAACATTTTGTCTTCAACAAATTTGAACTTCTCATGGAGTACTTGGTGGTGTTCTTGGGATGAATGCATGTAAATCAGGCCAATACATGTCTGCAACACTCAATGTAAAAACCATTGTAGGAGAGATGATTTGATGAAGCATGTATGTCAGTTTTGCATGACATTGAGTCCAGTATTACCTTGTACCCCTAAGTTTGTTTCCAAATCGCATTAGTCTATCAGCTAGATGAGAGTGTGGCATGTTTTCCATATGCTAACACAACTCATTAATCGTGATTGACATGTCTTGAAAACTTCTTTTCACAAATACCGCAGATGAATTCTGTGCACGATGTCTCATTATCATATTCATCATAAATTATATGAATTTTGGATGTTGGCCAAAACAATGATCCTTATACCTCAATAGATGCTTCACAAATTCATGCAAATGCATTAGCCTCATTCGAGGTTCTAACCTGTTACATTGTCCATCAGGAAACAATGTTGGGAATTCCATATCAAGTAATTTGTGACATACTCATTGATAGGAGATGCGCTAATTCTTGGCCAATCAATCAATGCTATTGGATTTGCATTAGAATTATTAACCCATGCATGGATCAATTCCATCTCTCTGTGAATAGTGAGAGGTTTCAAAAGTCATTGATGTTGTGTGCTAAATTATATTACTTTCATCTGTTTCTATCATTGGACCTACAAATATGATTTCATTTGCATCAGAATCAAATGGTTTGTGCATTGTCTTCAATTTGCTGAAAATATTTTCATCACAATTTGTTGATAGATTGTTGAAAGCATTTTCATCAATTCTAAAATTAGAGTAAAACTTGTCATGCTCTACTTTGTATTTAAGTGCTTTATACACAAGATCCCTATTGACTGTAAAGTTATAATTGGTATCATGTTGATCTCTTCTTTGGACAATAATGATTGGTAAATGATCTATTATATGTGGCAAAATTTGTGAAACATG
This sequence comes from Cryptomeria japonica, assembly GCF_030272615.1. Classification (NCBI taxonomy): domain Eukaryota; kingdom Viridiplantae; phylum Streptophyta; class Pinopsida; order Cupressales; family Cupressaceae; genus Cryptomeria; species Cryptomeria japonica. The sequence continues at coordinate 172,602,063 of NC_081410.1, read as the reverse complement.
TTCAACATTTATGTGGGAAACTTATTGTTTGTCCTTTGTATCTATATTGACCACCAATTGCATGTGTAACTTGTAGTATTGGGCTGACACATGCAATCAACATTTCTACTTGAGAGATTTGCTAGCTTCTCTGGTTGTGGCTCGCGATCTAGATATTATTTGAAGCTGAAAATCTATGAATATCTCTCTTGTCGAGATCTAGTGCATACAAGATTTTGAGCGGTGTGAGATACTTTGATTCCTATATAACATTCTTGACAAATATAACAAATGTCTAACAATGTAAAGCTATCTAATTGATGTCAAAATTGTAGTTGAAATCTTTTGAAATTAGCTTCAAGCATTCCATTTTGGTTTTGTATATTTTCAACATTTCTTTTTATAGTTGAATTGATCCCCATTAGAGTTGCATTAGATGGGTGATTGTAGATCACGTTGATGGCTAATTTAATTTTTCTTTAGTTATTTAATTTAATTGATTTTTTTTAAGTTAAGTTGTTTTATTTGATTATTTAACTCTAATACAATTCTTAAAATTTAATCAACTTAAATTTTGCTATGGTAAAACTATTTAATTTAATTTAAGTTATTTTATTTAATTAAAATTTAATTTAATTTAAGTTGTTTTATTTTATTTTTTATTTCTTATATAGTATTTAATTTTTTTTTTTCTCGATATATAGTATTTAAATTTTAATTAGTTTAAATTTTACTATATTTAAATTACTTAATTTAAATTTATTTAAATTGTTTAATTTAGTTTATTAATTTAAGTGATGTGTAAAGAAACTTTATTTTCTTCTTTTTCTAAAGAAAACTATTTAATTTAATTTAATTTTAGTTATTTAATTTAAATTAATTTAATTTAATTTAAGTTGTTTTATTTGATTTTTTTAATTTTTTATACAATTCTTTTATTATGTTTAATTTTTTAATTTAATTTAACTTACTTTATTTAATTTAATTTAACTTAAGTTATTGTATTTAATTTTTTTTTAATTTTTAAACAATTATTAAATTTTATTATGTTATAGTTTTTATTTTTATTTTTAGTTATTTAATTTAATTTAATTTTTTAATTGAATTGACTGTATTAAGTTTAAGTTATTTAATTTAATTTTAGTTATTTTGTTTAATTACATGACACTCATATGCACGTCAAATTAAATGGTTTTAGTTTTTATTAACACATATGTGTGCATCCATTATGTGAGTGTAATACGCCTCTCAGCGTAATTAACAATCATTTATATTGATTAATTTTAAATAAAAAAGTAAAAAGGAAAAATACCCAATTAATAACATAATAACTTTATCTTCAATACTCATTTTTAGATAATTCAATATTTATAATTAATAAATTATATTATCAATTAAAATTTTATTTTATATACTAATTAGTTTCTTTTCATTTATTATATTTTAACATCTTATTTATCTTATTAATTTAAATATTTAAAAAATATATTCCTATAATTATTATATTCTTTTATTAAGTCAAGAGGCGTATTACACTTGCATAATTAATCTCCATTAATAAAAACTCTATGCAATTTAAATTGACACTTGTATACATTCGATACATAAATAATTTGTCATCTATTTATTTTAAATTAAATTTTTATTTGTTAAGTTATAAATATTTATCAATATTAAAAAAACTATGTTAACGAAAAGGACCTTATGATTGAATTTTGGATGGCGTTGCGCGTGGAGGGAGTCGACCGTGGGCTAGGGCATCGCAACCCTAGCTCGTAGGAGGAGCCTGCATGCTGGTGTGGCGACGCGCTGGCGACACTTGCGGTCGGGGGTGTTGCTGCGGGAGGGGTTTGCTTTAGGGTTGCGAGAGTGAAGGTGGAGAGGTGACTGCTCCCGGCAGGGGCTTAGGGTTCCTGCGAAGCTGCAACCTGTCCATGGGGAAGGGCAGTGGGGGGTTCGTGCCGCATGGTGGGGAGAGGGTGAGTGGTTGCAAGGGGGTGTGGCGTCCTTGGCCAGTTCCTTTCAGGAGGTGGGCTCTCCGAGTGGTGCGATGGCTAGATCTGGTGGAGAGGCCTCGAAGGCGCCTCATGATATGGATTTCCGGGCTGCGGTGGGTTTGAAATCTCCACCCCAAAATGTAAAGACCTTTGATAATAACCTTTTTGCCTCGAAATTCAGGGCTGGAAGTGCCGGAGGTTCTCGGATCTCGAAGATTAATGGTTGTTTGGAGAAGTGTAGTGAGAGACCAATGTTGAGTATTCCTCTGGAGATGAGAGCGGAAGATGTCGATTACTTTTCTAAACATTCGTTATACTACAAGTTTTTGGGGATGAGGGTTTCTCTGCATTTTTTGGAGAACCGGGCTTAGAGGTCTTGGGCTCCGGAAGGGGAGATGGAGATTATGCTAGTGACAAACAACTACTTCATGGTTACCTTCAATTGCATGGAGGATTGGAGTAGGGTTTTTGAAGAAGGGCCCTATTTTTACAACTAGGTGGGGTTGTTCATCAAACCTTGGCATGCAGGGTTCAACCCTTCAGAGGAACTCCCGAATAGGGTCCCAGTGTGGGTCTGTTTATCGCATCTTCCGGTGGAATGTTGTCGGGAGGATGTGCTATGGAGGCTCGCTTCAATGCTTGGGAGGTCAGTTGGAGCCTCATCGCAAACCCTGGGGAGAAGGGTTATGACCTTCGCTCGTATCTGTGTTGAAATTAATCTTGGTAAGCCTCTGCCAGATGCTATAGATATGTGTGCGGGTTCTTATTCCTGGGTTCAACAGCTGGATTATGAGACTTTACCTTTTCGGTGTCGACTGTGTAATGAGTACGGTCACTTGCAGTGCAAGTGTCCTAGGTACAAACTGATGGTGTGCCTATCTCAATAGCCGACCCGTAACATAGATGGGGCTGATAAAGGAAAAGCCACCATGACTAGGGAAGTTGTGGGTTTTGATGGTTTTTTCCTAGTTAAGAGAAAGAATAGGAATCGGGGACAAAAGAGGCCCCTACAAGAGAGACAAGAGGAGGATACCTTTAATAGGTTTGAAGCCCTGGATGACCTCACCCAACAGGAGGTGAACCTTGGGCTGACTCCTTTGGATCAGGGTGCATCAGGGTTGGTCAATGATAGTGTAAATTGGGACTCGACCCAGGCTTTGCAAATTGCTGGGAGCCAAGAAATGGAGATGGATAAGCCAGTTGTGGCTCAGTTGGGGACCATTCCTAGTGTTGCAGTGGAGTTGGCTGGGGGGGAGGTCTCTGCTTCAGCTCAAAAACTGGAATCTGCTGGGGCCAAAAGTAACAAGATGGGCTCACATTTGGGTCTCCACCAGAAAGACATTAAGAAAGGATCATCATAGAAGAATTTAAAGGTTGGCAGAAAAAAGGACTTGGAGAAGATCAAATTGATGGGGGAGAATTTGGTTGAGTCAGGGTCAGTAAAGACTTTGGATTCTCACTTTTCCAATCCCCCTAAATGATTGTTTTATCATGGAATGTGAGGGGCTTGAACAATGACCTTAGACAAAAAGTTGTTCGGGAGTTGATAAGGAGCCATTCTCCTGATATCCTTTTTTTGCAGGAGATAAAACTTTATGTGGAAAGTATGATGGATTTGGTGCCAAAGCTTTGGAGGAGATGCCAGTGTTAGTGTATTGGGGCTGTGGGCTCCTCAGGAGGGGTGGCCTATCTTTGGAACCCTCTAAGGATTCGCCCTATTTGGTGGGCGGCCTCTAGATCTTCGTTATCCGGGGTAGTCTCTAGTCTTGAGATTGGGGAATATATCTTGGTTACTAACATCTATGCCCCCACTGATCTTCAGGGTAAGCAGAAATTATGGTCCCATATCTCTTGTATGCGAAAGTTGGTCCCTTTTCATCCTTGGGTTAAGGCGGGCGATTTCAATGCCATCCTTGAGTTGAGTGAGAAGAAGGGGGGTGTTATGCGGTTAGAACCTTTGTCTTTCCTTTTTCGGGATAACATAGCTTTGTTGCATCTTGTTGACATTAAGCCTGGTAATGGTTTGTTCACCTGGAACAATAGGAGAGTAGGGGAGTATTGGATTGTGGAAAGGCTGGATCATTTTCTGGTTTCTAGTTTTTGGATTGGTGGGGAGTGGTCCACAAGCTCGGAGATTCTCGACTGGAGAGGGTCTGATCACTGACTCATCAAGTTGGTTTCTTCTTCTGCTCGGGTCGCTCGCTCTCCTTCATTCAAATTCCAACTTATGTGGCTTCGGGATCCTTCTTTGCAGACTCTTGTAGCGGAGTGGTGGAGGAAAGGGAGGCCAGCCTTTGGCACTGCTATGTACACTTTTGCCAAGCGGCTACAATTTGTTAAGCTTAAGCTTAAACAGTGGAACCGTCAGGGTTTCGGGAATATTTTTGATGCTAAGAAAGCTGCTCAGATAGTGTTGAATGGCATCACTAGCGACATCAGAGAGCATCGTTTTTCTGAAGCCTTGCTTAGGGAGGAAGATAGGGCTGTCAAGCCTCTTGAGGAATGAGAGCTTAGGGAGGAAATTTACTGGAAACAAAGAGCTCGTATTGATTGGCTTCAAGAGGGGGATAAGAACACTGCCTTCTTCTTCAACTCAGTGAAAGAAAGAAGACATGGAAATGCCATACCGGTTCTGGTTAATGATATAGGGGAGCAACTTTTATCCCTGCATGAGATTTATAGGGAGTCTTTACTTTATTTCTGATCCCTCTTCAGGGAGGATTCTCAGGGGGATTCGATGGAGGAGAATCAAGTTCTTGATTGCATCCCTTCTCCAGTTACTAGGGAGATGAATGAGCAGCTTATGGGTCCCATTTTAATGGAAGAACTAGAGAGGATTGTGTTTCACATGAGAAAGGGAAAGGCTCTTGGACCGGATGGGTTCCCGGTTGAATTCTTTCAAGATTTATGGCATATTATCAAACTGGATTTATGGGAAGTAGTTCAGGAGTCCCAGAGGAATAAGCAGATGCTTCGGGCCTTGAATGCGACTTTCATTGCACTCATCCCAAAATGTGATGGGGCTGACCGATTAGGTCAATTCCGACCTATCTCTTTCTGCAATGTGATTTACAAGATCATCTCTAAGCTGATAGCGGATAGGTTGAAAAAAGTGTCAGGGGGATGTTATCTCGGAGGAGCAGAGTGGGTTTGTGGAAGGGCGCCAAATCCTAGATGGGGTGGTCATTGCTACAAAGACTATTCACTCTATGGCAATTTCTAAGGAAAAAGCTATGTTTAATAAGCTGGATATGGCTAAGGCTTATGATAGAGTTCGTTGGTCCTTCCTCCAGAAGATTCTCAGGGCGTTTGACTTTACTGATGAATGGATCCAATGAGTTATGAGTTGTGTTACATATACATCTTTCTCGGTGCTAATCAATGGAGATCACACTGAGCTATTTGGTGCTTCTAGGGGTCTTTGCCAGGGGGACCCCCTATCCCCTTACCTATTCATTCTTTTGGTTGAGGGTTTGGGGAGGTTGATTAAGTATAATGTGGGTCGAGGACTTATTCAGGGATGGAGTTGGGGTAATGACTTGCAGCCGCAGTCTCACTTGCAGTTTGTTGATGACACGACCCTGACGGGACTTGCTCAGATCAGAGAGGCCACTAATCTGAGAAAGGTTTTGGATATTTATCTTGCAGCTTCGGGCCGGATGATTAATGAGAATAAATCTTCTATCCTCTTTTTGAACACTCCTGGTTCTATTCAAAGGAGGATTGCTCTTATCTTGAGATTCCAAGTTGGCTCTTTTCTCTTGACTTATTTGGGTATTCCTATTTCACCTGGTAACCCTCCTAGGGAAACTTGGCAGGGTATCTTGGATAAGTTTCACACGAAGGTTGATCACTGGACTAATAGATGGTTATCCTTTGCTGGGAGGGTTCAACTGATTCAGTCGGTGGTTCAGGATCTTCCGATTTATCGTTGTATGCTTCAAGTGGCTCCTAAGTGGTTCTTGAAGGGGTTGGACTCTCTGGCTAGGCAATTCTTATGGACATGTAGCCTCTCCTCCTCCAAATGGAGTCTTGTCAATTGGGATTTGCTGTGTAGCCCAAAGTAGTTGAGGGGGCTTGGTTTAAGGCAGTCTATGGAGGCTCTGGCGGTTAAATTGTACTCGAGGTGGTGTGCTGAGCAGGATCGTGGCTCAGCTAGGATTTTGGCCTACAAATATATGCATAGGATCCCGATGGAGGAAATTTCAAGATCTCTGCTGGAGGGTAAAGGCTCAATGATTTGGAGTACTCTTAAGAAGGAGGCTTCTCTTATTAAGGAAGGTCTCTTTTGGATTTGCAGGAGGGGGGAAGAAGTCCTATTTTGGAACGACTCTTGGGATGGTTACCCCCCATCCTGGACCAGTTTCCCAACCTTGGGAATCTTTGCCAGAGGTCTTTGGAGGTAGGGTGGTCTAGGGTGAGTGACTTCAAGGCTATGTATAGGTATGGGCGACTAGAGATGGATCAGTGGGAGGCTCCTAATGAGTGGCCGGTTGTTGGGATGGAGGAAGAGTGTGCGGAGTTGCATGACATTCTGGCAAATAGACACTGTAATTCTCTCAAGGGTAGGGATGGACTTGTTTGGTTTCCGAATCCTAAAGGCGTCTTTACTGTAGCTAGTGGATATCGGGAACTGTTGAACCGAAGAGTTGAGGGAAGAGAGGTACCTTGGTGGAAACAAGTGTGGAATAATCTTTCTTGGCCAAAGTGTAACTGCTTCGCTTGGACTTAGGCTTTGAATAGATGCCTAACCCGGGACAATATTCACAAGCAAGGATTTTTGGGGCTTTCCATTTGTGCCTTGTGTGGTAATGGGGAGGAAGACTCCTCACACTTGTTCTTTAGATGCACCTTCTCTATGCTTATTTGGTACTATTGGTGGGGGGTGTAAAAGCATCCTTGTGTTCACGCGGATTCCTTGGTAGAGTTTTGGAGTAGTTTGGGTAGACCTCCTATCATCTCCTCCTTCCTCCAGACTGTCTGGTACATTGGGCCAATTTTCATATCGTGGCAGATCTGAATCGAGAGGAACAAGAGGATCTTTCATGAGGTCAGACTGGTGGTTCAGTAAGTGTGGAACAAAATCATTGTTATGATCCGGGAGACGGTGTAAGCTAAATGTGAGGTGCATTTTCCTCTGAATAGAGATGAGGCAGATATTGTGAGTAGGTTGGGGTTGCAAGAGATGTCTCTTGCCTCAGCTTGTGTTAGGAGAGGTAGACGTACTTTGAAGAAGGTTCAAAGGATGGGAAGATGGATGCCTCCTCAGGATGAGTTTATCAAGATTAATACTGATGGCTCATCTAGGGGTAACCCAGGTCTTGCTGGGGTTGGTGATGTTGGTAGGAATCGTATGGGGGAGGTGGTTTTCTTATTTTCGGTTCATAAAGGGTGACATTCTACTAATTTTATGGAGGGTTTTACAATTCTCTATGCCTTGGACCGTGCTTGGGAGTTGGGTCAAAGGAAGGTTATCTGTGAATCAAATTCACAAATTGTTGGGAACTTGTTGATAGAGTAGAAGGTGAGTGGGTTTCATTAGCAGTTGGTAGAGATTGTTCGTCATATTTTTCATATTAGCTTGGCTATGGAGTAGGTGTCTTTCATCCACATCACTCGTGAGTGGAATAGAGTAGCAGATTGTTTGGCTAAGTGGGCCTCGGAACACGGTAGTGATTGGAAAGTGGAAGGTTGAGAGCATCTTTCCTCAGATTAATTTCAAGACTTGTAGAAGATTCTTGCTGAGGACATGGATGTGTATGAAACTGGCTGATTTTGGGTTGGGCTTGTGTTTCTTTTCTGGGGCCTTGGGGCCCTGGTTTTCTTTGTAATTCTAGTGTCTGATTATTAATAAAGTTTTTACCCACTTTACAAAAAACAAAAAAAAACAAAAAACTATGTCATATTATTTTATCAATATTAAAAAAACTATGTTATATTGTTTTATTTATTTATTTTTGTTTAAAATATCAAATAATAAATTGTCATTTAATGGACAATGACACCTTTCCTAAAAATGGATTTTATGTATATCCACTTTATGTTTCTAGTGTAGAGGTAGGTTTCTAAATTTATATTAAAAAAACATTTATGACAATTTTTAAAAGCAAATAAAACATTTTTTTTTCTTTTAAAAAATAAATTAATAGTTTTCTTAATGATATATATTATAAAATAAAATGATAATATTATGAATTATAAAGTTATATTATAATTAAAGTTTTTATTCTATTTTAATTAAAGGTCTTTAAAAATCACAACATTCCATTTTGTCAACTAGAGTTCAATTTGGTATTGAAATGTATTAGCTTTTTTTGTTGTAAAATTTTCATAAATCTACATTCAATGGTGTAAGAAAACAAACTTTCATTCACTTTGCAATGAACTCAAGCTTTCATGAGAAAACATGTAGAAATTTGAAGAAATTGAGTAACTAAGAGGTAGTTAATGATGAAGAAGGGATGGTAAGCAAGTTGAGCTATGTATAGTTTTGAATTAAAGCAGAAATAGGTTTTGAAGGTACCCGAAACCTTTTATAAAAGAAGATCCGTTTAGACGTAACAAGATATTAAGCCCAAACTGATCACTACAACAAAACAACCCCATAGAAGACAAGTACAATGTAATACAGATGGGGCAAAGACCAAGCGAACTAGGGAAAGAGTTCTCTAAAATAAAGACATGGGTTTTAACAGAAGGCTCCCACAACTTGAACCAAAACTCTAGAGAAAGACTAGAAAATCTAGCCAAGGCTCCCCCAACCAAAAACCATTAAGATTTATACTCTGCACTACTCTTGTGGGAACGAAGAGTCATATCAAAAGAGGGTTTTGAAGGCTTAGCATTCTTTCCCTTAACGAAGAGTCATATCAAAAGAGGGTAATCCAACCCTTCTCCACCTAAACTACCTTGTCATGCCAAGCCAGCGAAAGTCCACCATCAAGCAGAGAAGGAGAACCAAAAGAAAGAGTAAACACCCTATCAAAGGAATCAAAAGCTTTCCTTCCAACATCAAAAGATTCTCCAAGATTGATAGTAGGAACATTATCACAAGACAAAGCAACCTAGGGGACAATCCCACTCACTTTTGGGGAAACATCATGTACAACCTTGTTTGCATCAACATTCCCTCCATTTAAAATATCCAAAGATGTCGCGTCAACATTCATCAGAGGAGATGCTGCAACACCCTATGAATCCAAAGCAACCACTTGAGAAAAACTCCTAGGTTGCTCAGATTTTTTCTCAATCGTATAGTGCACTTCAGAAGCCCCTTTCCACCACGAAGCCGCAAAAGTATTTTTCTCTAATCCGCATTGTGCAGCCGCATGACCTATTTTAAAACATCTTCTACACCGAAAAAGGTAACCCTCATAGTCCAAAGATTGAACCCGACAACCCTTAGAAGATTTGAGCACAATCTCAGCAGGCAACCCTTTTGAGACATCCATATCAACCAGAATACGAGCAAAAGCAGAGTGAAGATTATTAGAAGATTCGTCATCCACCATCAAAAAATCACCGAGGGCATCACCCACTTCCTCCAAAAGAGGATTAGCCCAAAGATGAAGGGGAAGATTAGGCAGCCAAACCCAAATCCGTATCTTGTTAAAAGATTCAGAAGAGGGATTAAAATCTTCATGCCAAGGTTTAATCATCAACATGAATTTATCCTCCTAGCTAAAATAATGATCACATAAAATAATGTCTCTTTCCTTACCAATTTCAAACTTAGCTATGAAAAACCCTTTAGACATAGGATAGATATGAATGGCTCCCAATGTTATGAGATCCAGACATACAATTGAGGGAGGCTTGGCCAAAAACCTCTAAATCGACAGATAACACCATGAGTAGAAAAAATATAAACATTGTAATCTATTTCCACTTCCGTCTCCGCTTTCAGCTTAATAGTGATAGCATTAGAGATGAGAATAAACCCTATGTCAAACTTCTGTCTCTTTAACCCTTGCTGAAAACATGCTTTCGAATCCAATCGCCTCTGCCCAGCAGACAGAGCCTCACTAGAGGCACAAGGTCGGGACAAATCAAGATTCGTAGCCACACCTAGAGGGGAGGAAGCATGCAAACTTCCCACGCCAGATGATAAGCCACCAAGATTTACAACAGGACTGACAGGGGCAGAGGGACTCGAAGCACCATACGTAGAATTTAAAATTGCCTCAAGGGAGGGAGGACTCAAAGCTATGCATTGTTAGCTTACAAGAAATCTAAAGATGCAGGTGATACGAGGAAAGAATATTTATAGTATTTTGAAGTGAAATGCTTAAATTTTTCAAAATATGAAGTCCCTGTAATATGAACTTTAAGGTTATCTTTTTAATGTTGGTTTTTATTATAGGTAAAATAGGTTTTGAAGGAACCCAAAACCCCTCTACAGTAAGCTTCTTAGAAGATAAACAAGACTACACAACAATAGCCCCAAAAGAAGAAAAATTGTAATTGAAAATTGTTGGAGTAGATTATATGTACTTATAACTCAAGTTTACTAAGGCAAATTATCATTCCTTAGGTGTTAGGTAAACTTTATTATATTTTATTAGTTACTTGCATTTAGTATTTTGTGCCATTAGTTAGCAGGTGGTTATACCCACCCTCACACTTCATTGGTGCTCGCATCCTAGCCTTTGCCTATATAAGTAGGCTTATGTACAATGCATTTTAATCTCAATCTCATTATCATTCATCTATTGGTGAAATATCATATTCACTATTGTGAAGGTTTATAGCTGTTTGTAGGTCTTGAGAAATTGATATTTCCTCTATGATATTAGAGTCCCCATTTGGCGACTCCTTCCATATTTGAGAATGTTCATCAATTTTTGAGATCATTGTTTGTTTGCAAGCTAATTCATTTGCTTTGTGAGTGCCATTTCATTTGCATACAAAGCATCAATTATATTTCTTTGCAACACATTATTTTCCTGTAGTCAAATCTGGCCCTTTTCAGGGACGTAGAAGGTTTATTACGGATTTTATGTTACCCGGTCCTGTGGAATTTCTCCACTTAATTTTATTGGCATCGAGGGAGTTTCTAGTTTGAGCTTTTATTTGCTAAAGATTTTGACTGTGACAGTCATTTTCCATCAACTGACATTTTTGGTTATCTAAGAGGCGTTCATTTGCATTGTTGGCCCGTCTTTTACTATTATTGGCAGCTTGATATTCTAATTGGTTGGAGTTCACACAACAACAGACCTGGAACAAATTCAGACAAGCACCCAGTGTACAATACTAAAAAAACAATGAACACCACAAGAACTACTTCAACAACTTTAGCGCACCAACAATCTCCATCTCTTACTGGTAATAAATTTTATGAAGGTCAACTAGCTTATGGAAATCCTTCTTCTTAGCCTCAACGGATTTCTTCTTGCCCCAAGTCCTAGCATTCAGACCCTATTGAATGGAACAAATCATCTCCCTTGCATTGGCCACATCCAAAATTTGGTCATTTCTAAGTTCCTTAAGATTTTTAGAAAGTATATGAATGCCTTCAACACTATTTTGGATAGTGCATTTGCTGGCTTAATAATTCTTTTCAATTTTTGGTTCACTACTTGTAGTTTCTCCTCCATGCCCTAAATTCTACCCTCAAAATCACTCTTCATTCCTTGAATTCCATTCTTGAAAGCACTCTTCATCAAACTCACCTCTCACTTCATATCATCTAAGGTAAACTAAAAATATCCATTCACACCAAACCCATTTTCAATAATACCCTCATTATTGGAAACTAACGTATTTTGCAAAGATATCAGCTTAATGTTAATTTGATTAATCTCCATGTGAAACATTTTGGTAAGTTGAAACTGACCCACCACACTATCCTTTGCAAGGCCAAGCACATTATAAATATCCTCCCTACTCTTTGAGGTCTTAGAGAGAAAGACGCAAGTCTCCTCTAACTTTCTCTGGTAAAATGTTAGGATTATCATTAGTAGCCATATCAACCTCTCCCTTCCATTTAGAGAGAAAGCAATATCATGATTGTCATTAGTAGTCAAATCAATGTTCTCCTTCCATTTAGAGAGAGAGAGTTATATCCTTATCAACCCATGGTTTCTTATTTTTACCTTTCTAAGCCAAAACAAACAAATTATTTGTGGACTCTTCTTCCTTTATTTGTGACCCATTAGACCAAGAGATATAGGCTCTATTTCTTTTCTTAGCAGACTTGACCCTATTGCCTTGGTCATCCTTAGAAGGGAATTGGAAAAGGTATCAACTCCCTCCTAAACTCTCTAATCCTCATCATCCTCAGACCCTCAACCTTTGTTTCTAAGTCAGATGATATTTCAACACATTTTTTTTGCGGCCACTAGTAGGTTTCTTAGAAGGGGAAGGAAGGGTTTTAAAATGTTTCATGATCAACAAAATAAGACCCTCATGCAAAACAAAAAACTTAGCATTCTGTATGTGCTCTTTTAGCCCAAATTGAAGGGGAGGCAAGCCGATAAAAAGGAAAGGACACATAATGTTTGTGGTGAAAATGAATAAGATAAAGTGAATGCCATAGACAATAGTAAAATGACGATCCAAAGTAAAATAAGGCATTGGAACCTCAACTACTTTAGCCCAAATCAATTTAATAGAAGTTTTGTAATATCCACCTAGAAGAAAATTTAACAAGCTTGCTTATTTCCTTACAATTGATGAAAAATTTCATGGCTTTGTCAATGGGTTTTTTGTCTTTAAAAATCCTCCTACCATTGTTGGATAAATCTGTGCTATTAGCTATGAGCCCTTTCGTGACAACCAACAACTTACCATCAACCACCAAAGTGTGATCTTTCCACTCTTTCACAAAAATCTTGGTCATCCAAGGGGTGACACCCTCGCCATTCAAGATCTTGCAAATCCTTCTTTTCCTTTCAATTCTCTCACAAGAGAGGGGCTCAATTATGCTCCCGTCACCACCCATAGAAACTATTTGAGAGAAAACCAAGAAAATGAGAGGATTAATACAATCCCATTAATGAAAACCATGAAAAAAGCCCAAATGACATGCATAATCCGTGTGAAGTGTACACAACCTATCATAACTTTAGTTGATTTTTCTAATGCCACCTTGATGGTCATCAATATTCATGATGCATTTAATGTTATAAGGGTAAGGACTCATCATTATATGAAAAGTGAGTTGAGTTACTAGGGACCCCCACATTGGCGAATACATCAACAATGCCATTACCCTCCATATAAATATGAGAGATATAAAAAGTCTCTAAGGAATTCAGGATAGCCAAGGAGTCCTTGATATAGGATTCAATGAACCAACTAGGGGTATTACCATGTTGGAGGCAATTTATTATGTTTAAAGAGTTCCCTTCCAACCAAATTTTGCTAAAACCTTGAGAAAAAAGCCAATTTCAAGCTGTGATAGGTTGTCGCAGCTTGAGCTTGGTGGTTAGTTTGGATACCCAAAGGGAGTGTCACCACTCAAATCAGCCCTGCCATTAAAATCTCTCAACACTCTCCCACTATCAACTGGCCCCAAATTACTCTTGGTTGCCCCATCAAAGTTGATCTTGATCCAACCTATAGGAGGAGGACACCATATAATATCTCTCTAGACTTCTTCACTTTCTTGATAGGAATAGAGACATCAAAAGGTAAGTTCTAGTTCTTCACCACATGACTGGCATAATCAATTTATTGTTTTTGATTAGTAAAGCAACGTTAACTAGGGTGCTAACCCTTCACATAGTAAAAAACTATCAACCGCATACAAACAACATAAAAAATTTCTAGTGTTGTTATTTCTAATGAATCTTGTTATTTAATGTGACATCAATCTTGGTTTTTTTGTTTTGTTTTAATTGTGTAGGTTGTAACTTTTGTGTAGCATAAATATATGGGTGGTTGATATAAATATATTTTAGATTAAGTGAAAAGTAGGTTTTGAAGGGGCCTCGAAACCCTTTACAACAAATGATAAAATAGATAAAGCATTGAAAGCCCAACTAGATAGAACAACCAAAGAAACAGGGACTGCCCCAAAAGACAACACACAACACAAACAAAGAAAGGGCCAGTAAAACCAGCCCAAACAACCAACTACTAGGGCCCTCAAGATTTGCAATTGGCCTTGTGGGAACGAAGAGTCAAATCAAAAGAAGGCTTGGACGAATTTGAATTCTTCCCTTTAACAGGAATCCAACCATCTTCAACTTTAGCTACTACAACTTCCCAATCTGAAGGGCCCAACACTAATCTTTCCAGACTGGAAAAAAGAGTGTCAGAAGAGGGAACAACACCCATCGTAGGCACATGATCACAACCAACAACATAAGTTGTGCCAAAACCCTGTGAAGCTACCGACGGGGAAAGAGATACCATCGTAGACACATAACCGCAACTAGCAGGTGAGGCATAAGTTGTGTCAACACACGGTGAAACCGGCGGGGTAAGAGACAACAATCCATTTTCAGTAGAGGGGACAAGAAATATATTGGATGTTATAATTTGCATACATTAATAGTCTATATATGAATTTATGTTTATTTAGATTTATTAGAAAACAATTTTAAATGAAAAAATGAGCATTATCCTTTCAGCTTTGAAGTTGCATTTCAATTGAGTTCTGTCAAGGAAGGAAATGATTGGGGTTGACACTTGCATGTGGTAGGGTAGTTGAACATGTTTTAGTAGTTGTTATTATATGTTTATTTTATGTTTCAAAGTCGGGTAGTTATTTATAATAGGGTAATTGACCACGCTTTGGTAGTTATGATAATGTGTTAATTTAATCTTTAGTAGACATGACTTCAAAGTTGTTAGTATTGATTAGTAATACTCATAATTAATGAAATGTATTCTATAGATTTAAAAAATAATTAATTTTGTTATGTGAATTATTGTACCAATACAATATGAATTCATCATAATTATTAGTTTATGAAGATGGATAGCGCTTTAGGTGTTTTCCATTTTGAACCATCCTCCCTATTCATGACTCCTATTCATGATTTACACTATCAATGATGAAACTAAAATGAAATGAAAAATCATACATCCATTTGATATGATAACATTGCAAAAAGAGAAGCTTGTTTTTAAATCCTCATCTTTTTAAACTAAAAAAATTAATTATTTATCCATGGTAACAATTAGAGTTGCCATTAGGGTTGGGGTTAAGATTCAATTAGGTTTCGGGTTAAGCTTTAATTATAGTTAGGGTTAGAGTTTAACTTTGATTTGACTTAGGGCCAATTTTTAGTTAAGGCTACACTATTTTTTATAATTCAGTTATGGTTAGGCTTAAGATTAAGCTTTAAATAGACTTAGGGTTAGAATTAGGGTTCGTTTATGATCAGGATTAGGATATGTTCAAATATGGTTACAATTAATGCTACTATTTAATTACTCTAGAGAATATATGGCATGTGTGTTTATGCAGGATTTTGTACACTTGCAAGAGTACCATTTAAGATTATTTTTATCATGATTCAATGTTCACATCCTTGTTGTGGAAATCATTATAGTATTCCCTGGGTGCCCAAATTAATTTTAGTTTCACCTAGGTCATCCTAAGATAAGTAGCTAAATAGAGAGAGGGAACTATGTGCTTGAGGACAAGGTTTGCATGTATGTTATAGACCAATAGTTCATATGGGGTGAACATTTGTATCTTATGGAGCTTTCCAATAATGATGTGCACCAAACTTCTCTTGACATGACATTATTTCAAGCATTTTATGATCAAACTTGTTAGACCTTGTTGAGTTGGGCCAGATTGGAGGACCATGTTATTTAAGGTCATGAGATACTCTAAGATATGGAGCGGATGATCGTTTAGATTAGGGAGAAGTTGTTGACAACTTGTGATCATTAGAAGTAGGACATTATGAAGAGATTGGAAGGACATTTCTCAATGGGTGACTGTGTTTTTGAAAGTGTTATCATGTAAGAAACCAATCTATTATGGGAATTGTTTGAGATTACATCACATTTTGTTGGACATTTTGAGATCCTTGAGAGGATGGTCCTATCACGCATCGTCTTGCCTTGCTACATGGTCTTTCATGCATCCATGATGTGTTGTGTGTTTTCATTCTTTGTTATTATATTCTATATGTGACACATGTATTTGATTAGGGTGCTTTGCAAGTCATGCAAGTTAAGAAACTTTCTTTGGATGTCATACACATCCTACAACATTGAAACATGGAACTTCGAGGACAACAACTAGATTAGGTAAGGGCCTAGTTAGACCCATTTGATGAGAATTTAGTGACTTGGGAGGATGCAACATAGTTGAGAATTATACATCCCAATAGTTTTGCAAGATTCTACATGTAAGCCTATTCCTAGTGGGGGATTGTAATGCCTTGTTGGTCCATTTTTGAACTTGGCCAAATTTAAAGTCCTAGTTCATAGTTAGCCTTTGTCAAATTTTTAACTTCTAAAATTAGGAAAATGGCCGACTTGCTGACATTGGTTCTAAACTTAGGAAAATGGTCGACTTCCTGACATTGGTTCTAAACTTGTGAAAATTACCGACTTCTCGACATCACTGATTCACAAGTTAAAAAAATGCATCCAAAAAAAGTTGTAAATTTGTTAAATCTGAAAGCAACCCACCTAATATTTTGGTCTCAAATGCCCCTAGTTTTAATTTTATGGCCATACAAGCTCATATGATATGTTATTTCAATATTTTTTCTATAGAGCGATATGGTTGGCAAGGTCAGTTTACAAAGGAAGTACCTCAAATTTGTGAGTTGTTAAAAAATGGTTAAAAATCCATGTTTTATTTTAATTATCATAACCTCTCATAAACTTTTATGGCCCCAGGATGCTTGGTTAACCCACAGTGAATTTACTCTAAAGTAGCTGTAGGAGAAATTAAAAATAATTCTCAATTTCTCTATAATTTATGTACAATAATTTAAAACATTTGAAGATGTTTTAAATCATTTGAGAGCAGCAATTTCAGGGGAATATGAAAGGGCTATTTCATTCTTTAAAAAAAAGCGGTTACAGAAACCGAAAACGCTGATTGGAGAGTCTTTAAATATGTAATTAATAGAATTATTGAGGGAGGAAGAGAAGGCAACATAGTTTTTCTGCACAATTTTATTGTACAGGGGGTTGAGTCTTTGAACTCACATTTTGACATTGAAGGAATAAAGAGAATGTTTATGAGTCTTTGAATTTATTAATGTTTTTTTAAATTACAACAAACTGTGCTTCTTTGTAATTACTTTCAGTGTCATTCTGTTATATCGAACTATGTATGTATTTAATTCTGAAGCTTTGATTTTAGATTAAATCATCTATCAAAAAGGGTCTATTGTTGTTTCTTTCCTTGAATATCATTTGTGAGTGTGGGATAAGTAAACTTTGTGTTGTTTGTCTACATTCACTTAATTCTAAAATCAATCTTCCGCATCTACTTTCATAGTTATGGGTAGGTGTTAGTTTTCCTTTTCTGCTTTCAGGGGAAAAGCATACCCTGTGTTTTTATTCATTGCATATTATTCGAAGGTAGCTACACCTTGTAAAATAAGCAGAGAGCATTTGAAAATACCGTTGCAAGTGACTCAACTATTGGTCAGATTGTCATTGACATGGGCAAAAGAGTATAAAACTGAAGTGACTAATCTGTTAACCAACATGCCTCTAGTATTTTGCACTTGGACAATCATAATTTTGGACTTAGACTTGTTGACCAATATATGTTATTATATTGTTTCAACATGTTCATTGCATGTTATTTAGTATTTCCATCTATATTATGGTCCATATTTTGAGATTATTGTGATATTATTTGATTAGACTTAACATTAGATTTCCTTGGATTCATCTTTGTTTATATATACATGGATATGTGTATAGTTTTAAATGTTGTGAATACACTCTTTATGATGTCATGATTATTGGATACTCTAATTTACACGTTGTACAATAATGTACCCCATTAGGTGATCGTTTTGTGATTCATCTGCTATATATCAAGAGTAGGTATGCCTAATCTATGCCTTGAGTGCAGGTACAATATGTAGGTCTTAATGGATTCCCTATTGGTGGTTATTTTTAGGAGATATTACATTGGTATTTTTTCATCATTGTTCCCCTATTATACAAATTATGAGATGTGTCATTGTGACTCTGCGTAAACTTGAATTTGAATTGGGAGTGATTTATGGATTTGTTCAAGTTGTGAGTTACTCATAATTGTGTTATTATAATTTTAATAATTTAATTCCCTTTCACTGATAAAAATGTTTGGATGAAGTGATTATTGCATATTATCAAGTTGAAATACTTTTTATAAATTAGGAAATATTTCATTGAATAATTTAATAAGCTTCATTTTAAAATTGCAAGCAAGGAAGTAACCTACACTTTTGTAATTTATCATTAGTTGCATTATTTGGATTGGAAAGAGCTATAAATATAAAAGAACTTACTCTATTAATTCATTCTTGCATTTTGAAAGGAAAAATGGATCTCAAATGCTCTCCTTTTGAAATTGGAAACATGGTGGATGTCACTTGCCTTGGATCACACGATCTTGGGAATCACCTTAGAGAGGAAGGAATAGGAGATATTTCATTGTGTGAGTTTTTTTGCTTTATTAAATTGTTTGAAAGTGAAGAACTCAAGAATTGTTTGAAATTAGAAATTAAGGTATTTCTCTTCGTTTTATTTGTTTCTTGATTTTTTTTAAGTTTGAATACAATCCTTACCATTAAGATAGCTTGTAGCTTCCCTTTCTAGATCAAATTTAAAGAAAATAAGTAAATTTAATCTTTTTTTTAAAAATGGAAGGGTCAATTTTGTGCCTTTATTATGGAATTTTTTATCAAAATCCTCAAAATTTGAATTTAATTTCATACGATGGTTTTTGTACACACTAGAACCAAAAGGGTATCTTTTATTTAAAAAAATAAAATCAAGCTTTCATAAATGGATTTTTGAGGAAATTCTATGGTTTTCATGTCAAAAATAAATTAGAAAAATTTAAATTTTAGAATCAAACTTGAATGAATTGAAATGGAGAAATTCATGTCTCAATGAATTTTTAATGCAAATATTTTAAAATCATGTTTAATAGCTTATGCCATTTTCGTGCATTATTTTTCATGATATGCTCAAAATTGTGTTGAGAGTAGTGAGGAACCTAGGATGTTGGTATAAGGAGTAGTATTGGGGTGGCTCTCAATGACTACGAAGATCCAAACTAGTACAAGGACATGACATGTAGCGAGTTTCTTTTTTTTTTTGTCGATAATAATTGTTTTTATTGCATTATAATATATAGAGATTACATTAGCAAAATTCAGGCTTCCAAACTGCATATATGCCCAAATATAGTCTTTTTCTTACATACAAAACCCATATTCACCATAACCTTGACATCCAAAAAATATCTAAACAAAAAAACCCCTTCCATATTGTCCAGCTCTCACGACTTCCCAAAGGGTGGGATGCACTCCCATGACATCTACATCAAAAAAAAAAACCACCCAAACCCTACTAGAATTTGCAAAGAAAGAAACATCTATAATCCGCCTATTAAACTAAGAACAGTAAAGGACCAACTGTTACTATCTTTTTACACTAGCCATGGCTTAATTTTATACAATAACCTTCCTCCCAGTCTAAAACGAAGCTTCTCCAGCACCGTTTGTGGATTTTGCCGTAAAACCTCTTCGTTTCCTCACCCCTGAGCGCTTGCCTTTAGGATGAGCCTCCATCCATGCTCGTGTCAGCTCATTTTCTTCCTACTCGTGCTTCAGAATAATCCGCTTAAGCTTCTCCCAAGCTCCCACCCTTTCCAAAACATATGCCTCCTTGTCAGCTTTCCCTATCCATCAGACGAAAGACACAATGCCGAATTCATTAGCATCCTTAGCTTCTACAAATCCCTCAGAGTAATCAAAGCCAACCCTAAGCACTGCCCATTCCAGAATGGAGTCCAACCCTTTGAGCATTGCATCTTCAAAAATGGATGTAATTGCCCATTTAACCGTGTCTGTGTTTTCACCAGTTTCCAAACCCCAAGCTATTACCATTGAAATGATGTCCAGGTTAACCTTCCATCTTGAGACATTCTCCATGAAAAAAGGTCCCACAACCTCCATCACCGTGTTGATCATCTTTGCATCCTTGAATCTTAGCAGCCCCGACATTCTATCTCTGCTCACAACTCCTTTGAATCCCTTCTGCTGCTTTTTAGTGGTTACTGTGAAGTTTGCCTCCATGATTTTGAGATGTGAGCTTCCTAACTTTTGAAAAATCTCCTCCTATTTTCCTAGAGATTTTTCGATATCTATGCCTCACACACTATCCCAATTAACAAAACCACCCTCAGCTTTATAGACCTTGCACAGGTCTTGGTTGTTGGTGTGACATGTCATCCTGCTAATCATGTCAACGCACCTCTTACAACCTCGGGGTTTCCTTACACCCGCCTTCAATCCCCACTTGCTCACTTATCTTAATGACAACATTTAAATTTTTCCAATGAGAAGGACATCATGAAAATTTGATCATCCCAGAAAAGCCACCATATCCAATCTTTGTTGCCAAATTTTAACGGGTCATCATTTCCAGACCTGTGCGAGATTTCAAATCATCTTTCCCAGAAGGGGAGCCGCGCTAAAATTGCTAAAAGGTGACATCACCCTCCTGACATCACTCATCCCACACCTAACATCCACTCATTGCACTGTCACATCTCCCAACAATGTGATCCCTTGGAAGTCTTCCACTTTAACTTCGCCTTCTAAATCAAATGACAGAGCCCATTGGATAGTCTGTCAGCAATCTGATTGCCTTCTCTTCAAATATGACTAATTTTGAAAATTTCAAAATATTTTAACTCCTCTATAATTATTGAAATGAAGCCTTGAAGATGCCATACTTTTATCTCCTCGTTCATTATTGCCTGGATTATAATTAGGGAGTCACCTTCAAAGTGGAGATTTTAAACACCTTCCCTTCTTGCTAATCCAATCGCAAGAAGGGCAACTTGCACTTCAGCCTCATTGTTTGTGCTCTTCCTAAGTCTTTTGGCTCCACATCTGATTAGATCTCCATTGTCATCCCACATTGCAAAACCTGCTCCTGCTAAGCTTCTGAAAATTGGGCTGCCCCATCAAAATTTACTTGAAACCAACCCTTCTCTGGAGGCTTCCATTGAGCTTCCAGTATTTTTTTACTGTGCCCCTTATTGTTTGCCACATATCCATTTCTAATTTTAATTCCCGACCAAGCTTTTTGTATATTCCTATCCATTAAGGTGAAGGGAGTGGATAGTGAGAAAGCTTGGGATGCCACTGAGCCTACTACCTCTTCAATAGCTCTGTTGATTCTTAACAGTAACCTCCTCCCATCCTCAGTCTTATCTTGAAAAATTCTTCTATTACGTTCTTTCCAGATCTCCCATATTACTATTGAGGGGCTAACTTTCCAGACACATGAGAGGGTTGACTTACTAGGTTGCCTCGACCAACTTTCAAAAACCTCTTTTAGGGAGCATTGAAGAGGACTCTGCCAATTTAAATTCCCTTGAAGATCAGACCAACACCTCTGTGCAACCTCACAGTTCAGGAGCAAATGATCTACCGACTCCTCCGAATGATTGCACATCACACACTTGGTTGGGCCCACAAAACCAATCCTCTTTCTTCTTTCCCCTGTTAGGATTCTACCTTTGACAACTAACCATGCAAAGGCACCGGCTTTCGGGAGGCACTCTTTGCTCCCATACTGTTGAGTGGTTCTCCTCCCTTCCTTCCAAAAATTGGTAGCCCAATTTTACTGAATATTTCCCATCCCTAGCTCCACACCAAATCACTTTGTCCTCTATGCCTGTGAGAAAGATCTTCCTCTGCTCCAGAACATCCCTGAGCCTTTGCTACAATTGAGCCGATAGGCCTGTTCTCAAAAGGTCCTTCCAAACCCATTCCTTTCCTATTTCACCCTCAATGCACCTCAAGTTGTCCTTTACTTTGTCTCCCCAAAGTTGCACCAAATGATCCTTTGTCTTTGAGAAGTCTCCTAAATCTCTTATTGTAGAGAAACCTGCCCATGAATCCCCCCAAAACTTAGCATTTGTCCCTTTTCCAATCTACTATGTTAGATGGTCTGTGACCACCCTACAACAATCCATTATGAAATTCCAAATAGCAGACCCTTTAGGGGGGTTGCGAATTGTGAAAACTCTGTGATCTTCTAGAGAATCTAAATATTTTGCTCTTAACACTTTAACCCACATCTGATTTGGATTAGTGTAAATGTTTCACACCAATTTAGCCCCTAAGGCAGTGTTCATTTTATGCTAGTCTCTCAATCCAGCACCCCCTCTAATCTTAGCCTGACATATTTTATCCCATGCCAATAATGGGATTTTTTCCTGATCATTTGCCCCATTCCAAAAGATTTTTTTCATCTTTTGTTGAATTGAATTAATAACCTTTTTTGGGATTTTTAAACACATCATAGAGTAAATAGGAATAGCTGATACTACATTCTTCAACATTAAAATTCTGCCAGCTGAAGAAAGCCATATGCTTTTCCACCCATCCATTTTATTAATACATCTATCAATTAGATTCTTCCACAAATCCGATTTGTTTGCTCCTCCAAAGAAAGGGATTCCTAAATATTTACTTGGGAGAGAGCCCACTTTCATGCCCAGGATTCTGCAAACTTCCCTCTGCTTACAAGGTTTAGTATTGAAGAAAAATATTTCAGATTTATTCCAATTTACTTTTTGACCTGAAGCTTTTTCATATATATCCAGGGTCTCTTTCATTACCCTAGCTTCCCTTGCGGAAGCATCTCCAGCTAGAAAGGTGTCATCTACAAATTGCAAATGTGTTATTGGGTTCACTCCTGCTGCAATTTGAACACCTTTCCAAACCCCTTCATCCTATTTCTTAGCAATAAAACGCCCAAGCACTTCTGCCATGATGATGAACAAAAACGGAGAGAGAGGATCACCTTGCCTTATGCCTTTCTTTGATTCGAAAAAACCTTGGGGGCTCCCATTTATTATGACTGAAAATCTTGGGGAGCTGATACAACTTTTCACCCATGCTATCCACTCCTTGCTAAAACCAAAACTCCAAAGGACTTTCATGAGAAAATCCCTATTCACCTCATCACAGGCTTTCCTAATATCCACCTTAATCATCATCTTTTCAGTCTTTGCTGTCCAAATGGAATGAACAACTTCATGGGCAAGGATTATTCCTTCATAGATAGATCTGCCTGGAGCAAATCCACTTTGCTCGCTTGATATGACTAAATCCAAAACTGGTTTTAGTCTGTTTGCCATGACTTTAGAAATGATTTTATAGATGGTGTTACAAAGGGATATTAGGTGGAAGTCATCAAAGGAATTTACCTCTGCCTTCTTTGGAATCAAGGCTATGGAAGTATTGTTGAAGTCTTTTAAAACAAAGCCTCCCTTCCTTGATTCCTCAACCCCTAAAATATCCTCTGCCAAGATGTCCCAAAACTTTTGAAAAAAGAGAGTTGGGAACCCATCTGGCCCTGGAGATTTGTCCACCCGTAAACCAAAGACAACTAGCTTTACCTCCTCCATTGACACTTGTTACATTAACCTTTTATTGTGCTCTTCCACATGTAGCGAGTTGCTTAGTCAAATGATAATTTAACATTGATTGGGTAATAAAAATTAAGCAAGATGTTAATATCACACCATACTTGGGAGTGCTTGTAAAGACTCAACGTGAGTGCAATGGACCTATTGTGCTTGGGAAATTGCTAGATCTTGTTGACCGAGTACACTCACCTTAACTACTTGAGGTGAATCCAATCTTGTTTAGCTCGTACCCTAGTCTATTATGATTTTACTCCTTATGTCATCTCTAAGACCTTGTAATGATCCAACTTATATTTATGAAATAAAATTCAAATCTAGAAATATAGCTCAACAACATCAATAAAAAATTGAAAATTACAACATTGCACTACAAAGAAACTAGAAAACCCCAAAACCTTCATAACTTAAAAAAATATTTGAAAAAAATTATTATATTAAATTAAGCTATTAAGAAAGCCAAAAAAACTAAACAAATATTGAAGAGAAATCTGAAACCAAAATGAGTTATCTATTCAAATCAGGTGTTTTTTTATAGAAGAGTCTCACAATGCAATACCTGATTTGAACTCAAAATTAATAAAGTAACAATACAATAATATTATGGATAAAAGTTGCTCTCAAATATCATAAAACCTCCACACAACAAAGAAAATACACCTACACAAAAATTGGAAGATAATATGCAAAGATCAAGCCTACAACAATCACTGCTCAAAATCTAGCTAAATCACACTTTCCTTTGATGCCCCAATACACTCCTGGAGTGTTGTTTACCATAAAAATAATCGGCATGTCATACTATGACCCTTATATCTCATGGGGTTTCAACCACAAGCTATATTATCCCATGAGTTTTCATCCATAAAACATAATTGTAGAACCAAGTGTTTATCCAATCTTAAAAGAAGACCCAAAGAATATATATAAACACCATCTTGGGTGTCCAAGAAAACCAACTCATTCATTTGGAAGGGAAAATAAAATTTATATTTCCATAGAAACTCTTTCCTTGTTCGAAAGCCAAGTGTTGCTTGTTTGTCGCACAACTCAAAATAGCCTAGCATAACCACCATAAATTTCAATCTAAAATAGCTCCATACTTCAAAATGGCCCCATAAGAATCTCAATTAATATTTAAGATTTTTTAATTAATATTCAATATTTATTTTTCATAAAATCTAAGAATTAAAATAAAAATAGAATCAAGATAAATATTAAATATTTTTTTTCCTTTTAACATACCTTAGCTCATAAAAAATTAACTAAAATATAAAAATATTAGTTTCTTGACCAATGGAGCATCATGATATGCTCCCAAACTATTCTTCCCTGTCTTTGACTCAAGGATAATGTAGACTCTATTTTTGTACAATATTAGCACATCTACAACTACATAGTTGTCATATTTATCCACCCCATCAAGAAAACCCATGATTTATGTGGGTAATAGGAAAAAATCATTGCGAGTCTTATAGTCATTATCACTTTGAAAGTGCATTGAAGCATTGACAAAAAGTGTAGTTTAGCTAGAGTTTGAGTAGTGATTGTTGTAGGCTTGATCTTTGCAGATTATATTCTAGTTTTGTTGTAGGTATATTTGTTGTGTTTGTGTAGTTTTTATGATTTTTTATAGCATATTTTATTAGTAATATATATGTAGTGCTACTATATTAATTTTGAGCGAAAATCAGGTATGCATTGTGAGATTCTTCTATGAAAAATTCACCCAATTTGAGTCGATAGTTAATTTTAGTTTTAGATTTATTTTTCCTTTTTCATTTTTGTTTTTGTGTTTTTGGTTGTTGTTTTTGTTTTTAACACTTTCTTAATAGCCTCATTTCATGTGATGAATAGTTTCAAATATTATTTTTGAATTTATGAATGTTTTGGGTTTTTTGGGTAATGCAAATCAATGTTGTAGTTTTCAATGAAATTTATGGATGTTGTTGAGCTACATTTTTTGATCTGAATTTTATTTTGTAGATCTTAGCCAGGTCATTAAAATGGTATCAGAGTAGTGGTTTTTTCCTGTCTATAGGTTTTTCAAATGATTATTATTTCTAAGTGATAGGGAACTGAGATGTCAAAAAAGAGAATTAAAGAAGTTGCAACAAGGTGATATAATGTAAGATTGAGAGAGGGAATTTACTTTTTTTTTTCGAAGTAAATGAAGGATGTGGCTGAAGGAAAATATCACCTTGGTTATTCAATTAACCAACCAATTCAATGTTTGAAGGGCAATACCAACAGTAGCAATACCAATGAAAGAGCTAATACATAAAAAAAGGTCATAAATGGGAAAGGAAAAGAAAAAGACGTGTCTACATAGAACTCAAGAGCTCTGTTTGATAATAGACCCTTGAAGCCAAAGTTTATACAAAGGATGGAAAATACTTTGAAAGGAGAAACTTCACACCAACAAGAAATCTCCAATGCCTATCTTGAGTGTGAAACTCTTGAACCATAAATTTAGGACATCTTATAATTAAAGGACTTCATAGAAATGAAGACGAATAAAGTAGCGACACATCATGAAAAAAATTCAATCTAAGCTTAAAGACTTGTATTATTTGAAAAATTATCACTCACCTTTTTTGATGTGACTGATAAGAGCATGACTTGATCTTGGCTGCAAAAGTTAGACACACATTTAGCTCTCAAACCAATACCAACAGAAGAAGCCATTAATTTTGCCACACTTCATTTGATGGGCATCATACATAATTGGTGGTATCATGGTTTGATTACTCAAAACCATAACTAAATTAGATCTTATGATTAGTTTTACAATAGTTTGATTGGAAGATTTGATAGAGAATACTTTGAAGATAATTTCAGAGAGTTGGATTGGCTCAAACAAAAAGGGATTGGAAAATAACATGTTCCTGATTTTTAGCTAATATGTCTTACAATTTTTTTTATTGTGCTTTCATAGAAGGGGTTTTTAGAGCATCTCATAGGACTTGTGAAGGTATTTAATCCATTTATGCTACAAGAAATTATCAGGAAGTCCTTTGATTTTAAGAGTATTGTACGCGAACAAAAATCCTCTACCAAGTATAGATTTTAGAGTAAGAAAAAAGGAGAGGCTTTCAAAAGAAGCCATCGATTTCTCCTACATCAAAATAAGAACCTCCAATTGATTTTATGAATATTGATTTTGGGACCAAGAATGAGATTAGGACGAAGTAACTTTGTTTGCTTGCAAGGAGCCATGGAATCCTATACATATATGCCTTAGCAAAGAGAAAATATAATATATAGAGGTTACATTGATAAGGAATTATATTCAAATGATTCCAAAAAAAAAACATGACAATAAATATCCTCTCCATGAAGAGGAAGAAAAAGAGGTAGATAATGGTTATACTCTTACTTCATTTTTTGGAGGACATAGATACCATCCATTTGGAGTTTAGAGAAAGTTTGCTAGAAAAAGAGTCACTATGTTAATTGATAGTAGTGCTACCCACAATGTCATAGATGATGGCTTGGTAAAGACAAGGAGGATAAAAATAAAAGATTTTTGAAGGCTTTAATGTCACTATAGCCGATGGTTACAATCTTCCATATAGCAAGAGGATTCAAAAGTTAGACATCATTTTTGCAGATGATAAGGTTAATGATAATTTTATATGTTATTGTTTTGGGTGATCATAACATGTTTTTATGTGTGTAGTGGCTACGTTCCTTAGGAGAATATCCCATAAATTACTAATAAATGAACCTCAAGTTCAAATACGATGGAAAAGAGGTAGTTTTGAAGCAGCAAATGGAGCTCCTCAAGTTGTCACAACTAGAAGAATGTAAATGCTTTTTGGAAGAGGCTAGCTGCTTGGGCTACTACTTGTTTAGTGATTTTTAAGGAACCTTCCAAGGGTAAGAATGTTGTTATTGATGTTAATAGAAAAATAAATTTTGATAATCATAATGTGGTCTTTAATGATATGCCTCCAAAATTACCACTAGATAGAGGGTTTCATCACATCATAGTGTTGGAACTAGGGTCAAAGGCAATTATGACCACTTTATACTACCATTGTAGGATGTTCAAAGAGGATATTGAGAATGATATTAGAGAATTTTTAGATATGGGATACATTTGACCAAGTTCTACCCCTTTTGCATCTTTTGTAGTGCTAGTAAAGAATAAGGATGGTAGTATGCATATATGCATGAATTATAGGGCATTGAATAAGACAATAATCAAGAATAGATACCCAATGCCTAGGATAGAAGAGTTTATTGACAAGTTGCATGGTGCTAATTTTTTTTAAAAAATCGATTCGAGATTAGGGTATCATCAAATATCGATGAGAGAAGGATACATATAGAAGATTGTTTTCCATTATCACTATAGGCACTTTGATTTCCTAGTTATGCCATTTGGACTTACAAATGCTCTAGCCACATTCTAATCATGTATGTGTAATGTCGTAAATTGCATCGTATGTAATTTCACATACATACACCTTCCCTTTTAGTTTAATTTAAGAAAGTTATGCTCATTCACCTTTATTCCTAATCCAAAACATTCCTAGCCTTCCATGCATGCCCAATTTCCCAACCATTAGTTTGATTTTCAATTGGATGAATATGTCATACAAATATGTTTGCATGATGTGCTAACATCCCGCAAAAATCAATAGTCATACTAGTCATTGAGATGTTGTACTTCCCATGTTTCAGTAGTGTAATACCTTTGGCAACCTACAACATTGTCAAGAATCCACTTGACCTTGTTATTTGGCACTTTTAATCCTCTATTTTGCCTCCAACATTCAACCTTCAACTTGATTCCCGACATTATTGCATTCTCATACTAAAAATAGCATTCTTAACACCATACTTGGTTTTTTGATCTACACACCATTTTCTTTTTCATTTCTTCATTCATTTTCTTGCACAAAAATATCTTGGAGTTTCATTTCATTAAATAAATATTTTCATTGTGGCTTTGGAGACCATTGTTGCTTCTTTGTTGCATTTCCAACCTATTTGGCTTCCCTTGCTTGAGGAGTTGTCCTAGAGGTTTATGTCCAAGTTCGTCTCATGTTCTTGGTGATTTATGTCCTCTTCTTTCATTTCATAATCAAATCCAGTTCAACATATCTTTATTTTGTTTATCATAATTTATTAAACTTTTTATACAACCACATCTCAATATTTTTTGGACTTAGGATGTTGTATAAATATTTTTTCTATTTTTTGGGACAATCCTTGTTCTTTGTCCATATGAGATGCTTGTGCTTTATACTGTATTCCCCATGCAAATGTCCTAGATAGAGAATCACCTAGGTTGTTTGGGAGACCTCCATGGTCTGACCTTCTCGTTCTTGAAGCAATGCAAATTTAATTAAACTTTGTACACACTTAAAAACCACAGTTTACTACTTAATAAGATAAACTTGAAGGGTATAGTTGCCTCTTGATTTATTTGAATGGAGGGTAGGCATCTAAGAACTCAAAGGAATAATTATCCTTCATAGTAATTCACTTTTCCCACTCTATAGTATGTGATGAATAATGATGAACAATAAATACCCTAACTGGTACTGAGAGAGGGGGGGAGTGAATCAGTACATACAAAAACTTCTTCGACAACTTATCATATTAAAATAATGCTTAACCGGTTGTCTTCATTATTGAACTTAACCATGACAATATTGGTTAAACACAGTAAGACTTCAGACAACTTAAACCTGTAAAACTGAATGCTTCAAATATCATTCAATACTTGATAACTACTTCACCCATACATATGTGCAAGTGTTGTATCAGTAATACCATAACCATTAGCTCTGCATGCATAGTCACTTAAACAAAGAATACTTAATCATCACATGAAAAATGCACAACTCATGACACACAGATTTTTTACGTGGAAACCCAAATGGGAAAAACCACGGTGGGGATGAATACCCACAAGCTTGTTTTGAACTCTTTTGAAGCTTGCTCTATTAGGAGCCTAGTCCGGTTAAAGACTTTACAATAAGGTTCTGCTAGGAACCGATCCTGTTAAAGATCACCCGGTTAAGGGATGGTTATATACCTTGTTAAAGGTTAAAACCCTGTTAAAGGTTACCTTGCTAGAGGATTTAAAGAACTCAATGAACTTGAGTCACTTGGTTAGAGGTTTTACAATAAGCCTGTTAAAGATGCCCGGTCAAGGGGTTTTCCTACTGTTGAAATGGTTAGAAGACAACAGATAAAGCTCTGATATGACAACAACACTACATGCTAAGGCAGATCCTTTTCAGTTCCTCTACTCTGCAATCACACTCTACAGTTTTCACTCACTGGTCTGGCAAGTATCTCGTCACTCGGATACACACACAAATTTTGCCAACACTTACAATAACAAACATTATCGATCTTATAGACAACAATTAGGTCGGTAACATAAACCCTAAACCCTAAGTATTTAGGTTTACTATTACAAGTGGTTCAATCTTGACCGTCCAAACACATTACATATAATGAAACAATCTCAAACTGATCACAAGTCATTCTGCATCGTCCATTCTTCACCACACATAGAAATCAGTAACCCATCACGCTTTCTTCTCATACCGCTAAGAAGAATGTTCATTCCAGAGGTAGACATTAAATGTAGTCTATCTTCATATGCAAGATCCTCAAGGAAATCCTTCATGTGCACAAAATTGATGTGGCATCTCGATCTCATTCTTATTTCTTAGCTAACTCATCATAGAATATCACCGGTTGCATCACACAAGCTAGATTGCCAAACTAGAAACCCTAGAGCTGAGACTACCAACCGGTAGTCACACTTAGTGAAACCCTAACACCAGTTCACTATATCTCTTCATACCGGTTCTCCAACTTGATCATCAATAGCAACTTATTCCAATCTTCATACTGGTTGACTTGTACTTATTGACATCAATGACAACATATATTATTATCATATTATCATACTGGTTCATCATATGCCAACAGTATGAACCATATTTTTGGTAAGAATTTGAGGAAGTTTGTTTTTCTTTTCTTTGATGATATTCTTATCTACAATGAAACATGGTAGAACACTTGAAGCATCTAGACATAATGATGGAAATTTTGGAACAACTAATCTTCTTTGCTAAAATTTCTAAATGTGTGTTTGGATTAATTGGGATCTTATATTTAGGGAATGTGATAAGTTTTAAGGGTTTTAAAATAGACCAACAAAAGATCCAAGTTATTCTCGATTGGTCACTACCTAAAAAATTGACTCTGCTAAGAGGTTTCTTTGGTCTTTGTAGCTATTACAAAGGTTTGTTAAGGTATTTTCACATATTGCTACACTTTTAACAAATTTGACCAAGAAAGGAGCATTTGAATGGACTAAAGAGGCACAAGCAACTTTTGAGAAGTTGAAGAAGATAACGAGCTCTAGTCCTTTACTCGTAATTCTGAATTTCACTGTTCCATTTGTTGTAGAGTGTGATGCTTCAAGAATAAAAGTTAGAGCTATTCTTTCTCAAAGAGGTCATCTCGTATCATTTGAGGGTATAAAGCTTAAGTATTGTGAAAAAAAACTTCTAATTCATGACAAAGAAATGTTGGCCATCATGCACGCTTTGGATAAATTTTGACAATACGTAGTATGTGAGAAATTTGTTACCAAATTTGATCACTATAGTTTTAAATAATTCCTTGGTAAGTAAAACTTTATTTCTGCACAAAAAAAATGGGTTAATAAACTCCAAGCATATGAATTTGACATTGATTATATAAAAGGGAAAAATAACATAGTTCCCTATTTACTTTGTAGAAATCACATGTTATATTATATATCTACTTTATTAATATATTTAAAAATTTCAATTATAGAAGAACATGTGAAGAGTTATTTTCATACTAATGTTTTTCATCCATAATCTATAATCCTCCATGAGTTTTTATCCATAGAAGATAATTTTGAAATTAAGAATTAATACAATATGATAAAAAGAGATAAATTGGTAAAAAGATCCAACAAATGTCTCCAAAAATAGTATATAGAAACTTCATCATCTTTGGTATTTGAGAATATCCACACCTTCATTTGGGATGAAAATAATAAATTAAATTTGTGTAGAAACTCTCACCTTGTTTTGAAGCCAAGTGTTGCATGTACATAGTGTTAGAAAGATTTGATACCGAGAGTAAACTGAGAGGGGGGTGAATCAGTTTACAATCAGAAATTAGAACTATTGCATATAAAAACCTTAAAACCGGAGCACAAAAAAACCAACACAATGAAAGATAAAACATGAAAGCACACTACACACAACACCAATAGTTTTGACGTGGAAAACCCGTTAAAGGGAAAAACCATGGTAGGAAACCCTACCCACAATTAGATAATACTTCTGCACCTATATGTGAAATAATTACAATGGGGATTGCACTTGCAATTGGGCCAACAACCTAGAGCTCACTGCTCATCACAAAAGAGAAGCCCCATTGAATTACAAAAGCATCAGACTACAATCCGGAAAGAGGGAACTGTGAAAGTAGCATCTCCTAATACTTGATACAATTCCGATTAAGCACATATGTCTACCCTGCAACACCAAAAACTATATGTGGAATGATTTATCACTTGTTTGCACATAAACCTTCCTCTGATAATGCAGACATAACCATCGATCCCACATATAACATATTACATGAATAAGTCACCTATAAATACATATCATCAACCTTATGATATGGTCGGCTAAACCCTAAACCCAAAAACTCATAATTACAAAAATTACATCACACGGTACCACCAAACCAATATTATGATTTACATTACATAGCATGGACCTAATTCAAATATCCAAACAATTATATCCATCGGAAATTCTATTAAGACCAAAATCCAACACGTTTCACCAACCGATAGAAACCCTCAGTGCAATAACACAGAAAGTCTAACCGGATCCAAATAGGACCACCATAACAGCACACCAACCAATGCAAAGTCACCAAACACTCAAGACATGATCAAGAAGCACCTTCAACATGATAAAAACCGATTCCATAAGCCGAACCAAAATCATCTGATCAAAACATCAAATATCGCTAATCGGTACCAAGAAATATCAACCAAAAACATAAGCGATAGTTACCGAAGCACCAAAACATGAACCAATAGAATATGGCAAGCATATAATCATCATGAATAAGCATCCGAAATCGCACCCAAGGATCTGATCATACCAGATCAGAATCGAAGCCAAAACCAAGATAAACACCAAGTCTAACCGGGATAGCAGAACCATATCCATCGGGGATAGAGTGTTGACATCAATGACAACACTTAACCAAATCCAACATATGCCAACACATAGGACATCTCAAAATGGCCTATCATAACTACTCCAAATTCAAATCTAAAATAGCTCCATGGCATAAAATGACCCCCACAAGAATCTCAATTCCTTATTAGTTTTTTTTTAAATTATTATTTAATATTTATTTTACCCAAAATCTTAAAATTTGAATTAAAATAGAACCAAGATAAATATTAAACATACTATTTTCTTTTAGCATACCTTAGCTCATCAAAAATATGAAAATGAGTAGAAAAATATAATGATTTGATAAAATTTGATTTGGGATATTACATACCTCATCCTTGTTACCACTAGATTATGTAGTTGATGTGAATACCTCTTCATATCCATCTTGTGTGTTTGGTTGAGTGATTCTTGTATGTTGTTCATACTCATTTGTATGCACCATGGTTGACATGTGTAAAGCCTTACTCCCATGTTTGGTGTGTGTGTACTTGTGGTCCTAATGACAATCTACTAGCATACTGGGGTGGACCTAAGGGAATCACATCATTGGGTGGCATGAAACCATAGACGAGTTTTGAGATCATGTTAATGATGGAAAATGCTTCATGTTTCAAGATTTGATTTTTGGCTACTATTTTGTAAAATTTATATTGTAAGACATTTGAGTATTCGTATCTATTATAGTAAGCTTTTGGAACATCCAAATTGGAGGGATTGTAAACCAAATATATAAGTAGAATTGATGCTTATATTTTTGTTCCATGTCTTACCATCATGTCAAACATGCATATCATTTTATAATATGATTTTGACAATTATTATGATGTTGGATAAAATTAAATAGATACAACTTTGATTCTGATTTAAAAATGAATACAATACTTAGAAAAGATGTAATTTTGATAGTATCAAATCTTTTGCTCCCATTGTGTCTCTAAGTGTGGTTAGGGGTGAGAATCCCACCTCATTGAGGTATTGTTTTTGGTTCTCCTTGTGAAATTTGTGTGAATGAGAGGTTTTAGAAACCTTCATCTTCATACATCATGTATTTAGTCATGTTTTGAGATACATTATTGGCTCCCCAACCCTTGGGAGTTGTCTCCTTCATTTCCTTGTGGATTCACGATTAGTTGTTAGTGTTTACCCTAGTCTCCCTATTGTTTCATTATTTTTGAGTTTGTTTTATGTTGTGATGTTATCCTGGGGTTTATGTGTCATACTTGGTTTGGAGATGAAGAAATAGGCTTCTATTTTCTCTTTGGCTAGTGCTATAGTGTGGAAATAGCACTTTACCACTAGATTATAACACATTTTTGGGACTTTGGTGTCAAACTAGAATCCCATTACAAAATTAGGACTCTATAATCATTTCAAGATACCTTTGGAGTGGTTTGTTAGTTTCCTTCCTAGGTTCTAGTGTCCTACATGTTTTCCATTGTCCTACTACACTGTATTCCTTTGACATGGTTTTGTCCCTCTGTTTGTTAGATAGTGAGTTATTCTAGGAATTTTTTGGGGAAACATTGCATATGAAAGATGTTTCCATTGCTCATGTGATTCTTCCTATATTCTTAGCTCATTGATAATATTCTCCATTGAAAATTTATGTAAAAATTTCTTTAGGAAGTGTGCCCTCACACAAATTCAACCCTTTATCATTCCTTGTGTTGGGGGGCTTGGAAATCTCAATGTTGCTATATCGATCTTTTAGGATTCTAATCTTTTTGTTAGAGGCATATTTTAGGTTTATATTCATATTGAGGGTTGGTATATGTG
Organism: Cryptomeria japonica; assembly: GCF_030272615.1. Taxonomy (NCBI): domain Eukaryota; kingdom Viridiplantae; phylum Streptophyta; class Pinopsida; order Cupressales; family Cupressaceae; genus Cryptomeria; species Cryptomeria japonica. Next base: position 172,567,420 of record NC_081410.1, on the reverse strand, counting down.
GTTATTGTTGTAATTATTTTTCTTGAGTCACCTTATTTAAGACAATAATAATGACTTGCACTTGTGAGAGTGTGTCATAGTGCATTACTTAACACTTGATTTCTAATTACTTTGTAATGCAACATTGTTGCGTTGGGTTATGTTTTGTGTAAGTATTGTGTTTTTTTTAAAATGTTTACCTAGATAATATCCTATGGGTTGATGGTAGGGCATTACACAAAGCAAGTCATCATGAATCATATACACAAATATATCAAAATATCTTGATGTAGAAAAAAAGCTAGTGTCAAAATCCATGAAAAAGGATAGGGTAGATATGCATAAAAATAAATCATTCAAAGAATAGGAGATATCATCAATATGGAAGAAATATGTTTGTCATTGTAATGCCCCTCCCTCAATCAGACCCTGTTTAACCTAGCTTGACTCTGGTTGAATTCTTCTATGGTTTGTATGACTTGGTGATACTCTCTAATGTAATGATTTTTATCATGATTCTAGGATATGATGTTAATTATGCATTCTACCTCTATGGATGTTTAGATACTAGATTATATGATTTAGTACTAACCTTGGACTGCCTTATCGACTTTCTATATATATATATTTTGGGTAAGTGCTACCAAATATGGGGATAGCGCCCTATATTTATATTTAAAAAGATTACATAAAATGCCGAGTTAAAAATGGCATATTCCATCCCTTGTAAGCCTATCTACTACTAATTGCCATGCAGGGCTTGTAGAATAACAGAAGCGCATTCGCCAACATGGATGACATTGCTGGTCGATTGGTCAGACAACCACCACTCTTCTGAACGGGTAACTCTCCTGAAGGGTTCCAAGTTTCCATTCAAAACTACGCAGCGAAACACCTCCCATGCATTCTCACTGAAGATTCTCATTTTTTCTCGCTCTTCCATCTTCGCTGGATATTTTTCCATAGCACGGTTGTGCCTGTCGTTGTCTGACTCCTCCCCATCCCCCTTCGACGATCACTCTTCCGAGCTGTCCGACGGCAGGTAGTTTTCCATCTAGAAATAAACTTTTATGATGCTTAGTCTTTGATTAGATGGTAAACTTAGAATACAGTTAACCACTGCGTCCACCAACAAAGGTTTAACAAAACCGCCGAGAAGCCCAACCATTATTTCACTTGACTCTAGTACATCCACTACCGGGATTAGCGTGGCTTCAAGGACCTTTGAGTCGCACCAGTGCCTTTGATGATTGAGGGCCACACCTATCAATCCCTCCATGGCGTCATAGGCTACATCCACTGTGAAAAACAAATTCTGCAGCTGCCCCCTTAGGTCCTCCTCATAGTTAACACACGAGATGCTTCCAAAGAAGGCCATATTTCCACAGTTCCTACTTAGAAAAGACAATTCGGATATGGAAGCATACAAAGAGCGACCACTTAAAAAGTAGTAAACATCCCAATCTAGAAGCTTCCTCCAGACCGCACTCCCCTCAATGAGGATTGTAGAATCTATCAAGAGACCAAGAGATCGGAAAGTGTTAGAGCTGTTTACAGATCTACTGTGTTTTCAGACCACTTGGCTGTATCTCCCGCTGCCCTTAGGGTGCAATGATTTAAAACAGACCCCGAATACCAATAGTGTCCTATCCTACCGCCAAAACTGAAACCGTCAGAGAAACATTACTGAGAGTGATCTGCTTTGATTAGATCCCAAATTGGTTATGAGATTGAGTGTATATCAAAAGTGACAGTACCATGAGGGATGTCAATGCCCAATCTGGCAACACAGTCCGCCACCCGATTGCCCTCTTTATATGTGTGAGTAATTTCATAATGGTCAATATCATTAAGAAGTCGAGATATGCACGGGACCCATTTGTTTAGGTTCCTACTCTGGAATCCCCTTTTGATAATTCCTTGAATAATAACTAAGGAGTCCCCTTCAATGACTATCTTGGTCATTTTATTGGTAACGCATAGTTTAAGGCCTTCCAAGAGGGCCCGAATTTCTGCTTCATTATTGGTGGCCACCCCCAAGGCCCCATAACTGCCCAATAATAACTTAACTTTATTGTTACGAATAACAACCCCAAAGCTAGAAACCCCGAGATTACCACGACATGCACCATCAAAATTCAACTTCAGCCATCCCACGGGGGGTGCCTTCCATCTTATATGTTTTCTATTACCTTTCTTGACCGATAGCTTTGGCAACTGAGTAGGGGTGACCAGGAGCCAATTTTTCTCCATACTTCTATCCCATTCATTATAGTGCTGGATCTACTTTCTCTACTTCCTGTTGATCGTTTCTTCTATGGACACTTTGATACAACCAATGAGTCTGTCCACTGGAAGGCATTTATCTTTAAAAATTCTCCTATTCCTTTCCTTCCATAAATGCCAAGCTATCATTGACGGGCCTGTAGTCCAAATGTCACTCCACATAGAAGATCTATTCGAAGGACATGAGGCAAGGAAATCCTCCAGTTTTAAATTCCTAATGGTAGTGTAGTTTATTTTCTCTAAAAACCAGTTCCAACAGGCCTCTGCCATTGGGCAAGTATAAAGTAGATGATCAACAGACTCTCCCGCATTCATACATAAGACACATATGCTTGGGCCAGGAATACCTATCATTTTGAGCCTTTCCCCTGTGAGGATTCTATTATGAAGAGCAATCCATAGAAAAGCACCAACTTTGGGGAGAAGTCTATTGTGCCAACATAGTTTAGATGGCCAATCAGTGTACGGGCCTATTGCCCTTTGGACCTTATAGCCCAATTTCACGCAATATTCACCTGACTTCGAACCACACCAGAAGATACTATCATCTTCATTGGACATAGGAATATTTATTCTGTTAAGTATGGATCTTAGCTGATCGCAAAGTATGTGACATCTAATGTCCACCTGTTTCCAATTTCTGATATTACTATTAGAGGGGTCAGTGTCAAAATAGTCCTCAACATAAGAATCATACCTGTCTTTTATTACATTGATCCAATCCTGATCCACAAATAATTCGTTTAACGCTGGTTCTCCCTCCCATGAATCCTCCTAGAATTTTGCTCTGTTTCCTCACCCAATATGCCAAGAGATGTGGTCAGTTATCACAGATCTACAATCCCATAGAAAATTCCAAGAGGCAGAGCCTCTGTCTGCATTTGCCACTGTAAGGATTCTATCTGAATGATCTGTGTCAAGATACTTCTTTTGAAAGATTTTGCACCAGAGTTTTTGGGGTTCCCGATACATCTTCCAGGAGAGTTTTGCACCAAGGGCAATGTTTTGGAGATCCATTTTCCTTAATCCACCCCCCCAATTCTTTATTATAACACATCGTTTCCCAATTGATGAGGGGAATTCTGCTAGCATCTTTAGCCCCTTCCCACACAAATTTTCTCAACATGTTATCTAAGTTCTTCTCGATCACCTATGGCATTCTAAAGCATGACATGCTATAGATTGGAATAGCTGACATAACTGATCGGATCATTGTGAGATGCCCAGCCTGTGATAACCATCTATTCTTCCATTGTGATGATTTGGCCACAGAAGATTGTTTCACATCCTCCCACATGTGAGTTTTACGACATCCCTTGTCAATTTTAATGCCCAAATATTTCATAGGAAGTTCCTCTATTTTGATCCCTAGGATACCCGAGATTCTTGTCTGCATTTGTCTGCAGGTGTTAAAGAAAAAAACTTGTGACTTATCCCTGTTCATTACTTGGCCCGAAAGTTCCAAATATTGGCTCAAAGTTTCCAGTATGCATCTAGCTTCCACCATAGAAGCATCCCCAAAAACCACCGTGTCGTCTGCAAATTGAGAATGTGTGATGGCACTTAGTTGTTCATGGATACAGACGCCTTTCCATATCCCTTGCGAGTGTTTTTTCTAAATTAATCTTCCTAAAACTTTTGTCATAATGATGAAAATTGAAGGGGAGAGGGGGCCGCCTTGTCTCAGGCCGTTAGTGGCAGGAAAAAAACCACAAACACTCCCATTAACCAACAAAGAGAAGTTGACCGAAGAGATACAGAACTTAATGCAAGCGATCCATTGGGGGGAAAAACCAAAATTTTCAAGTACACATAGAAGGAACTTCCATACCACTCGGTCATATGCTTTTTCCACGTCCAACTTAACTGCCATTCCTCCCATCTTTTCTTTATGCATGGTGTGAATGACTTCTGAAACTAGGATAATATTGTCGGCTATCTCCCTTCTTGGGGTAAAACCATTTTGACGTTCCGAAATCAGCTTTGGGAGCAAAGCTTTAAGTCTCTTTGCCATAGCTTTGGATATGATCTTGTACAGTGTGTTGCATAGAGATATCAGTCGAAAATCCTTCATAGTAGTGCACTCCACTTTTTTTGGAATAAGGCATATTAGGGTATGATTTATCTCGTTGACAAATTTTCCACCCTTCCTGAAGTCTTCAACCACCCTCCATATATCAACCCCCTTAAAGTTCCAACATCTTTGAAAGAACTCAACGTTTAAACCATCTGGACCAGGCGCCTTGTTCGGGTGTAACACAAAGGTGGCTGATTTAACCTCATCTAAGGTAAAAGGGGCCATCAACATCTTTCCATCCTCATCAGATAAAATCAGGTGAATAATGTCGTCTAAAGTTGGGAAAGAGGTGGACTCAACCGCCCTACCGTCTCCCAATAGCCTCATGAAGTAATCCAGAGCTACTTGTTCTATTTCTTTAGGAGTATGGACCCAGGAGTTATTCATGTCTTGGATCGAATAGATTCTGTTGGCGCATTTTTATGCCTTTACAGAGGCATGGAAAAATTTGGTGTTCATATCACCCTCATCTACCCAATCCTCCCTCGCCTTGTCCCTCCATTACAATTCTTCTCTCCGCAGAATCTCAAAATACTGATTCTTAAGGAATTTTTTAGCTTCGAATTCCACATTTGTCATTCCACGGGCCATTACTAATGAGTTGACTGCTTCTAATTCTTCTTCAATCCTAGCTTTTTTTGCAAAGATGTTTTTGAAGGAGGTTCGGTTCCATTCCTTTAATCTCCTTTTGACAAATTGTAACCTTTTGGTGAATTTAAAACTAGGGGAACCAGAGAAAACATTACTTTCAATCCACCAGCTTTTAATATGACTGAGAAGTACCGGGTCCAGCCACCACATACTAAGAAATTTGAGATAATTCTTATGTTGCTTAGTGTCTTGCCCTATGTTTAGTGATATAGGATAATGATCCGACCCACTTTGGGGTTCGATAGAAGAATAGATGGAATGGTGACTTAACAACCACCATTCCCCTACAAAGAACCTGTCCAATCTTTCAACAATATTCACAAAATCTCTCCTTCTGTTATTCCAAGTAAAGGACCCATTCTTGGGGATGATATCAACCACTTTACAATTGGTAACAAAATCCCTAAAATCTTCCACCACCTTAGAAGGCTTCCTTAAACCACCCCTTTTATCCTCTACACAAAGAATTGCATTGAAATCCCCTGCCATGACAACTTTCCCAAAATCCAATCTAAGAACCAGTTCTGACACCTCACACCACACCTTACGCTTGTCTTATGTTTTGGTTGGTCCATAGATGTTGAACATTGGGAAGCACAGATTTGACTTTTTACATCTAATAGAACACGTCATCCAAAACTCATGGGAAGCAATAATACATACCTCGATGTGTGACGGGTTCCACATTATCCCAAGTCCCCCTGCCGAGCCTCATGCCTCCTGAAACATACCATCCCAGTAATAGCAATTTTTTTTAAATTCCAGAGCTTTCTCTAGATTTAGCTTAGTTTCTTGCAGCAAAAAAATATTAGACACAATCTTGGTCATGGTCCTTTTGACCAAGCGTCTTTTGTTAGGGGCAGCTAAGCCCCTGACATTCCAAGAGGAAATTCTCATCTTTCTCCAAGGGAGGTCTTTCCTCCCTTGGATACTTTAAGATAATCTATAACACTAACAATTCTCTTTTCGTGGGCTCTTTGTTCTCTGATACCTTTGTAGCTTCTGCGTCCCTTAGAACCTTTGGCTCTACCCAAGAGTGTGTTAGAAGATTGACTAATGCATCTGGGATCCAGAGTATCCAAATCATCCAAATTTTCTGTTTCATCATCTGGCCAAGAGGATTCAGACCCTTCTGTAGAGAGCCTATCCTCCTTGGTAGCATCCTGATTGGGCGGAGGGGGAGGGGATAACAATCCTGTATAAGGAATGTTGTTGAGAATGGGGACTTCTGATGAAGTACTGTTATCTTGGGGTAAGTCCTTTGGTAGCAGATTAGTATTGGTAGAATTCGGACCCATCAGTAGAAGTTTTTCTGTATTCGCAGGAGGCTTTTGGTTCCAAACTTAACCAAATTTTTTGGGTGGCTTCTTGAACGCTTTCTTGACAAACATACCGCACCTCTCGACAGGATGTCGCCTACTACCACATTTGGAACATGATGAAATGTCTTTTTCAATCTCCACCTGTTGAACCCAACTCCCCTCATTTATTATGATGGAAATAGGAGGAATTTCTTTTACCACCGCAATTTTTAATCTGGCATAAGTGTATAGATCTGTGTCAATGATTGCTTCATCAATTTCTAGAAGAGTGCCCAAAGTTCTACCAATACACTCTAAACAAGGGTTTCTCCAATATTCTGAGGGGAGACAAAATAAACGGACCCATAAGGGTTTATCATATATCACCAACTGAGAAGGATCGAAATTTGAAGACCAAGGCTATAAATATAATGGATGGCTATCCAAGAACCAGTTTTGAGAATAGAGTATCCTATCTTTCTCCTCTGCCTCTGCAACAAAGAAACTTTTTGGCAAGAATTTAATTATGACATTCTTACCCCAATGCTCATCCGCCCAAGATCTGATTGATTTTCTAGGAAATTTAGGGCCAACAACTCTCCCAATGATTGCATGGTTTTTGAAGATAGATCTATCATCAGCTACTTCCTTAGATAAATCCACTACGCACTATTTAGGGTTTTTGAGATTACTTTTGGATTTCGATCCGAAGTAACGGTCTTGAGGGTATATGTCTTCCCAATTCTCATCATGTTCGGAGATAACATTCTCCTCCCAATCCACATCAAACACTTTCCATTTTGCATCTTTTGGTCTGTCTGTGTCGCCATGGGATTTACCCTTATATCTGTATTCCGGATTGAAACTGGTCACCCATCTGGCCTCATGCACCAGTCCTTCCTCGCGCAACTGCCCTTCCTCGTGCACATGCCCTTCCTTTCGAACCTGCTCCTCTCTGTGCTCCATTTTTTTCATATTTAAAATTTACTTATATATATATATATATATATATATATATATATATATATATCTTGTGTTCATTTTTTTGTATGGGTTCGAGTCTGTATGGGGTGCGATGGGATGATCTTTTGTCACCCACTTTGGAGGGACACATAATTTCATGAGTCTCCTCCACCAATGTGCATGTTCATGTTGGATGTATATATGTGCATTTTTCTTTGTGATGCAGCTGCAGGTACCGAGAATTGAGTCCCCCTGAATCTTCAGGTCTGAGTGTGCTCTATGACCTAATGGTAACGCGGAAAAGCATGGAGTTATTAGTTAGACCCTGTTGTACCATCGTTCACATGGAACGAGACCCGTGTCAGGTAACCTTGTTGTGTTGGTCGTCCTGTCTCGTCAATTGGTAACCCTATTAGCCCTTGTGTTGTGTTGGTTCGCTGCGTATTGCTCGAGTGTTTGGGTCATGAGTTTATTTAATATTGATTTCTAGATAGGCGTTAGCATATTATTTAATTGAGTTTTGAGAATTTATGATGATTAAATTAATTTATAAATTAAAAATTGTTGCATCGTCCTACTAATTTAAATGTGGGGGAAAACATATTCAAATTAGTTATGTTTTGGGAGGAATCATTTAAATAAAGCATTAAATATTTGTCTTGTAATTTAATTGTGCTATTGGTAAAAATCTAGTTATAAATAATCAATAATTATTTTAAGGGGAAATTAATTATTTGTATTCTATTATGATTTTGGAAATTAATTCAAAAAGTGATGCAGGAGCATCCCTGGCTCACAACAATCTTGCGTCAACCAAAAACATTTTCCTTTCTGTTTGCAGTTTCAGTTTTCCTTTCTGTGTGTCCTAGTTTTGGCTCACCAAATCCTATGGAGTTGGATTCTACTTGAAGACTTGATCATCTTTCTTGCTTCCAGACCGCATTGCATTTGGATCATTTTTTGACAAGATATCGCTACTAGTTTTCAGGACAGTTTCCTGTTACCGGTTGTTCATTTGTTATCGGTTGCCTGAGACCTATTATGGTGATCTACCATAACCCATTCTCAAGCTTGTAGAGCCTTGGGCATTTATTCCGATGTTCCTTGGTGTGTGGCTGACCTTTTCCCGCGATCTATATTTCAGCCTTCGGATTTTCTGGAGGAATCTCTTGGCGGAGGCCAACCTTGTTTATTTTGCACGTTAGGTCTTGTTCTTCGGGTTTTGATCCCTTTTTGGGCCGACTGGATCCTTTGGATATATATATAATTACGCATTAAAATGTGACGAGGGAGAGAATCAGGTAGCTAGACTGTGTGTAGAAGATAGATTATAAGATTCAAGGTCCCGGTTGTGACCTATTCTACTAGGCCTGTGAGTCGGTATGTTGTAACTCGGTTGTTACCGGTTGGATGTAATTAAATTTCATGCAATAAATCAATATGTTTTGCATTGCCTCCATCATATCTTTGTGTTTTCATTGTGTTTACTCTTGCTAACTGGTCCAGATTGATCTCTTTGAGGTCCCTCCTCACCGGTGACTGCTTCAATTGGTATCAGAGCAAAGTTTCATTCTGGAAGTTGCGTGTGCTAAAATTTTGTTGAAGGGTGGCAGATTGTGGATCTGACCTGCAGCTACAGAGGACTAGCATGAATGATGTTGCAAAGAGGAGCTAGGAATGGTGGAGCGCGTGGTAATGCAGACCCTATTGTGATGGATATGTTGCGAGGAATAGTTGCCCAGTTAGAAGCCACAAAGACAACCTAGAGAAGAGGCTGACATATTGAAGATGTAAGTGAAGATGAAGGAGAAGAAGACTCAACAGAACAAGCAAACCTACCGGCGGTTGATCCAAATGAAGAAAGGTTTTTGAGGGTTTTGAGTAGGTCAAATACTAAACCTCATTTTACCCCACTAAAATATGATGGGAAGTTAGATTCAGATGAATTGATGGATTAGATCTTGGAGATGGAGAAGTATTTTGATTTTGAAAACACTGTAGAAGAGAGGAAGGTGAAATATGATTGTACCCGGTTGAAAGGTGATGCATCTCTTTGGTGGGAGCATTTGCAAGTTGATAGACAAAGAAGAGGTAAAGAGAAGATTGAGACATGGGATCAAATGATTGCTAAGTTGAAATGAAAGTTTGTGCTGATGAATTATCAAGTGGATCTGTTTCGAAAGTTGTAAAATTTGAGACAAAAGGAATCTAGTGTGAAGGAGTACACTAAAGCATTTTACAAGTTGAATATCAGATCCAGACATGATGATGAAGTTGAACAAGTTGCAAGATATTTGAATGGACTGTGGATGTCTATATAAGATGAATTGAGCATGATCAAATAGAGGAGTGTTGAAGAGGCTTACCAGTATGCCCTAAAGGAAGAAGAGAATTTAAACAAAATACATGAGTAGAGACAAAGAGGTAGAGGTGGAGATTTACCAGAGGAAGAGTTAAAGGAGGAAGAGGATATACCGGAGGAAGAGGAACCAATACAGATAAGAGCAGGGACAAGGAAGTGAGAAAATAAGGTAATTCATACCGAAAGGATGATAGAAATTTCTATAGGAGGAGAGAATTGAATGGTTACCAGAATGAGAACTTTGGAAGACAAGACAAGATGACATTTAGAGGAACCATCTTTAAGTGTGGAGTAGAAGGATATCATGCATTCGAGTGTAAGAAGACATAAATTACCCGATTAGACAATTAGCTGGAAGATGGAGAACTGTTGGTGATGAGGAGAGTTTTGTGTCATATCGAAGGAGATGAAGAGCCCTTGTAGAGGAAGATTTTGTTCAAGACCAAATGTAAGGTATCCGGTAAGTGTTGTAAAGTTTTTATTGATAGTGGTAGTTCAAATAATCTTGTTTTAGAAGAGATGGTGAATAAATTGAAATTGGAGAGATTGAAACACCCTAAGTCTTATCAGATAGCATGGATTTAGGATGAACATAAGTTGTTAGTAAGTGAGCAATGTTTGGTGAAATTGAAAATTGGGAATTATCATGATGAAGTCTTGTGTGATATTATGCCTATGGATATTTGTCATCTTTTGTTGGGTAGACCTTGGCAGTTTGATAGATAGGCAGTACATTATGGGAGGAAGAATATGTACACTATTGTGGCCAATGGGATGAAGCAAACCTTGTTGCCTTTGGACGAACCTTTGAAGAATGAAGTCTGTACGAATGCTAGAATCTGTTTAGTAGATGGAAGGAAATTTCTGGATGGACTAAGACATGAGAATGTGTGCTTTTCCTTAATTCCTAAGAAGATTGAGAGACCGGAACCGGAAGGAGAACACCCAAAACAAATAAGAGATTTGCTGATAGAATATGGGGACATCATTTCAAATAATGTACCTGATGTATTTCCACTTGTTAGAAGTATTATTCATTGCATTGACTTGGTTCCCGAAGCTAGTTTGCCTAACAAAGCTACACACTGGTTGACATCGATAGAAAATGAGGAACTGAATAGACAAGTGCAGGAGCTGTTGAAGAAAGGTTTGGTTAGGAAGAGTCTGAGCCCTTGTGCAGTACCAACAATATTAGCACCTAAGAAGAATTTAGAGTGGAGAATGTGTACCGATTCAAGAGCAATAAACAAGATCATAGTGAAATACCGATTTCCTTTGCCTAGGATGGATGACATAATGAACTGTTTGAGTGGAGCAAAATAATTTACAAAGATAGATTTGAAGAGTGGATACCATCAGATCAGGATCAGAGAAGGTGATGAATGGAAGACAACATTTAAGACAAATGAAAGACTGGATGAATGGTTGGTGATGCCTTTTGGATTGACTAATGCACCGAGTACTTTCATGAGGCTGATGAATGAGGTATTGAAGAAATTCTTGGGTAAGTTTTTTTGTGTATTTGGATGACATTCTGATTTTCAATAAGACAAAAGAGGAGCATTTGTTGTAGTTAAGACAAGTTTTGCAAAGATTGAGAGAAGAGAAGTTGCTGATCAATATCAAGAAGTGTACTTTCATGAAGGATGAGTTAGTCTATTTGGGATTTGTGATATCTGAGGATGGTTTGAAGATGGACCCAGAGAAAGTGAAAGCAATAGTTGAATGGCCTACATCGGAAAGCATTGGAGAGGTAAGAGCATTTCATGGATTGACTAGTTTTTACCGGAAGTTTATCAAAAATTTCAGTTCAGTTTGTAACCCTATGACTGAGACCATGCGAGGAGATCAGATGAAATTCAAGTGGACCACCAGAGAAAACAAATATTTTGAACTGTTGAAGAAGAAAGTGACTAAGCAGCCTGTGTTAGCTTTACCGAATTCAATAATGTATTTCAAGTGGATTGTGATGCAAGTGGAACAACAATAGGAGCAGTCCCAAGTCAAGAAGGAAGAGAAATAGCCTATTTTAGTGAGAAATTGAATGATGCTCAAAGGAGATATTCAGTGTATGATCAAGAGTTTGATGCCATAGTTCAAGCCTTGAAGAAGTGGAGACAATACTTGTTGCCTAAGGAGTTTGTGTTGTATACAGATCATCAAGCTTTACAGTATTTAAATAGTAAGAGTAAGTTGAATCAGAGATATATGAGATGGGTATAATTCTTGCAGAGTTACACCTTTGTGTTGAAGCATAGAAGTGGGAAATATAACAAAGTTGTTGATGCATCGAGTAGGAGAAGGAATTTGCTGACAGAGATGAGAGTGACAGTATTAGGATTTGCAGATTTGAAGACCTTGTATGATGATGACCCAAATTTTTTAGAACCTTGGAAAGCATGTAGAGAACCGGTTATGGTAGACATAAGAAAATGAGTGGATTACTTCATTCAAGATGGGATGTTATTCAGAGGAGTTCAATTGTGCATACCTAAGAGTTCTATGAGAGAAAATCTAATTAAGGAGAAACACAGTGGAGGTTTAGCTGGACATTTTGGCATTGACAAAACAGTAGCATTGGTGAGTGAGCAGTACTTTTGGCCCCATATTTATAAGGATGTTAAGAGATATGTGCAAAGTTGTAGAGTTTGTCAAGTTGCAAAAGGCAGTAGTCAGAATGTGGGATTGTATAAACCTTTGACAGCTGGTAAGAGCTTGGGAGGATATACACATGGATTTTGTACTTGGATTGCCTAAGACACCGAGAGGGAATGATTCTATATTTGTGGTAGTGGATAGATTTTTGAAGATGGCTCATTTCATACCTTGTAAGAAGACATTAGATGCATTGCATGTAGCAAACCTATTTTTCAAATAAGTGGTGAGATTGCATGGATTACCTAAGAGCATAGTTTCAGATAGAGACACTAAGTTTGTTGGATATTTTTGGAGAACACTTTGGAAGAAGATGAAGATAGATATGAAGTTCAGTTCTACTTTCATCTACAGATTGATGGACAAACATTAGTTGTTAACCGGAGTTTGGGAAACTTGTTGAGATGTTTAGTGGGAGATAAAACCGGAAGTTGAGATTTGATTCTTGCACAAGCAGAGTTTGCCTACAACAATTCAATGAATAGAAGTACAAAAAGAACACCTTTTGAGATTGTTACTGGAGTGTATCCTAGAGGGATATCAAAATTGAGAGACATTAGCAGTGAAGACCAAAGAAGTTCAGAAGCAAAAGACTTTGCAGATCACATGGCAACATTGCATATTTAAGTTAAGCAACATTTGAAAGACACGAACAACAAGTATAAGGAAAAGGTAGATGAGAAGAGGAGACATAAGGAATTCAAAGTTGGCGATGAAGTGATGGTATATTTGAGAAAAAAGAGATTCCCAGTTGGAACTTATAACAAGTTGCAGATGAAGAAGTTTGGACCTTGCAGGATTTTGAGGAAGTTCAGTTCTGGAAATGTATATGAAGTGGAGTTACCGGATAGTCTAAGTATTTCACCTATATTCAACATTGCAGATCTTCATGAGTACCATGAACCAAAATTCAGTGAGAATAGTTTTGTAGACTTGGAGAAACAGTAACCCTGGAAGGAACTGGATCAGATTGAAGAGATTTTGGACAGTAGGATTGGGCATAGTACCCGGAGCAGTGAGTATAAGGAATATCTTGTGAAGTGGAAGGACATACCAATTGAAGATTCATCTTGGATTTCTTAGGCAAAGGTAGAGCACCTTGGTTTCCCTTTGACCCTGAAAAAGTGATAGGCTCACTTTTTCAATAACCCCGTATGTTTGATGTAGGAGCATCCCCGGTTCACAACTATCTTGCATTAACCAAAAACATTTTCCTTTCTGTTTGTTTTCTGTTTGCAGTTTCAGTTTTCCTTTCTACGTGTCCCGGTTTTGGCCCACTAGATCCTGTGAAGTTGGATTCTACTTGAAGAATTGATCATCTTTCTTGCTTCTAGACTGCATCGCATTTGGATCATTTTCCGGCAAGATATCGCTACCAGTTTCCATGACAGTTTCTTGTTACTAGTTGTTCCTTTGTTACCAGTTGCCTGAGACCTATTCTAGTGATCTATTGGAACCCATTCCGAAGCTTGCGGAGCCTTGGGTGTTGATTCTAATGTTCATTGGCGTGTGGCCAACCTTTTCCCATGATTTACATTTCATCCTTTGGATTTTCTGGAGGAATCTCTTGGCGGAGGCGGACCTTGTTTATTTTGCACGTTAGGTCTTGTTCTTCGGGTTTTGACCCCTTTTTGGGGCGACTGGATCCTTTGGATCGATATATATATAACTATAATTACACATTAGAATGCGATGAGGGAGATAATCTTGTAGCTATATTGTGCGTAGAAGATATATTACAAGATTCAAGGTCCCGGTTGTGACCTATTCTACTAGGCCTGTGAGCTGGTATGTTGTAACCTGGTTGTTACCGGTTGGATGTAATCGAATTTCATGCATTAAATCATTCTGTTATGCATTGCCTCCACCATATCTTTGTGTTTCTGTTGTGTTTACTCTTGCTAACCGGTCCATATTGATCTCTTTGAGGTCCCTCCTCACCGGTGACTGCTTCAAAAAGGCAAATTAATATTTAATTAATTTAATTCAAATTTCTTGTGTGGGAGTTTCAAAATGAGCTAATTAATAATAAATAAAGGAAAAAGAATCTTGCATGATGGGAGTTACATTTTTTGAAAGAAGTTTTTCTGCAAATATTTTTCTTGGTTTGGGAGTTTCGATGAAATTCAGGGAAATATCGGTTGAAGAAGAAAGTAGCGAAGGAGCTTGATAGATTTCATTGAAGCTTCAAGATTTGTGTGCCCTGCTGTGAATCTCTTGGGAAACTTCTACATCCTCCTCTGTGCAGTTTTTCCTGATAGCGAATAAGGTAGGGTTCTGATCTTTTTCCTTCTGTGCATGTTAAAATTATGCCTTAATTTGAATCAAATTAGTTTGATTGTTCTTTTATTGAAACTAGAAAATGTATTGGATTTGTGTGATAATGGGGTTTGGGATTATTGGATTTTGGATTTGTTCCGGATCAAATATTTTTATCAAGAAAATACTTCATCGAGGGTTTTGTTAATAAATTTTAAATAGGTTTTTATATTTGGGGATAGATCGAATTTATTTGAAAAGTATGAAAAAAAAAGGATTCTGTTATCCATATCTAAGAAAGTTCCCTAAAAAATCTGCCTGTTGATTTTTTATTTAGTTTCCTTTTAATATATATATATATATACACTACATATATATGTAAAAAAAATGTAATGTATATTTTAATATCCTTTTATTCTATAGGAATCGTATTATTTATGCCTTATATTTTTGTTTCCTTGGGTTTTGTTGGGTGTGGGGAGGCCACCCACGACTGTGGGTGGGTTGACCCACAACCATGGGTCTTCCCACGATTGTGGGGAGCCATACCCACAACTATGGGTAGCCCATGACTATTGGGGATCACCCACGGCCGTGGGAAGCCAACAACTATGGGGTTCACCCATAGCCGTGGGTCTTTTGGCAATCAATAAAAAATAATCGAATTCACTTTTTTATTAATATAGGTAATTAATATATATATGTGTGTGTGTATATATATATATACATATATATGTGTGTATATATATATATGTATGTATGTATGTACATATATGTACATGTATGTATATATGTATATATGTACATATATGTACATGTGTATATATATATATATGTATATATGTATATATGTACATATATATACATATACATACATGTACATATATGTACATATATATACATGTATATATGCATGTATGTATGCATATGTATGTATATGTATATATATGTATATGTATACATACATACATACATACATACATATATACATATGTACATATATACATACATATGCATACATACATACATATACATACATATATACATATAAAGATATATATACATATATACATATAGAGATATATATACATATACATATATGTATATGTATATGTATATGCATATATATATGTACATATATGTATATGTATATAAATGTATAAATGTACATATATATAAATACACACACACACACACACACACACACACACACACACATATATATATCTTTGAGCTATGGATCCCTTCTTTAGTGTAATTGATCAAATCATGATTGTAGAATGGTTATAATTAATATGAAAGGTAATATCAAAGGTTTACTGATTATGTATTCAAATTCAGAATTTTTTATGCTTTAATGTAATGGTATATATATATCTTTGAGCTCTGGATCCCTTCTTTAGTATAATTGATCAAATCATGATTGTAGAATGACATTAATGCAATATGTCATTGTAGATGATTGGATATTGAGATGTTAGCTTAGAATGTGCAAATGAATAGGAATAAAATGTGTCATATGTTTTAAATTTGGGTTATTAGAGGTTAATGTTAATTGAATTAGCGAGTCACACAAAAATTAATTTGGTCTAGTTAGTATTATGTTAAGATTGGACTTCTTGATGCTTTACATTATGAGACCTTGTTTTTTATTAAAAAAACAGTGTTAACTAGGGCACTGACCCTTAACAAAAAGCAACATCAAGAGAGATGATGTTGGAAGAGAACCACAACCCAAAGGCGGAAAGGAACAAACATAGGAACCTAGCCAACCGAGGAACAAACCCCACTCAAGGGGGGGACGAGCTACCCAAACCCCCATGAGGGGGGGTATGGGGCATGGGAGAAGATTTCCCCTTTTTCCTGCGAGCAACCACATACCAGGCAATGCTAAGATCTGTCAAAAGGGCCCCCGCAAGGTCAACAATACTGGTGACAATAGAACGCTGGAAGAGGGCCGTAGGTGGCTGCAGAACATCAACAACAAGAGGTTGTGACAGAAGAACAATAGCAGAAGCAGAATTATGAGACCTTGTTAGTTCTTGACTCTTGTATATTATTGTGGAATTCATGGCCATTTTATTTAAATTCTTTTAGCTTCCAGAGGCTAGGACAGAGCTAGAGTTCCTTTTGTTCATTTTCTCTTTGTCTTTGAATTTAATGAGATTGGTGTCCTGTATGGGCTGTTTTGTTCCTTGTTGCTTTGTACCATCTTGATTGTTATCACTTTCTAGCAAGTGGGCTATGCCTTGCTATGGTTGGAACCTTATCACCTTGTGTTTTGGGTGTCAGACCTTGAGATTTATTTTGATTTCTAGGTGCAAGTCAAGGGGAGTGGCTTTCATTGGGGCTCGGGACCCGAAGTGGTCGCTAGGGTAACTCAATAAGAGTTATGTAATCAAGTGAAAACCTAATTAATGAACTTGGGTGGGTAGTTAGTTCACATTAATAAAGATAATATTGTTGTCTCTCTTGTCCACAAACACTCGTATAGGTTTGGGGTAAGTAGAGAAGGCCTGGAATAGCGTCCACCAATCTCGCCCCTTCGAAAGGTTGGAGTGGTCCACTAGTGATTGTATGGGGTCGGGGGTCGGGAGAGGTCACCAAGATAACACAGGATGGGGGTCGGGACCTAGTGAAGACCTACTAGGGTAACTCATGACAACCTAGTGATGAAACTCTTCCCTATCACTACCTAGTGGTAACTTGCATCTTTTTGTCCTTCCATGTATTGCTTTGAGATTTTGGAAGTGGTTGGTTTACTTATGTTTTGTATCCTTCTATGAATTACTTTGGGCCTTTGGAGGTTGGTGTTTTACTTTTGAGTCCCTTGTGATGTTTCACTTGTGAGCCCCATGTACGTTAAGTCTTGTTGATCCTCTTGTGAGTATAGCTTTGTGGATTCTCTTGTGAGTCATGTTGTTACCCTTGTATGTGTTGCTTTCGCCTTGTGGGTATGGCTGATACCTCCTAGCATGGGTGGTGGACCTTATGGTACCACATGGTTGGGTGGAGTGCTATTCGCACCCATTGGGTTTTGGCTCATTTTGCATCATGTTCAAGAAGGCTCGTAAGAAGATTGAAGACTTTTGTACCAGATTCATGTATTCATCCCATCTTGGGACTCTCAAAGATTGTATCTTTATGGATCCATTGTGATGTATTTGATATTCATATGTATATTCTCAAGCAATATTATTTGTATCATGTACTTATGTAAATAACGATGCAATATCATGTATAGCAGTTCCTTGTTGGTCTTTTTGGATGATGTCTAACCTTGAGTTACATCGTTATGGGGCCATTTGCTAATTGTTAATGGTGTATCATTATTTATCTTGTTGACTGTATCTTCTTCCATGTGTAATGTAGTCTTTAAAAAAAAAACCGCATTTGCTTTGCTATTATTGTTTAAGTCCTCTAGGCCTCATAGTGGGGGGTGACAGTCATCAAGTATCAATTGTATAGAAATAAATAAATATGAGAACACCTTATAATGTTTGATATATGTCTAAAGATAATATCATAACAAATAACCAAGAATCCATGATAGATGATATGTTAATGAATGACACTCTAAGGGTGGGTGAGTATGGATCTAATGAATATAAATCATAAAAGGTCTAAACTATACTAAATGTAGATAACTAATATATGAATTGTTAGGCCCAATATGGAAAGCTAATGTACTGAGAGGGGAGGGGTGAATCTGTACTCCAAAACTTTTCTTCAATAATAACCTTACTGTTATGCATAAACAAAATAGTGCAGTAACATAAAATAAAGGTAAAACAAACAGATAACAATCATACATGATTCACTCCATAACACATATATTTTGGTCATGCAGAAACTCTTGGTTAGAGAGAAAAACTGCGGTGGGGATGGCACCCACAACTTCACTACTACAATAATAAAGATTGCTCAGTTAGAGCTACATTTAGCTATTTTTGATAGCTTACCCTGTTAGGAGTAACAAGATCTGTTAGATCTACCTTGCTAAAGGATTTTACAACACTATATAAATGTTGCACCTGGTTAGAGGATTTACAATTTATAGACTTGGTTAGAGTCTTTTACCCTATTAAAGTTTCTCTTACAACTTCAAAATATTACAATAAGACTTTACAAATATCTACAACTTTACATCTGAAATGCTATAGCAGATTTTATATGCTCAGAATAAGATTACCTTGCTTATAGCATACCTTGGTAACTCATAAAGTAACTCGGTAAACCCTTCTGTTTACTTTGTTCTTCGACTGTTCACTGATAGCCTTCTCGGTGACCTCTCTGTGTCTCTATAACAGTCTTCCTTCATACATACACACATATATATTCACTTCTCTCTTCCCGTGTTGTATAAATAGATCTCTTATAGCGGTGATCTAATTCATTGCTTCGATCTTACAAAAAAGATTCCTCGAATGAATAACTAAACAAAATATTTCATTGGTTAGATTGACCTTGCAATCATACACAATCTTCTAGTGCAATTCCCAATGTAATAACAGTTAGATGTGCCTCGATCTTGTAACACATTTTCATGTGCATGTCTAGGTTCAATGTATCTGGTAAAACATTTCACTCAGTGAATATCAACTCGGTGATTTAACTTTACTGCTTGGTAGCAATGAAACAATACTCTGTAAACAGCTCGGTGAATACTGCGTTCTGTGACTGCTTTCTTCTGTAACCGACTAGACTGTTCATACCGACTTCTCTGTGTGTACCGACTGCATGATTCGGTAATACTAACCGAGTAGAATATAGTATGACTTTGAATATAAAAAACTAATGGCAATTTGATAAGTAGTAACAATCTCCCCTTTTGACATTAGTTGAGATGTTTGACAAAAACTACTTTCAAAGTCATAACTCAAAAACTATATACTTGCAAAATGACTACACTTGACAATATATACAATAGTCAATGAAAGAGTATATGCAGATATACTCCCCTTATCATTATTCTGTACATAACTCTAAATTTTGCATGTTCGGTTCTGTTCTGTGCTTGTGCGCTGAATGCTCTGTATATTCTGCTCGATATACTCCCCTTGTATACAATACTCAAAACTGTGTTACCAAAACTGTATCACTCTCCAAATATAGTATTACTCCCCCTTTGTCGGGTATTACTTCCTCTATGTAGTATTATAATATTACTCCCCCTTTTTGACAAACATCAAAAAATTTCCATCCGGAGGCGGTAACTGATCAAAAATAGACTTATACTTGGTCCGGGCATCAGTGAGGGCGACTGAGAGTGAATCCTTTACACTTTCCATTAATTAATTTTGTGCTTGAATATTAGCTAATAGTGATATTAAGCCATCAAGAGTGCTTCCCTCTTGTGTAGTTGATAGGTGTGTAGCTCTGTGGATCTATTCCTGTATTGATGAGAGATGAGGAAGGAATAATGTCTGAAGGGTCATTATGTCCATCTTGATTTTATGCTCTTCATTCTTGAGGTCTAATTGTTGAGCCATGAGCTGTTGAAGCTTTGTATAAAAATTCTGAACTGAATTAGGCTATGTGGTCAACTTAGTTGAGAGATCGGTGATCTCTTTCTCAATTGCATCAGTTTTATTCTTGATATCTTTAATGAATAAGGAAAATGTACACAGTTTCTAAAATAAATAAAGAATATGCTTGAGCTGAGGGGACAACTTAGCAATGAATTTGACAAGTTTTACCTTGCCAACGACAATGGATTTCTGTACTTCCTCTATCATTTTAGCAGTTAGCTCCTTGTCTTTTAGTTTGCTCAAGTATTCGGATGCATCTACTCCAGATGTCTCAATCTGATTTAGGAGTTCATCCAATTGAATATGGATGGCTGCATCAGTTGATACTGTAGCTGAAGGTAGCATTTCTGTTAGTAGTGTCTTAACCTTCTGAAGTACTTTATTCTTCTTCTATATGGCCAGTTGCTTCTCCTATTCGGCCTTTGCTTTGCATAGTTCACCGAATTCAGTGAGTGCTTGCCCTTTCAATTTGGAGATGTCTACATTGGGAAACACTATCGGTTTAGTCAAATCAAATTTGAAACTATGCTTTCTCACCTTCCTCTCTTTTCCTTTGGTCGATTGTACTAAGACAAGTTCTTGTGAGGCTTGTTGACCCTCGGTAGGTTGCTCGGTAGATGCAACACTTTGGTCGGTTCCTGTAGCCGTTGTAGTGTCCTTGGGTGTCTCGGTGCAAGGGGTCTCAGCTGTAACATTTGCAGTGCTCGATGGTGCTTGAGACGTCTGATCTTTGGTTGTATCTTCTGCTGCTTCAGATTTGTTACCTTCGGTGCCTTGCTCTGTGTCCTTAGGAGCTTCGGTTGAGACAGGTGGCTTCACCGGGGGATAAGGCTGAACTTGTTCAAAAACAGATTCACTAGATACAAGTTTTGCATAGGTAGTGCCTTCAATCATTTCCTGTTCCGGTGCTGCTTCATCCATTACATCTTCATCAATTTGAATAGTGTCAACCGGGTCTGGACCTTGCTCGGTGACATCAACAATTTCAATTTGAGATTGTTCATCGACATCCTTTTGTTTGAAGATCTCTTGCCACTTGGCTTTTGTCTCATTTTCCACATCTATGTATAGCCCATTCATCAATTTTAAGGCTCTCTATTTGACAAGAAATTTAGAATTGTATGTGTTCAAATGCTCCTTGATTTCTACTACAGACATATCAGGGAATAGATGGACTAGACTTTTTTCTCTTATTTGTCTCTTTGAGTCCATTGCATATTTCCATCTGTTATCAATATGTAAGTATAATTCACTCAGAAGTGACTTTACTAGTTCTAATGGAGTTAGCCGAAACTTTAGAAGTGTACAGATGACAGCTTCTTCAATTTGTCGCTTCTCATCATTATTCCTAGTCTCATACTTAACATATCTAAATCCTACAAATTCATCGTATTCTTTAAGATTGGCACAAAAATTTTCAACACTATGAATATTTACCTTTTTGCTTTTTACAATCTGAAATTTGTTTGCATCATCAGATTCTGTATCACTTGACCCTTTTGCCAAAATGAGTCTCCGAGTAGATTTCTTATAGGTCCTGGTTACCTTGGGTGCAGTAACACTCTTTTGTTTCTTACTCAGTGATGCAGCTTGTTGGCATTTTTTATGTTTATGTTGTGATTGTCATTGATGGACACACACTTGTATTGAGATCCCCTTTATATGTATGAGCTCATGCTCAACCGGTATTTGTTCCAACCGGTATGTTGTACTCTAGTCTTTAGACTAATAGTGATTTTGCAGAATGTGTTTTCCCGGTTTGAAGCGGCATGTTGACCCCAAGCAGTTCGCAGATCACAAGCGGTACAAGGAAGCAAAGCGGCACAACACATTCTTACCAGTCTTCATTTTTGTCAAATCGGCAACCGACATTTTTGTCAAACCGGCAATCGGAATTTTGTATGAACCGGTAACACTCTGTGATGAGTTACCAACCGGCATTTTGTGATGAGTTACCAATCCACCGATTGTTTGACGGTGCCGACACATTGACGGTGATTCTTGTGTCGTGTTACTGAGTATGTCTAGATTCACTGAACCTAGGAAATTGTAATGTGATCCTATTGGACCGACATGAAATCAGATTCCTTTAAAAGGACATCATGTCTAGGGTTTTAGAAGTTGTTGAAAAGAGCTGCGAATAGGGTTTATGTTGAGCTAGGGTTTAAGGTGAAAGAGTAGAGCGATCTTATGAGAGGAGATCGAGTTGTAACTCAGAGTGAGATAGAGAAGACTGAAGTAATACTAGAATGCATTAGCTGTGAGCATACTAGATCTAACCAAGCAGTTTGTGCTAGTAGATAGATCAAACACTTGTTGATTACTCACATCTTTGACAAGTTTGTAGCCCTTAACCGGGTAGGCCTCAAAGCCTTTGTAAAATCCTCTAACAAGGTGGTTCACACATGTGAATCTAAAATCCTCTAACAAGGTAGTCTTTAATCAGACTTATCTCCTAACAGAGATTGAGATTCTTAACAGGATCTGTTCTGGTGAAGAACATTGTAAGACCTTAACCGGTCTGACCTTAACTAGTCTGGTTTCTATTCTGTAGATAGTGACTTGTGAGTTCCATCTCACCATGGTTTTTCCCAGTTGGGTTTCCATGTCAAATATCTTGTGTTATGGTTGTATTACTTTTGTGGGTGAATGGTTTATTCGCATTTTGGTTTGTATGTGTGATAACCGATTTGATTGTCAGACTGCTTTACCGGTTTATCTCTAGACTGTGTAAGTGTTTTAGTGCAAAGATTTTTGGCATACTAATTCACCCCCCCTTCTTAGTATTCATCAATTGGTATCAGAGCCAACCTTTCTATAAGTTTAACCACTTGGAAAGAGATATGGGAGAATACACATTGAGGGAACTTACTCAATGACTGACTAAGTCTGAGCAAGCCTATGATGATCTTATGGTCAAATACAAGGCATCTCAAGCAAAAAGAAGAGAACATGCAGAGAGGCTGATGGAACTATCTGAAAGTAGTTCTGAAGATGAAGCTAACATGGAAGCTATGATTGCTGAAGTGAATAAGCTGAATGATTCAAACTCTAATATGAGAAAGGAGTTGGAAGGACTAACTATTCGGTTTAGTCAAGAGCTTGAGAACCGGAGAAAGGATGAAGATCTGGTAAAAGACAGAGATCATGAGATCTCCAAGTTGAAACAAGAGATTAGTGCACTAACTGCTTGCCTTCATGAGATCAAAATGGAGAAAGAAGACATGCAAGGAGAACTGAACATTGCCATCTCAGAAAATGCAAGTCTTATGGAGACAAACACTGCTATTTCCAAAGAACTCTTTGAATCAAAAGAAATACTAGCTAAGTTTGGCAAAAGTACAGTCAGGCTAGAGCAAAAGCTTGAATCATCTAACTGGAAAAGAATACCAATGGTCTTGGTTTTTCTAAACATGAGGAAGGAGAATCCTCAAGGACAAATGTTGAAGCATCAAAGAAGCAACCAACACTCAAAGGAAAAGGTAAGCAAAAATTCAAACCTGTTTGCTTTAATTGTCTTAAAGAAGGACACACTGCCAATGTGTGTAAGAGCAAAGCCTACAATAATTTTTCTTATTTTATCAACAATATACCTAGATCCAATAAGTTCAATGGTCATTGTTATGCATGCAACAAGTTTGGGCATAGAGCATTTGAATGCAGGTCTGTAATGGATAACACCGGAAGATATCCTCAGAGGACCAAAGGAACTGGTCCTGAATCTTTTATGAACTGGAACCACAACCGGTTTAATGTCCTTAATCATCAGTCAAGAAGCAGTGGTCATCAAGTGGCAACCGGATGGAGAGAAAGTTGTATGATCTATCATGGTCATGGTCACACTGCTGCAACATGCAGAAGGAAGAATGGAAACATGTACAATGGACCTTGGAGAACACCTGGACTTGTTTGCTATCAGTGCAACAAACTGGGTCACATTGCAAGATTTTGTAGAATCAAAAAAAGTATATCTGATGATATACCGGTCACTCAGGAAGGAGAAATAGATGTTGAAATAGTTCAAGAAGACATGAAGAAAGTATGCAAGAAGAAACCAGTATTTTTGGAGGAGGAACCGGTTTCTGCACCTAGTGTGGAAATATCTGAACCAACAAACTAAGCCTCAAAGGCTTAGGGGGAGTAAATGGCAAAATGCTTTCAAACCCCTGGTTAACACCTGTAAAAGACTTTAACCGGTATGCTACACCTGTCGCTTGGCAGAAGATCAAAAACGGTAAAGAGGCAAATTAGGGTTTATGCCCTAATATAGGAGCATTAATGATGGTAGGTGAGAGACATGTATAAATGCAATTTTCAAATCATTTCTCACTATCTGTTTTTCGAGCGAAGAAAAGTTTTCAAGTGCAGAGCAAAGAGAAGGTGATTTGAGCTTAGATTTTGAGGAATTGGAGAGATTTGAAGGAGATTCAAATATAGTTTGCAATCGGCAGTGGAGAACTCAAAGCGGTGATTTGGCATCTGACGGAGAGCGAAGCAAAGAAGAATCAGGAAGCCCTAAATTCGCGTTTGAAAGGTATTTTTCATATTCTTGAAATACTCTTCAATGGCTTTCGCATCTCATACCAGTTCAAGCACATCCATTGAGTCAGAAAATTTCATTCAGAGGAAGTCCAAGTATAATGCTTTGTCACAAGTCCCAACTGGAGTCATAGTCGAAGAAGGAATTTCTGACTATATTGATTGCAAGATAGAAGACATAGGGTCCTTGGCCATTGACACTCAATTAGGTCTATTTTGTGGAAAGGATAAAAGGATCAAACCGGAGTTTAGTATCTTAGAGAAGAAGAAACTCCATAATGCAGTGTATTTTCTGGAAGATTTCAGAAAGGATCACATTAGAATCATCTTGAGCAGAGTCCATGGTGACAAGATGTACCTAGAGAGAACGCATGATATCACGCCTGAGGCAATTCATGCAGTCATCGGTTTCTGCAACACAGGGGAAGTACCAGCCCTAAGAACGATAAGCAAAACGGAAATGACCAAGCTCACCGGTTCGACAAGTGGTTCACGAGGTATGACAGTTAATTCTATCAAGGTTGAACTGGTGAAATACGCCTGCATGGTGGTAGGCTACAGGACATTCTCAGCCAGCAGGATTAATTCTGTATCTGCTGTAGCGGTAAATGCTACTTACCGGATGATTATAGAGGATAAATCATTTGACTTATGCATCGGTATGCAAAGGCAACTCCTGTCAAATCTCAAGGCAATCAAAAAGGACAATTCACTGAGATTTAAATTTGGACAACTACTGGTAGGACTGTTTTTCTATTTCCAAGGCTACTTTCTGGGTGTAGGAGATGTCCAGTGGTCCCCTGACCAATTGGTAACCAAGCAGATAAAGGAAAGTGTGCAAGCTATTGGAACCGGCTACCCTGAGATCCTAAACAAATACTTTGATGAGTTCAGAAGAAAAATGAGTCAGAGGATGTGAATCTCAGGTGACATAGTGAAGAAGTATGAAGATGACATCTGTTTCACTATTCAGGTGGACGAATGTCTAATGGAGGTTGTTGAGCCTAGAGTAGAGGAAGTGGAGCCTATGGGCTATGAAGTCATGTATGACATGCTGGAAGGGTATGCTTCAACCCTTATTGCCTCACCTCTTGATCCAAAGGTGAAGCGAATCGGAACCTACTTGGAGAGGATTGCACCGGTTGAAAAACCATTGGTGAAGAAGGGAAAAGAACCGGCAGCCAAGAAAGCTAAGGCAGTGCCTGTGGCATCAGCACCAGCTACCACTGAGACTCCAAAAGTGACCAAGCGGTCACCGGCAAAGAAGAAATCGGAGGCAACACCGACAAAAGTCTTCGAAAGAAAGAGGAAGACTAACGCAAATGAAGCGGACTCTGAAGAAACTGAGTTTGATGAACAACCAAAGAAGGCTAGACAAACCAAGAAGGTGAAGAAGAATGAACCAGCAACATCCGCACCGGTAAATATAGATATCTCCTCTTACAAACCTTTGACACATTGTCAAAGAACAGTAAAGAATATTAGGAAAAAGTTACTTAATGATTTAATTGATTATTATGATGATTTCAATAGTGAAGAAAAAGATGAAGTACTACAGGAGATTATTCTTTATTTATGTAGAAATGACCGGTCACCATCAAAGATTAAATCTTAGACACCAGATTCATTGTATAAAGCATTGGATAATAGATGGGGCATTGCCATTGAAAAGGAACAAGAGATTAGGGAGAAAGTTTTTGCACATTACCTCCCCAAACTCTCAAACTCAGAATTATTTGATGTATTAGATCAAAATAAAGGTCTCTTCTTCACAAGGAGAAGAAGACTCTGGTTGTTGGAAGGGAGAGTTGATGATGTAGAAAAGGATACACATGAACACATGGCCCATGCTATCAGTTCACACAAAGCTCGAATGGCCAACCTCCAAGCAGAAAAGGAACCGGTTATTTCCAAACCGGATGAAGTTTTTGATGAGGAAGGAAACCTGGTGGAGGAACCAATTGACACCATAGATGTCGATGCCCTAGAAACAGAAGATGTCACTCAGGGAACTGAACAGGGGCAACAGGCCGATTAGGGTGGTGAACAAGCTGTGGACACACAACAAGCGGCAAAAGACAAAGAAGAAGAGAAAAAGAAGGATGAAGATGAGAAATAGAGAAAGGAAGAAAAGAGGAAGAAGGAAGAAGAAGAAAAGAAGAAGAAAGAAGAGGAGCAGAGGAAGAAGGAAGAGGAAGAAAAGAAGAAGGAAGAGGAAGAAAAGAAGAAAAAGGAAGAGGAAGAGAAGAAGAAGAGGGAAGAAGAAGAAAAGGAAGAGCAGAAGAGGAGAGCAGATGAGAAGAAAAAGGCAGAAGAAGACAAGGAAGAAGAGAAGAGAAGAGAAGCGGAAAAGAACAAAGTTGAAGAAGCCAAGGAATGTGAAGCAACAAAAAGCTCTCAGGTGGAGACTCTGAAGGCAACCGAAAGTCAACCCTCACTGGTTGATCTCTCTAGTCCTATCGATCTCCAATCTGCAAGAGAGTCGGAACTTATGCAGAGCATCAAGGTTGCTCAAGAGCGCCTTGAGATCATCCGTAGGAAAAAGGAACAAGACATCATTCAGGAAGCTGTAGACACGCTCACCGATTTAATCCCCGGTACTAATCTTCCTGACACTGATTCATCACTAGCACAACTCAAACTTCTGTGTACTGTAGTGGATGATCAGGTGCAGAGCCTAGAAGAATCAGCTGAGGCCAATGTAAAGAAAGAGCACCAAAAGGCTCTTAATGTTGCTCTGGTGAAGAAACTGAATGAGCTTAGGACTGAACTGTCAAAGGATCAAAAGGACATAAGGAGTGCTTTGGATGAGGGAAACTTGCTACTCAGCAAAATCTATCAACCTCATCTGTTTTGTGATGACGTGCTAGCTAAGAAGCAACAACTTCAAATGGACTTACAGTACTACTTAAGCACATTCAAGATTCCTTACGACTCCTTTGCGGCATATGGGCAAACCGTTCACCGGTTCCAGATCCAGTCAGCCAAGATAGAGCAAGAGATCAGCACAAGATCTAGGGATTTGCAGGAACTTCAACTGGTATTACTTCCACGACTGCAAATTCTTCAGAAATGCTATCTGAACCTGGAAGAACTGATAGTCACCCAAGAACTGAGCACAATAGAGGCCATGGAGGAACAGGTATCACAAATGCAGACAGAGAAGGAAGTGGTGACCTCCCTACTTGAGTCCTGGTCTCTCTCCATGAAACAATTTTTGCAGGACTACAAAGCGGTTTTTGACAAGTATTATTCATTATTGTCATAAACTCTTTTATATATATGGAAACAGGTTTTTGCAGTGGTACTTTGTCATTGTTGGCAAAGAGGGAGAAGTACATGGTTTTAATTAAAATTTTGATGGTCTTAAATTTTGAAATTTTGATATATTAGGGGGAGAAGTATAGCCGAGGGAGAAGTATCTTTTTTTTGAAATTTTGATATATGTTGTGATATATGCTATATGCTCTGATGATTATGCTCTGAATGCAAAATTGCTATACACTATGTTGATTAAGGGATAGTGTGTATGCTTAGGGGGAGCAATTTTGTTAGTGGCAAGTTTTTGTTGTAAAACACTTAGATGTCAAAATTTTATTTTCCTAAGTGTTGCCAT
Source organism: Cryptomeria japonica (assembly GCF_030272615.1). NCBI lineage: Eukaryota > Viridiplantae > Streptophyta > Pinopsida > Cupressales > Cupressaceae > Cryptomeria > Cryptomeria japonica. Next base: position 172,539,201 of record NC_081410.1, on the reverse strand, counting down.
CAATGCCAAATGGGGAGATTGTTGGCATTTTTGATGTTTATGATGTGATTGTCATTGATGGACACACACTTGTATTGAGATCCCCTTTATATGTATGAGCTCATGCTCAACCGGTATTTGTTCCAACCGGTATGTTGTACTCTAGTCTTTAGACTAGTAGTGATTTTGCAGAATGTGTTTTCCCGGTCTGAAGCGGCATGTCGACCCCAAGCGGTCCACAAATCACAAGCAGTACAAGGAAGCAAAGCGGCACAACACATTCTTACCAGTCTTCATTTTTGTCAAACTGGCAACCGACATTTTTATCAAACCGGCAACCGACATTTTGTATGAACCGGTAACACTTTGTGATGAGTTACCAACCGGCATTTTGTGATGAGTTACCAATCCACCGATTGTTTGACGGTGCCGACACATTGACGGTGATTCTTGTGTCGTGTTACTGAGTATGTCTAGAGTCACTGAACCTAGGAAATTGTAATGTGATCCTATTGGACCGACATGAAACCAGATTCCTTTAAAAGGACATCATGTCTAGGGTTTTAGAAGTTGTTGAAAAGAGCTGTGAATAGGGTTTATGTTGAGCTAGGGTTTAAGGTGAAAGAGTAGAGCGATCTTATGAGAGGAGATTGAGTTGTAACTCAGAGTGAGATAGAGAAGACTGAAGTAATACTGGAATGCATTAGCTGTGAGCATACTAGATCTAACCAAGCAGTTTGTGCTAGTAGATAGATCAAACACTTGTTGATTACTCACATCTTTGACAAGTTTGTAGCCCTTAACCAGGTAGGCCTCAAAGCCTTTGTAAAATCCTCTAACAAGGTGGTTCACACATGTGAATCTAAAATCCTCTAACAAGGTAGTCTTTAATCAGACTTATCTCCTAACAGAGATTGAGATTCTTAACAGGATCTGTTCTGGTGAAGAACATTGTAAGACCTTAACCGGTCTGGTTTCTATTCTACAGATAGTGACTTGTGAGTTCCATCTCACTGTGGTTTTTCCCAGTTGGGTTTCCACGTCAAATATCTTGTGTTATGGTTGTATTGCTTTTATGGGTGAATGGTTTATTCGTATTCTGGTTTGTATGTGTGATAACCAGTTTGATTGTCAGACTGCTTTACCTGTTTATCTCTAGACTGTGTAATTGTTTTAGTGCAAAGATTTTTGGCATACTAATTCACCCCCCCCCCCCTCTTAGTATTCATCACAACTGATGCTCTAGTGTTGGGTCTCTTTGTTGGTGGAGTCGTTAGGGCCTTTGAAATGTCCTGTTTCTTTCTTTTCAAAACTTTACCCTTAGGCAACTCTGTACTTAATGTTATTACTACCTCTTGAGCTTCTGATTCCTCTTCGGTAATGGCAAGATTGCCTTTGACAAGTGTAGAGGAGGATTCTTCTCTGAATTTCTCAGATAAAACCTTTATCATTTTTGTAGCTTTTCTTGTAGCCTTAGGTACTACAATGCTCATTTTTACTTTTTCCTTCACCTCTTCATAGGTTCCATACCTTAGCTCGGTAGTATGCCTTGGAAATGATAGATAGGCATCAATTTGCTGTTGTGTTATATCATAATCAATCTCATAACCCATTGGTGGCAAAGATTGAGTCCTCGATTCAACAACATTCACATAACAATAATCAGTGTCTACCTAAAAACATATATTATCCTTATATTTTTCTACCAGCTGTGGTGGAATCCTGTACCTGTTGTGCATCTTCTCTTGAAATTTGTAGAAATAGTCATCCATGATATCATTAAAGTTATCTCCTAGTTTCTTGATAAAGTCATTGATTTGATAGGTGATAGGTCGGTGTAGCTCCCATACTACTTTACCGACTGAGGGAAAGAACTTCTCAAAGTAGAAAAACATGCATACAAGAAGTGAACCAAACTTTAGTGTATTTGCTGAGTTGTTCTTCTTCGACTTCCTTATTGTGTTCAGGTTCTCAAACAAGTTCTTCAATAGCACTTCACATAAATCTACTTTCATTCCCTTCTTCACTATTTTGTAGGCTAAGTCAATTGCAGCACATGGTACACTATTTTCCCTTGCAGATTGGAAGAAATAGTAACCAATTACTCTAATTGCAAACTTGAGTTTTGCATCAGTGACATTATTCAATTTCAGTCCTCGGTAATAAGATTCTACTCCAGTTAGACTGATTAGCTCTTTTTGTGATATCATTTTCTATGCTTCTGCATGATCATAGATAGGATACCCGATGATCAAATGAATGATTTCCTTAGTGATCTTAAACAGTTTCTCTTGTAGCCACATAAAATCATCATGTACTCTGCTCAAGACAAACTTAACCCACTGGGGTTTGAACACACGGGGATAGACTAGGGCTTCAGTTAATCCCTTGATTTTGATATGCTCAAATTTGCTATCCAATTTTCCATTAGTGAAAAGTTCACCATATGTGTCACTAATCTCGACATGACCGAGTTCCTCTACATGACATTTGGTGAAGAATCTAACATCTTCAACTAACAAGACTCGATCCGGGATGAGTGAAAATGTAGTTTTGTCATTCGGTTCAGAGGCAACTTTGGGAGTTAAAGAATATTTCAGCGAGGGCTTCTCCACTTTTTTGACAACTACTGGATCTTGGATCTTGGGCGCCATTGAAGGTTTCGGGTAAAATTTAGTAAATTATCCTTAGGGTTTGCAAATGAATGATGCTTCACACTTGGTAGATAATAGCAATTTGACTAGATCGGAAACCAGCTTAACAGTGTGAATAGATTTGATGTAAATACCTTGAAATTCGCTCTAAATGAAGTTTGATCGCCTTGATTCGCTCTGCTCTGCTTCTCAAAAACTTGGTGAATGAAAATGACCGTGAAAATACTTTTAAGTACTCAAAAATACCTTATCGGGCTCCGTGCAAGTTAGGTCAAAACATTAAATGCACTCGATTCACCTTTTACCGATTGACTCCTTTTTTTTTTCATTTTAACCGAGTAACCAAATTTCCTTTATTAACCGACTTGACAGGTTTTCTGTATACACCCATTTGACAGGTTTCCTGTAAAGTATTTTTAATAGAATTTCAAACTGACTAATTGCATCTTCACTATGCAGATTTTGAATTTTGTACATAATAGAATAGGACCTGTTTAAGATTTAACCTTGTGAGAATGCAGTCCCTTCATACCTTTACCAATTAATTTGGAGTGGGAGGACCTAACTCGGTAGGTAAGGTGCTTTCTTCATCTGACATGATTTCCTTCTTTTTCCAAATCATCTTGAATTTTTCTTTTATCTCTTCAGTGTCTTCTCTAGGTTAATCTCTGCAATCTCCAGCCAAGTGTCCAACTTTGTGACAATGAAAACATGCCATACCAGGATTTCTCCATGATCTTCAGTTATTCATTCTAAACCTTATAAAGCAGTTGGCACTTATATGTCCATATCTTCCACAACATTCACACCATATCCTTGTATTGTAATCCCATGGTACTACTGCATATTGTCGGTAAGGATCTGTGTGAGTTTGGTAACCTCTAGTGTTTGCTTAGTGTGGATACCACATGTAGTTCTTTTGCTTAGACCAACACTTCTCGGTACTATGTCCATATCTATTGCAGTTTCTACAAAACTCTTTGAATTTTGCCTTCTGATAGTTGTTAATAGACTTTGTCCTACATTGATTAGATGTGTGACCATATTTATTGCAATTGTAACAATATCCATTGGACTTAGTGATATTCGGTTGCTTACCTTTTCTGATCTGGCATATGTTGGCAGTATGACCTTGATTTCCACAGTAGTAGCAAATAGGCTTCTTCCTTTTGATGTTATTCCTATTTCCAGCTTGTTTTGATGATTCTCCTCTCTCGGTAATGCAGATTCCCTTCTCGGTAGAGTCTTTTCCTTTGTAACCGAGTCCTCCTTCTTTGTAGGGTCATCTTGTGTTCAGTTGCTCATCCAACATCTTTGATGCTTCATAACTCTTCTTCAGTGTTTCCTTGGATTTCTTCTCTGTTTCAAGTTCATTGCTCAACCTTGATACTTCAAGTTTCAATGCTCGATTCTCATCATCTTTCAGATTTGCTTCATGATGTGTATAACCTAGTTGATCTGTCAGATTTTGTTGAATCCCAGTCAACCTTATGATTTCATCATCCTTATCAGATACTAAAACTTTAAGTTGTTGTTTCTCTCTTTCTAGATCTCTTACTTTGTCCTCGGTTGTCCTCAATGCATCAAGATTTTCAGTCATCTGTGTGTTGAAATGGTCATGTTCTCTTTTCATTGCTTTTAGTTGATCAGCTAATGCTTTGTTCTTTTCTTTCAACATTCCAATCATTTCTTCAGTCTCTTCAGATATACTGTTCTCAGATGATGTCTTGATTTGTTCCACTAACTCTTGAGAATCCTGCATGTCATCAAATAATCTTCTCCTCACTTTCAGAGATTTTTGCATTTGCCTTTGCATGTCTGCAATCACTTGATTTGCATTATCCAACTCTTCTTGTAGATACACAATCCTCCGAGATTGTTTGTAGCCTTCCATTGATAAGATCTTTCTCTTTAGGTAGTTAAACCCTTTTCCAAGATTCAAGCTCTGATACCAATTGTTAGGCCCAATATGGAAAGCTAATGTACTGAGAGGGGAGGGGTGAATCAGTACTCCAAAACTTTTCTTCAATAATAACCTTACTGTTATGCATAAAACATAATAGTGCAGTAACATAAAATAAAGTTAAAACAAACAAATAACAATCATACATGATTCACTCCATAACACATATATTTTGGTCACGCAGAAACTCTTGGTTAGAGAGAAAAACTGCGGTGGGGATGGCACCCACAACTTCACTACTACAATAATAAAGATTGCTCGGTTAGAGCTACATTTAGCTATTTCTAATATCTTACCCTGTTAGGAGTAACAAGATTTGTTAGATCTACCTTGCTAAAGGATTTTACAACACTATATAAATGCTGCACTTGGTTAGAGGATTTACAATTTATAGACTTGGTTAGAGTCTTTTACCCTGTTATAGGTTTCTCTTACAACTTCAAAATATTACAATAAGACTTTACAAATATCTGCAACTTTACATCTGAAATGCTATAGCAGATTCTATGTGCTCAGGATAAGATTATCTTGCTTATAGCATACCTCGGTAACTCATAAAGTAACTCAGTAAACCCTTTTGTTTACTCTGTTCTTTGACTGTTCACTGATAACCTTCTTGGTGACCGCTCTATGTCTTTGTAACAGTCTTCCTTCATACATACACACATATATATTCACTTCTCTCTTCCCATGCTATATAAATAGATCTCTTATAGCGGTGAACTAATTCATTGCTTCGATCTTACAAAAAAGGTTCCTCGAATGAATAACTAAACAAAATATTTCATTGGTTAGATTGACCTTGCAATCATACACAATCTTCTAGTGCAATTTCCAATGTAATAACGGTTAGATGTGCCTCGATCTTGTAACACGTTTTCATGTGCATGTCCAGGTTCAATGTATCTGGTAAAACATTTCACTCAGTGAATATCAACTCGGTGATTTAACTTTATTGCTTGGTAGCCATGAAACAATACTCGGTAAACAGCTCGATGAATACTGTGTTCTGTGACTGCTTTCTTCTGTAACCGACTAGACTGTTCACACCGACTTCTCTGTGTGTAGTGACTGCATGATTCGGTAATACTAACCGACTAGAATATAGTATGACTTTGAATATAAAAAACTAATGGCAAGGGTGGGTGAGTATGGATCTAATGAATATAAATCATAAAAGGTCTAAACTATACTAAATGTAGATAACTAATATATGAATGAGGTAGGGACTGCTAAAATTAAGAAAACCAAATTAAATTAAAAAATCAAGCCCTAGAGGTGAAACAAGGTTGGATAGGTACGATCAAAGAGGGATATTATTATGTATACAAGCAAACCCCAACTAATATATAAAAGATGGTGGAAAATAAAGGTGAATACAGACCCCAAGTAAATCTAATAAAAAATTATGTCTAAAACTAAAGCCCGACGGGTCAAATCAAGGATGGCTAGGGTGGCTGAAATCACGATCATAGTATAAATCACAAATTGTGGAAAAACATGAAGCTATGGAGTATGAAAAGAGAATCAACCCTATTCAAATTTGAAGATAAAAAACAAGAATAACAAAATAACTCAAATGAAGCTTGAATGGAGAAGGAATAGACCCTCAGGACAAAACCTAAGGGTAGTTCAAATGCTAGGTTCACTAAACATGTAAATGAAATTTAAATTGTTTTATATAAATATTTTGGGCTATTAAAATAAAAACAATCAATTAGGCATGATTTAACCTAGAGCAATTAATGGTGGGGGTAAATAGTTACACAAAATTTGAAGAAATAATGAACTGTAAAGGATAGAGGTACTTGGATCCAAAATCAATGGTAAAAGGTAGTAGATATGATGGTGCATTGACTTGCCATTATTTAAAAATTTATGTCAGTTATCTCAAAATTATCTTAGAACTAGTGTGATCTAACAAATATTTCCATATTCAAACTTGAGCACTAAAGGTTTAATGCCAATTACTACAAATTTGATCTTATGCATATATATACTTTGTTTTGTATTAGAGTGATTTGTTTAAACATGCACACACATATTTTTTCACTTTCACCTTCTTGCTATTTGAAGTTGTTAAGGTGGTGCTTAAGGACACCATTTAGGATTTTGCAAAGTCAATATTAATAAGTTATCCTAGGTCAAATGCCTTTGTAAGGTCATTTTAAAGGTTATAATTAAGATCAAAGGTAATATGGAAACATCTAAATAGCCTATATGATGATGCAAACCTTAGATTCTTTATTTCCCTTGAAAAATGTGTTCTAATGATTTTCTCATTGCAATCTCATATAAACTAAGTGCACATTTAATGTCTTCAAATATCATGACATAGCAATATGTTACATAAATGTGGGTTAAGTTGACCCATTATTTCTAGCAAAGGTGATAGGAAAGTTAGAATTAGAATTTTAAAATTTTAAGTTCATTCTTATTCACTCCAATATTGATCTAATTCAAACCCAAGTAACAAAAAAATACCTTGTGGCTGAAATGATAAACACGAGAAAGAGAAAGAATGTATGGAAGTGTGAATGGGGGTACAACAATAATAAGTGTAAATCGGAAAAATCGAACCCTAGTTGTTCTCCTCTCCCCAACTCCAAGGAGAGAGAAGGGAGAGTCACTAGGGTTGATGGTTTTCACTTAGGAGAGACTTTACATTCAAAAGAGGGGTTGAAACCCACAAGATCCAATCCCACACAATGCAAGATTGGATTCTAAATGAGTTTCAAGGGTTGTGACATCAAGGATACCCTCTTTTGTAAAGAATGTAGATAGAAAGATTGAACTAGGAATGCATGTAAAGTAGGAAAGATTCGCTTATAAACAGAGATAGGGATATGGGATGAAGCTGCGGACCTGGAATTAGCAGTAAAATGTTGAGATGGTGCTGTTTTGCAAATTTGAGCGAAAGTTGACAGGACGATGGCACCTGGCGTGCACACGGTCCTCCGAAAAATCCGCGAAATGAAGAGGGATTTGTTCATCTCTGCACAAGGATTCCTGATCTTCAATTACAGTCGCGTACCTGCAACCTACACACAGAAAAGAGAGGACGATTGGGGGGTTAGGGATGAGGGGTTTGCCTTTAGGTCAAACCCCGGTTTTGGAATTAACCAAGAAATGAGAATGTTGTAAATGTAAATGTTTGTAATGTAAACAAGTACTGATACCTTGTTGTAAGAATGTTTGTATTCTTACATGCGAAGGTGTAATGTATGTAGTATGTTGTATGTTGTATGTGATCTCCTCTTCAATGGTTGAATCCTTGTCTTGAATGCAACACCTAGCCTTGAATGGAGACTTAGTATGCTCAATTGTTTGAAGGAATGCTTGAATGCTTGAATGTTTGAATGTTTGAATATTGCTTTCGCCTCTTGCTCTTGCTTATTTCCTTCCTCTTTTCTCACCTCCCTTTCTAGGAGAGGAAAAGTAGTTTATATACTTGTCAATTAGGGTTGATAGACTGATTTTCTCGACCTTAGGCCGACCAGGAAACATTATTTCCCGAATTGCAAACTTAAAGACTCGATGCCCACAAGAGACCGGGCCCAAAATAGGGCCAGGGACCAGGGCGCTGGGCGCCATGGTCTTGGGGGACCAGGGCACTGGGCGCTCTAATCCTGAAGGACTAGGGCACTGGGTGCCATGGTTCCACCTCTTGGGACAGCAGGGTGCAAAGAGGGATCAGGCCAGGGTGCGGAAAAATGCAGTTTTTGGTGTGGTAAACAGGTTTCGGGGTCTCCATTCAGGTTCAACGTTGCGACGCCATCGTGAAGACCCAAATACAGTCGAAATTGCAAGTGTCGCAATTTTAGGATGCTACATTTAGCCCCCACTTTAGCGGGAGTATAAGCGTATGCTCATACTTCCGGTAAAGTACAAGGAAACAACATTGAAAAACTTTCACCACGTCAAGGAGGCAAGATACACCAAGCCCCCAGTGGACTAAGGATCTTACGACTTCGATTGACAAAGTAAAAGGGAAGATCACGAGGAAGAACCATGACTATCAGTAGTAAGGTTCCCTCACTATGAGTCATGCAAGAAAGATATCAAAAATTTTCAAGGCAAAGCTAAATTTGTCAAGAAATTTTCAAGTATCTTGAAAAGATATGAACGGGATGTATGCCCCCCTACGTTAAAGTGATCGCACATGCCTCACCGGGGGTGATTGCTTTAAGGTAGTGATACATATAAGAAATGAGAAAGGAGCACGTTATCACAAGGATTTAGCCCCCAAGTGTGAGATAAGCCCAAGGATAATAGACACAAAACACAAAGCACAAGGTGACTTTGCTTTCCTCGGGGTCAGTATGCTGTATGATAATTCATGTATATCATATGTATGTATGCATAATTGTTCTTCATTCCCCAATCAAGGAAGGTCACCTAGAAGAAGGGAACACATGTGTCTTTTGAGTCAACATGAGAGAGACCAAAAGAGACCTCAATGCTTTGCATCGTCCTCAAGTAGACAACACTAAGGACAACAAATAGAAGAATGAGAGTAACACATAAAAGAAGTAACAAAAGAGAGGAGGAGAGAGTCTGCTATGCTAATGAACTAGTCTAGCACGTCATCTACCCCCCGATCTTGCTGATCAATATTTCGGGAAGGTAGGAAACACGCTAGAGGAGGAACATCCAACACAGTAGATGGAGCTATCACAAGATCCAAACAAGGGTTATGTTCATATCCCAAGCCACGGTGTTCTTTTCTAGGAGCTAGGATAAGTGCTTTAGAAAATTCGTTAGATAGATAGTTATCAACATCAACATATTCATATTCACTATCAGAATGAACAGAAGTAACATTTTCATCATGAATAACATTTTCATCTATATCATCATCAAGATTTATAAAAATAGGATCTTTAACTCGCACAGGATCAAGACCATCATGCATCTTATGTTCAGGAGATTTCGGCTCAATCGTCAGCTGAGGAGAAAATGGAATAATACTGGCTGAAGGTGTTTTTGGGGATTGCAAAGTTTGAGAAGCAGCTGCCTGAGCTCTAAGACAACGCTTTCGTCGGCGTTCACGTGCAGAACGATTTCGTCTAGTCTTAGTAGGAAGTTGAGAAGATTGAGGAGGAGGAATGTTCTCATCCTTATCACTTGGGTGTTTAGGTTGTGGTCTCTTAGGTTGAACAATAGGAGAAGAGGAAGGTCTCTTCTCTCCATAAGAGGAAGGAGGAGGAACTGCTCCATATAAGGGAGGAATACTTGGTTTAGGAAGGAGACCAAGTCCATCATGACGAGGAGGTATAGGTCTACTTTTAGGAAGTTTATTAGTCATAGGCATAGTCACATTCATAGGGATGGGTTGGGAATCTTCTTGAGGAAAGACATTAGTTTTATCTTTCAAAGGAAGAAATTCCTTCTCAAGAACGATAGGAATATCAAGTTTGGGTGTTCTAGGTTCACTTAGAGATAGGATCATATCTTTTTTCCACTTTTGATAAGATTTAAAAAGATGATCACTTCGCGGAGGAAGAGATTGGAATTGTTTAGGCCAAAAGTAATCAATAGGAACACTAGAAGTTCTTTCAGCTGGTTTAAAGAGACTATGATTGACAGTAGCAACTTCACCATTATTGGGAAATTTCAAACACTTGTGAATAGGAGAAGCAATAGCTTTCATGGAAGATAGCCAAGGATAGCCTAGCTTCACACGAAATTGTTCGGATGATGGAATAATAGCAAAGCTCACATCAAGGGATTTGTTATAGACCTCAATAGGTAATGTAATAGAACCAATTGCAGGAGAAGAAAATGCATCAAATAATTTCACAACCACATTTGTTTGATCATAGATCACTTGATTCAATTGCAAAGTAAAAAGAAATTCTTCAGTAATGATATTAACCATACAAGAAGGATCAATAAGCACTCCACAGCAAGGTGTATTCTTGACTTTTGCAACTATATATAAAGGACCATCAGGTGCCCTGATAGTTTCACTGGAATCAAATGTGATGGAAGGTTCTTTAGGGATTTTCTGCTGCTCTACAAAGTTAATCACATTCGGAGTCATAGACACAAGATCATCAGGTGAGACAGAGGAATCAGTAGTATCAATCGCATTAGAGGTATGAGAAGGTAATGGATCAGTAAAAATCTTAAGACTTTGGTTAGGAGGAGCTACAGATGTGTTGCCTTTATCATTCACACCAGAAACAGAGATAGTATTATTATCAATCAAATCTTGAATTTTACCCTTTAAAGCAAAACATTTTTCAGTATCATGCCCAGGATGATGATGAAATTGACAAAAAGATTTGTTATCAAAATAGGGTGAATTAATCTTTGAAGGATCTATTTGCCTTATAGGAGGAAGAGTAAGCACATTTTGTTCCAATAACTTATTCATAATACTATGCAATGATTCATTCAAAGGAGTAAACTTTCTTTCTTTCTTGAAAAACTTAGAAATAGGAGGCACACCTGATGCTGCATTCACATTGTTGTTGATGATGTTTTCATTGAATTTAATGGACTCTCTATTCGGTTTAAACTTCCCAAATGGTTGTTGACTACTATCACTCTTATCACTCGGAGCCATAGGATTTGCTTGTTCCATTTGACTCACAGTCAGTTGATAATTGTGAAGAGTTGCGCACAACTGTTGGAAAGAAGTAAACTCAGAAAACAGAAGTTTTTCTCTAATATGTTTTTGTAAATTAGAAATAAAGATTCTTTGAATATCATTGTCAGGTACTGGAAAAGAAATTTGAGCATACAAATGCTTATATCTACCAATGAAATCAGTCACTTTTTCTTTAACACCTTGTTTACAATGCATTAAATCAATCAAAGTAACTTTAGGACATATATTGTTTTGAAATTGTTGAATAAAAGCATTTGCAAGTTGTTCGAAAGAAGAAATAGAATAGGAAGGCAACGAGCAATACCATTGTGGGCTTTATCTCTTAATGTTCTAGTAAACAGTTTTGCAAGCAACCTTTGGTCATAAGCAAAATCAGTACATATTGTTTGAAAGGTCTTAACATGTGTTAGAGGATCACCCTTACCATTATAAAGCTCCAAATGCGGAATTTCAACATGTTTAGGGGGGATAGCTCGAACAATGTCAAGAGAAAGTGGGCTCGCAACATCAAATGTGGGCACACTAAACTTAGATTGATTCATAGAGGCAATTTGTTGATGTAAAGAAGAGACAGTTTGTGCAAGATTGTTAATGGTCGCTTCAGTTGAAGAGTTCATATTAGACGTGTTAGATTGTGATGGATGTGTTATGTTATTGAAAGAAGGTAGAGAGTAAGGTGGTGGGACACTATGATAGTTAGTAATAGGAGATGATTGGAAAGGAGGAACACTACAAGGAGGAATGGAAGGGTTAAATGAATTGCCCCCTTGCGTCATGTTTATTTGTGGAGATATAATAGGGACACTCATTGAAGGAATGAATGAAGAAGTCGGATTGAATGAAGGAAGAGGGTTGATTGAAGAAGAGGGATTGCCCCCATGACTGGTGATCATAGGTGGAATGTCTTGTATTGAAGTAGTCATTATGCTTGATGTGAAAGTAGGTATACTAGCAATAGGAGTTGTCAAAGGAATAGAATGATTAACTTGAGTAGGAGGTTGTGTATAGCCTAAGGTTTCGGCACAACTCTTCATAGGCATCACATTCGAATCCACAATGTGTGCAATACCACACAAAATATCAATTCCATTCTTATCACTTTGAACCATACGTTTTAGACCCTCAATTAATGAAAGAGCTTCACTATCAGGGTATTCTTGAGACATCCATTGTCGAAAATCATCAAATTGGTTATCCAATTTTGAAAGTTGTTCTACAAAAACCTCATGGAGAGCTTCGTCATCATTAAGAGGATTAGAGGAATTACCCATGCCCTCGTTAAAAAGGCCATTCAAATTAGGTTCCATCTCCTCAGTAATTACACCTTGGAAAGACTCAATTCTAAGGCTTCGTCTAACGGGAATAGTGTAAGTAGGGCTTATTGTTGTAAAACTCATGCACTAAAGAAAGAGAGAAGATTTTGAATTTTAGAGGTAGCAAATTTCAATAAAACCAGCCAATCTCCTAGATTTAAGCTGTTAAATGCAATCAGGACAATCTCCCGAAATTTCGAAAAAAATGTCCGGGACCGTGGCAAACGGAGTGCACACGGTCCTCGCAACTTTTTTCGAAATTTTCAGGGATGAAAGTTATGATGATTTTAAAGCTAATCTGAAAAAATTGAGTGATTTTACGATCTGTAGATAGGCCAAATTAAAGTTGCAATCTCAAAATTGAACCCTACCAAGATTGTTGAAAAATGCAAAATTTGAATTTTGAAAAAGAGGGGGAAACTGAAATTTTGAACTTGATGATTTTAGAGGGAATGCTGAAAGCAATGCAAGCTTTGAAATTTAAAAGTTGACTCGATTTCATGCAAAATTCGAATTTGAAAGTGGAAATCAAAGTTGTTGCAATTAAACACTTAATTTCAAGTCACAAACTGCAAAAATTTGAATAAAACACTGAAATTTCAAATGAATGCCAACACACTTTTCAGATTTAGGACTGTAAGAAACACAATTTTGATATGAATTTTAATTTCAACAATTTTTTGAATGATTAGAAGCCTCAATCCAAGCAATCGCTAGACCAACTTTGACTTTAATTTTGAAAGTGTTAAAATTGATAAAAGAAGCCAAAATTCTGGATTTTAGCAGAAAAATGCAGTAAGATCTAGCTCCCGAAATTTCGGAAAAAATGTCGGGGACGAGGGCGCTCGGGGTGCACACGGTCCTCGCAACTTTTTTCCAAATTTTCAGGGATGAAAGATATTGTGATTTTATTGCGGAATCCAAAGTTACAGCCGATTTGGAGGTGTTTTGATCAGTGAAATTATCAGTCAAAGGTTGAATCAAGAAGGTTTTAAAAATTAGGGTTTTGACATTTAACCACTTAATTTTCAGAATTAAAGCACAAATATGAATTGACAATTTGCAATAGAAGGGTAGATCTGAAACAAGCATTAACAATTAAACATTCCACAAGTTTAATTACTAAAAAGAAAATTTTAGGGTTTTTTATGCAATCAACCTCTAAAATTTGCAAAAGATCAAACATGGAAATGTAATTAAGGAAGCAAAATTTTCAGATCTAACCATGAATAATCAGAATGAGGATGTTCACGTCAGGTTCACCAAAATGTAAAGCGGAAAAATCGAACCCTAGTTGTTCTCCTCTCCCCAACTCCAAGGAGAGAGAAGGGAGAGTCACTAGGGTTGATGGTTTTCACTTAGGAGAGACTTTACATTCAAAAGAGGGGTTGAAACCCACAAGATCCAATCCCACACAATGCAAGATTGGATTCTAAATGAGTTTCAAGGGTTGTGACATCAAGGATACCCTCTTTTGTAAAGAATGTAGATAGAAAGATTGAACTAGGAATGCATGTAAAGTAGGAAAGATTCGCTTATAAACAGAGATAGGGATATGGGATGAAGCTGCGGACCTGGAATTAGTAGTAAAATGTCGAGACGGTGCTGTTCTGCAAATTTGAGCGAAAGTTGACGGGACGATGGCGCCCGGCGTGCACACGGTCCTCTGAAAAATCCGCGAAACGAAGGGGGATCTGTTCATCTCTGCACAAGGATTCCTGATCTTCAATTACAGCCGCGTACCTGCAACCTACACACAGAAAAGAGAGGACGATTGGGGGATTAGGGATGAGGGGTTTGCCTTTAGGTCAAACCCCGGTTTTGGAATTAACCAAGAAATGAGAATGTTGTAAATGTAAATGTTTGTAATGTAAACAAGTACTGATACCTTGTTGTAAGAATGTTTGTATTCTTACATGCGAAGGTGTAATGTATGTAGTATGTTGTATGTTGTATGTGATCTCCTCTTCAATGGTTGAATCCTTGTCTTGAATGCAACACCTAGCCTTGAATGGAGACTTAGTATGCTCAATTGTTTGAAGGAATGCTTGAATGTTTGAATGTTTGAATGTTTGAATATTGCTTTCGTCTCTTGCTCTTGCTTATTTCCTTCCTCTTTTCTCACCTCTCTTTCTAGGAGAGGAAAAGTAATTTATATACTTGTCAATTAGGGTTGATAGACTGATTTTCCCGATCTTAGGCCGACCAGGAAACATTTTTCCCGAATTGCAAACTTAAAGACCCGATGCCCACAAGAGACCGGGCCCAAAATAGGGCCAGGGACAGCAGGGTGCAAGGAGGGATCAGGCGAGGGTGCTGAAAAATGCAGTTTTTGGTGTTGTAAATAGGTTTCGGGGTCTCCATTCAGGTTCAACGTTGCAACGCCATTGTGAAGACCCAAATGCAGTCGAAATTGCAAGTGTCACAATTTTAGGACGCTACAATAAGTAATGACAAATGCATATCTCTCCAAATAAACTAGAGTAAATAAATGTGAATATGGATTATATCATGAGACAAACATAACACTTATAATATGTTATTGCATTAAGACATTCCACTAAGATAACCACAAATTTAATGAGAGAGAACATGCATATGCAAATTTTACCACTACATGTGGGGGTGGAGAGAGAGAGAAAGAGAGGGGGGGGGGGGGTGTGGATGTTCTATTGTATACAATACTGTTACAAAATTAAAAAATCGTACTTTCCATTTTCCATGATTTTTTAAAATATCTTCAAAACATGTAAGTAATATTCAATTATTTTGAATGTATAAATACTTTATATAAATGATCTTTTATAAATATTTAGATTTTATACTCTTTGTAATCAATTTTTAAAAGTATATATTAAAAAAAAATTAAATATTTTTTATATTTTAAAGATACACTTTCCCATGCATGAGTCATAATCTTTGACCTAAAAACCTTGAAAACCTTCTCTTCTATTCTATTCTATTGCTTAAAAGTGACTTATCCTATTATAAACTAGTATTTAAATGGCAATTCAAAACGAATAACCATCATACGTGTAATGATGTAAAGCAACGCGTTTTGTAAGTGGATCTCCATTCATTTGCATGAGTATACTTGCTGATCTGACGTTTTGATAGTGATGATATTTTAAATAAATCATACACGTGTAATGGGCACCAAATCTATGAAAGACAAGGTAATTATTATTTTATTTATTAAGCAATGGAGGTCATAATGTTGATTTTGACATACGAGATGGGTATTTGATTTTGCTTGAAATTGAAGGGAGGGGAACACTTTTCCATGTGAGTTACTTTGGAAAAAGTGGTGAACCTTGTGAGATTCTCATCATATGAGAAGTAGAAAAAAGACATGAATACACAAGCTAGAATCTAACTTGGATCTCCCTTTCCCTTTCAATGTTGCCATGATGTAATTCTCCACCCACAAAAATTCCCCATCATTCAACTTTTACCAACACCACCAACCACATAAAACAATAAACAATCTATCTATTCTACTTCTTCAGTAAGTAATATGGCAATAAGGACAGAGTAGATGGAATATATCTTTAATATGGTAATAAGAAATTACCATAATAGATTAGGTGGTGGATTATATTGGTAAGGTAAGATCAGATAATCATCTTGATAGCTTTTGAATTTAATTGCGTGATAAATCAACTTTTTGGATCATGCTCCATGCTCCATGCTCCATGATCCATTGTCGAAATGAGAAAGCTTGAAAAGAGAAAATGATGATGGATCGTGGAGCATGATCTAAAACGTTGATGAAAAAATCGATCACATAGTTAAATCCAGAAGCTATCAAGATAATTAATCATGGATTGTGAAAATTTCATGCATTCAAAGATCATATAATTTTATAGTTTGATGTTTGGGTGAGTTAGTTTGGTTTTAGAGGTGGTTTATAATATATAGGATTATTGTGTATATAGTATATAGGACAATCCTATTGTGGAGGTAGCAATATTTCCTCTCACTTTGTATTGGTTGTGGCAGTGGTGTTTTAAATATGAGATATATGTATTCTATTATCTTCAAGACTTGAACTTGTGACATCATTTTGAAGGGCATAAGTTCTTCACAGTTAAGTCACCATTCAAAGGAACATAAAAGTAATTAATCTCTTTTTATTGAATAAATGTCTCTATCAACAAGGGCATCAAACGTTTTATTAACACTTTGATTCCTTGGACACTTGCTACTTCTCTTGCCCCTATGTCCACTCCAGAACTAGTGTCACCTTGTTTTCCTAGCAATGCTTTGAATTCTTCTTCGTCTAGCTCTCTATATTTATAAAGTTTAGTTTTTTTCTTGTCCCTTAGATAGGCTTATGCTAAATTTGTTCATTCTATTTCTCAAGGATTTGACTGAACTGTCACTGTGTTTTCTCTATAATATTCTATTTAATCCCTTTTAATATATTTACTACATATGATCTATCACCTTTTATAAAAAAAAGCATTCTACATAAATGATTTAGAATAAATAAATAAATAGTAATTTAATTTATCTCAGGAACATGAGCCAATATAAGTAACTAATTGAAATGATTGAGTGAAAATGAAATAAAATATATAAAGGTATTTAGCTATTAGATTAATGCTGCTTTGACTATGCTAAATGTATCTAAATCAATACCTAAAAAATGGGATATGTTAGTTGGATGCATAAAAAATAGTGAAACTTTTGTTTGATAGTAGGGTCATTTTTGTGATTGTGAAAGTGAGCTTCACAACTACAAAATCAATCACATGATTGAGAATATGAGCCTTATGTGCATTTGTATTATTTATGATTTTTGGAATTTTACTGTCAATTCACCAAAATGTTTGTATAATGTTTTCTCTATATAAAATTGGTTGTGGGGTTAGAAGTTTGTCGATTACAAAAAATATCTCCCTTTGGTCAATGTCCTAGGATACCAATTTAAAAGCTTTGTAAGGAAATCAAAGATTGTAATGCCCCACCAAGGAACCCTCAAGGAAACACGCCAAAAGAACCTGGAAACATTCTAGATAAACTTCACAACCACACACCAAAGATATGACACATCAGTTTGTACTTGCACAATGATGTGCACACAAGGACTACTAAATAAGGCCACAACATCACACAAGCAAGGTGACCACAACAAAAGACAATCAACAAAACCACCACTCACCATAAGAACATAAGGACAAAGTGAGAGGAAGAATGAATCCTCAATGGTATCAATGCATACCAAAATCATGTCCTCTCACCAAACAACACTAGTATGGGATGAGGAAGTCATAAATCTCTAATCCGCAATACACAAGGCTAATCGAATCAAGCTCAAACATTGAAGATGTAATGCCCCTCCTATCTGTTTCTTTGCATTGCATACTTTTGTATGTGGACTTAGCTTTGTGCCCATGGATTGTATCATTTGCAGTTGGTTGTGGATCATTTTGTGGTGCTTGATCTTTCTTTGGACTCTTATTTGTTGCGGTGTATGTTATCTTGAGTGTTGATCTTATGCTCTATTTTCATACATGTTCATGATCATTCTAGACCAGTGATGTGCTGGATTGGTTCATGGTAATTTGATTATGTTGTTGCATTGAGATGCATGCTTGCTTCCTTGTGCCTTGATAATTGAGATAGACCTATAATGTGATTCATGATTGCTAATTGAGAAATATGGTTATAAATGTTGATTTGATTAATGATTAGAATGAGATTAGTGATGTTAGATGGATCAATTGATTAAAGTAATGAATCATATTTATGTTATTTTAATTTGATGAGATATCATGTTACTAACGATTCAATGATGTTGACCTTGTTTGAGGAATATAGTTATATACTTAGTCTTGCAGAGGTAAAATATTAAAGATCTTATTTAATGCAATTAATTAGGTTAAATTATTATTATTTTGGTGTTATTGATAGTTAGATATGCAAGGGATGATATCGTATCACTTATTTACAAGAGGCATATGATGTTAAGTTTCCCCTTCAATGATTTGAGTTTATTTGAGTATACATACATACATACATACATACATACATACATACATACATACATGTATGAGCAGGTGCACTTGACATGTGAATGTTTCAGTGACTACAGGTACATGGTATCGACTCCACCTAGCTTCATAGGTCTTAGCATGCTTACTTTCCTCACAACGATTAATAGGATATAGCATATTGGCCAATCATCCAGAGCCTAAACTCGTGCCCCTTAATTAGGGAAACTCCATCGATTTTTTTTATTTTGATTATTTTAATTATTCTATGGATTTGAGGCTTGACTACTGCAGTTGGTAGCTTTCAGACATCCATTTGTAATGTTGAGTCGGCTTGTAATGACTGTTTGTGTATAATTAGTCATATGTGTTTTGTTGCTATTGTAATGCATATAAAATGATTTTTAATTGCTATAGTAGTGATTTACTATTTAAATATGTATTATGTCTTAAATATATGGGACTTTATGACATTTGAATAGTTCATCTTTGAGGGTCTTTTGGGGAGTTATTTGATAATTTGATTTTATTATTATTATAATCCCACTTCTAAAGTGAGTTTATATTTTGTCTTTGGAGCCCATTTTAGACACTTAGTCCATTTTTCTCTCTTGGCTCTCATAAAACTCTACATGAGGAATGAGAGAATGATGG
Organism: Cryptomeria japonica; assembly: GCF_030272615.1. Taxonomy (NCBI): domain Eukaryota; kingdom Viridiplantae; phylum Streptophyta; class Pinopsida; order Cupressales; family Cupressaceae; genus Cryptomeria; species Cryptomeria japonica. The sequence continues at coordinate 172,520,020 of NC_081410.1, read as the reverse complement.
ATTTGAGAGATTAGTTGGAGGTAATTTTGTGGGGATTTGCTTTAAGGTTTAGTGATGGTGAATGCTTGTGGTTTCTTGAAAAATTTGCATTCTCTTGGTGTATGTGGTTTGCATTTCAAGTTTGAAGTTTCGTCAAGATTGAGGTAGGACCTTTACATTGCTTCATTTCTCCTCAATTGTATTCTCTTGGATATTAATGATGCATTAGGAAATGAGTTTATATCATAATGTGATTGTGAATTGCTCCTCTATGTGTTTGATGGTTGCATTTGCATGAGTGTTGGGGTTGAGAATCTTGTATGGATGATCTTATTGTGTTTTTAGATTATTACGAGGTAGTTCTCAAATGGGTTGGTGCCGAATTTGGCCTTCCATGTTTCATTTTGGTCCAATATGATGCCCTAGGTAGTTTCTCGTAGCTTGTGTCTGCACCTGAGGTAGTTTGGCGCATCTGCCAAGCTGTGGTGCCATTGATGTGTAGAATCGCTCATCAGATGTGCAGAGTGGCTCATATACCAAACTTTAGTGCATCCAATGCCCAAAATGGTGCAATTGATGCCCATAGTGGCAAATTTGATGCACAAAATGATGCAATTGATGCCCAGAGTGGTGCATTTGATCAACAATGTGGCACTTTTGATCAATGTTGGACAATAGACCCTGTTTGGTCCCATTTTACCTCTTGATTGATTCTAAATGCCTAATTGGTCCTCATGTGAATGGATTATGATGGATTTTGCATGACTTTGTGTTGTGTCATAAAGAATTGTATTCCTATGCTTGATTTGGGATCAATCAATGATGGGATTCTTGACTCAGAGACTTAGAGGTTGCTCCTTGAGTATGGCCTTATTAGGCTTGAGTATGTGACCTTATTGTGATGTTATCATGATGATTAGCATATGTATATATTCCTTGTTCTATCCATGTATGATCAATTGAGTGAGCTTTATTATGCTAGAGATGATGCATTGATGGTTGTATGTTGACTGGCAATGAGGTTGCTATTGTTGTTTGACCCGTTCCTTTTCAGGTGTAATGAACTGATGACTCTTGTCATGAGCACTTGAATAAATGCTTGAATAATTATGGATATATTGAATATATTCTTTGCACCTTCTATGTTATTGAGTTTCATGATGGGATCAAGTAGATCTATTCTCTTGGTAGCATGACAAGTGAGTATGCCTTGTCATGGTTGATATGGCATTGCGAAGAAAGATTATTGATGAAATTGAGATTATGGAAAGTTAATCATTGCATTATGTTTTGTTTTTGATAGCTCATTCCATTGAATGGGATTAGCCTAGGACTAGGTACTAAAGTGGGTTTAGAGAGTGGCTCCCAATGTGCACCTGACCCAAAGTGGTACACAAACAATCACGTTGGGGAGTTTCTTAATCAAATGATAACTTAATAATAAACTTGGGATGGGATGAAATATTAATTAAGATAAGTGGCTCCCCAAGAATGCCTTGAGCACTAGTATGAGGCTAAGGATGACTTGGGAAGGCATGCTCACAAATGGAGCACTTAGACTTGTTTGAAGAGACATGCCCGCTCAAGTAGTGCTGTGACTTGCATGATCATCATTCTCGTTTGTATGAGAGAATGCCTCGGTTCCGTGTGGTGCATCCACAGAAGAACACATGATGATACTACCTACACTATCACTCTACTATCTAGGTTTTGATAGTTGATTAGTACTCATTGAATTTACCGTTGCTTGATCTTTTGGTTAACTCATTGTGACATATGTTGTATGGTAATTTTGTGTTGCTCTTTGGGTGCTTCCTTGTCCTTATTGTTACCATTTGAGGATGCTTCCCCATTCTCGGTGTTATGTTTATGTTGAGCATTTGCTCCATGTTGGCTCTTGTGTAATACCTGTTGTTGCCCTCCCTTGTATTCTTGTATGACTATTTGGGCCATGTGACTATGTCCATGAGCATGGGGGATGGACCTAAGGGTACCACATGGTTGGATGGCACTGCCAACCACCGTTGGGTTTCAGAACCCTTGGCTCATGATGGGATTGATGGATGCTACCTCCTTCCTCAATATTGGATCCTTCTCTTCCTCTTCTATTCTCTATGTTGAAATAATTTGTATATTGAGACATGTATTGTATCTTTGAGTATGTATGTAATGGACGCTCCTATTGGAGATGGATGTAATAATTGATATTAGATATGTATCGGTATTGTTTTGTGTGCTCCAACGTTGGAATCAGGCATGATGCATGATCTCTTATTCTTATGCATTCTTGTTGTATCATGATGTTATCATTGGAACATTTTCATTCATGTTTTAAAATGAACATAGATATGATGGTTAGTGTTGGAGGTTGATTTAGTCATCTCCAAGTGGGTCATGAGATATTGGTCTAGTCTTGTATGCATTGCTAAGTTAGTGACGTCAAGGAACCCTTACAGGTAACTTGAGTTATCTCAAATGCATAATTGGTTAACGATTAGTCGATTTAATCTTGAGGCTAAGAATTATTCTTGTATATGTTGTTCATGATGATACTTAATTTCTTCAAAAAAATATTTCCATGCATTTCTTGTATAGTTTTCCCTTATCCTGTAGGGTTCCTTGGTGAGGTTTTACAAAGGACACTCATAGGAGTCCACTACCTTAGCCACGACCATACATCATCAAGTCATAACTTGACAATACACAAGAGAAATATTTAAGTCCCAAAATGCACATTGATTGAAGGGAAAGACTTGGGACACCTAGGCAAGGTCAACCAGGGATTTCAACCCTTATGCCTTCTCTCAGCAAACTAGGCTTTCTCCTTGGTCCTAGGTGTGATTATTGGATTTTTATGAACACAAATCTCATAGCCCAATGCAATCACACCACTAAATATCATTCCTAACATACTTAGACCACCTTAGAGGTTCCATAGACACTACGAGCTCAAACAAGAATCTTCAACAAGGTCAAATTGACCCTTTGGACCTTTGAAGACCCTGTTGAACTTAATCACTAGACAAGAGTGCTAACCAAGAATATTGACATACTAGTGTTGGAATCAAGGAACACTGAGAAAGGGTGGGGGGGGGGGGGGGGTTGAATCAGTGTCCTGCAATTTTTAACTTTATTAACTTGTTCTTTCAACCACTTGATGCAAATGAACAAAAGAAAGATGCAGAAACACAAAGCAATCATCAACAACACCATAACACCAAGATTTTATACGTGGAAAACTTGGTCAAGGGAAAAACCACGGTGGAGATGGGACCCACAAAATGAGTGCACTAAAATATAAATATTACAATGGAATGCACATGCATTCATGCACACTGCCGAAAGCTTACAACTCAAAATGAGAAGGGCTACAACCTTGTGAAGACTCACTATCTTACAATATCTTTTACAAAAGATAATTGGAATGTATGAACTAAAAAACATCTACAAATGCCAAAGTACAGTTCCGGTTAAGCACAAAACACTTAATCTCACACTGCTTTGTTACATTGTTCTGTTCCATTATTTTGTAATATTTCGGAGCACAAATCCTTCACTTGAGCACGTGAAACTGCACACAATTGATCACAAACACTTTCCACACACCCACTGATATCCAAAATGTTATATCCATCAGTCTTATATATCTGCAACATGAAATTAGGTCTTCTACATATCGGCTTCAAGAACACTATACAAATAAAGAAATGTGCATACATAGTCGGCTCAATCCAAACTCCAATGCATATGTAGACCAAAAATAATTGTCCACACGCTTCCCAAATGTGGGCTAAACATCCTCGATCACAAAAACAATCACCAAAATTACTCCAACAATTCCGCACAATGATCAACTATCCAAGTAGGCCATACCACATTGTTCAACCCAAAAGCTTGTACATTGGATCTTCTAACTCACAAGACAATCATCATCAGAGGTTAAGATTCTAGAACAAGGTACTCCAGATATATAAATATCTTCCTCTAGCTCCGCAACACAAAAATATTCAACATAAATGAAATGCCAACCAAAATACTACACTTTGTCGGATGCTCTGCTCTATCTCGCTGGACTTAACCAAATCGCCATTCTGACTTCTGGTAGGATCAAATCACACATTGCAGATGGAATAACTGACTTGGGTTGCTATTAATAAAAACAATAGATGATCTGTGTAGTGTCTCTTGCCAACAATCCCCCCATTTGGAAATGATGGCAACACTTAGTGAAATATGACTAAGTGTCAGAATCAGTACCAACATATGTACACTGCAAAACTTCAAAAATTCAACAACTCTAGAACTCCCCCCGAGATGAATGCATCATTTTTCACTACCCTACACTCCCCCTTTTTCATCAATAGAAAAGGTAGGGATCCGCATGCCAAAAATTTACACAAAATTCTATATACAGTGGCATATGTACACACAGACCTTACTAACTTACATAAGCTTGAAAATATCTGCAAAAATGTTTTTCAAAGAGCTCAAATGGCTATCTCGGCTCTTCTTGAGACACTCTAGAACTGATATGAGGCCACTGAAGAGGTATGATTGCATCTTGGCCAAATTAAGATCAGAGGGGTCACTGGTGACTATTGCAGCCTAAGATTCCTTCAACACACTGAGCATTGTGTCCAACTTGGGAGTGATGTGACTTTGAAGTTCACCAACTCTGCCAATAATCTTCTCCTTGTCATGGCTTAAGCTCTTTATTTTGTCAAGTAAAGATATTACTTGATCTTCTTGACTGGCCACAGAGACTGACGAGGTATCAAGTGACTGAGATATGCTGGCTAATTGATTTTCAAGCTCCTTGGATTGCTTCTCAACATCCTCAGTGAACTTTGACAATGATAAACAAGATTTGTAAATATTACCACCCTCAGATACTGCACATTGAATGCTCTTGATACAGGTATATAACACAATTCTATCATCTACAATCATTCTCTTTTATGTATGGAGCCTCTTGGCATTAAATTCATTGTGGACATTGGCCTCAGCTGACTTCTCTAATGACTCAAAATGAGTACTTACCGAATTGATCAAACCTTTTAGTTGGTCGGAGGGGGTATCAAATTTGTCCTTGATATAAGAGGGCATTATATTATCAAGAACACAAGATGCTAGAGTGAGAAATTCACTGTCTTCAATGTGTGACTTCGACAGGTCTTCACTTTCCTTGGCTTGTGCAAATGAATCTAATTGCAACTTTTGGATGGGAGATAGAGAGACAAGGTTGATGGGGCCTTGGACAAATTATGGATCATTAATAATCTTCTTATCTTTCACTGTCTCTATAGTGTCTCTTGCTTCTAAAGCAGGTTCTTCCTTAACCTCAACCTTCTTCTCTTCTGCTACCTTTTTTGCATCATCCTTAACTGGAACTGCATCCTTCTTAGTTGTCTCAACAGTGTCAATCAAAGGATTATGAGATTCCTCAACTGCATCCACATGCATCGATTCATCTTATATCTTCTGCTCTCCTTCTTATGGAATGTAAGGGACATCTACTTCAACCTGTGCATCACGAGATTCCATCATAGGAGCTTCTAAAGTAGATGACTTAGCAGTATCACCTTGACCTTTTTCAGAAATAACCTCATATTGGTTTTGGAGCAATACTTTCCTCAAAATTGTTTGTGTCTTTCACGACTTCATCTGATTTTCCAATCATTATCTTATTAATTCTAGTTTTTCTCCTAAACTCACTTTTGGATTCCTTAAGAATTCTATCAATTTCTTTCACAACTATAACAGGGCATAGTTGTACTAGCACATATTCTCTCAATCTTTCCTCTTCTAGTTTTGTGCTATCCCTTCTCATTTCTAAAATATCGTAAAGACTCTTGGGGACTTCTGACATTATTTCTATAAGAGCCTTATTGAATTTATTCAGGTTTATTACATTGGCTTCTTCCAAAGTCCTCTAACTGGCTTAATCAAATTTGTCAAAAATTCTGAAAGTGGTTTGTGATTACCTTGAACACTGACTGCTTTCTCCACCTCTATGATAGACATACCAGATTTGGTAAAATATGTCTTTGGCTTCTTGCTTGGCTTAATATCCACTAGATGGCTTGTCCTTAGAAACTTTTGTAGCTTTAGTACCCTTTTGCATAATTTCTTTAACAACTTCATCTAATTTTTTCTCCTCATCATCATGATTAGCAACACAGACTCTTGTTCCCTTTCCTTTCTTCCTCTTCCCTTCACCATCAGATGATTTGGCTTTGGGTTTTGGAGAGCTTGTAGGCTTCTAAGGGCCAGAGGGGGTGCAGAGCTCCTAGTTGGTTTAGGCTTGGGAGCAGAGACTTCCGGTTTAGCCTTATTCTCCTTGACAAACTCCTCTGTAGATAGTGTGTTCCTTTTCCTTGCTTCCTGAATAACCTCTTTTGTGATCCCTATGCTCTCTACAAATACCTCTACTTCCTTCCTTACTTTCCTTACCTATTCTAGTTTCTTGAACTAACTATGCAGTTTTGAGCTCTTCTCTGCATAAGTCCCAAATCTCTCCTTGGAGGTGTGCACTAGCTTTCTTAACAAATGTTAAGCATATAGCTCAAAAATTTCCTCTTCAAATTCATACCCCATGGGAAAGTTCCAATATGTTCTAGGTTCCACTGCCTCCATTAGGCATTGATAAATATCCACCATGAAGCAAATTGTGTCTTGATACTTCTGAACTATAGGCTTAGGGATTCTCTCCCTTTCCTACACTGTACTCTGATTTTTTTTTAAGTAAGCCCAAAGATTGGCCTTCTGGACCTTAGTGTCACCAATGTTATACAACAATTCTCCAATTTGCACTTTCATTGGTCTGTCATATGCCCATTGGACTTGGCCAAAACTTGAAACTTTATTCATGAAATAAAAGATCTTACACAAGATCTGTGTACCATATTTGAAGGTATGCTTCTTGTCTTTCTTTATCTTTGTCAAATTTTTCATTAGCTCACTCATGAGCAGTTCACATAAGTCATACTTCTTGTTTTCCTTTATCATCCCATATGCTGCATAGATTGTTGTTTCAGATATATAATTCTCTCTGATGGAGTGGTATATCTTATACCCAATTGCCATGGAAGCAAATCTAACATCATTCTCCAGAATATCATTGATTCTCATGGCTCTTTTGTCGAATTTCGATCTGGTTGCGTCTGTGACAATTTGATTCTTCAAGGACTTCAATGAGGGTAGATCACCAGTTGAGCACAAACTAGTTACAACCCTAATGGAATTATTGGTAATCTTGAATGGCTTATTCAACCACATAAACTCATCATGTATTCTATTGATCACATACCAAATCCACTTATGTTCATCGAACATCAAAAATTTGACGAACTGGGAAAAACTCTTTTCTTCTACAGATTTGAATTCAGGTTTGAGACTGTAATCCTTATCTAAAATTTGATTGGAATACAAATTTAACATGTGCGATCTTCCAAGATCCTAAGTGTTGGCATCAATATAAACCTTAATATCTTCAACATGTAAAACATTGTATGGAGCATATGAAAAAACACCTAATGGGTCTTTTTCAACTGATTTAAATATATATTTCTTGAAGTTTGGTCGAGCTCTCTTAATAATATCTACAACTAGTGGAGTTGCCATACCAAAAGTAGTCATTTCATAAATTTCAAACTTGAAAAGTTTCACCGATAAATACCTCAACCACTGGATTAGGGTTTCACAGGAAGATCTTATGTACACTTTGATCTCTAGGAATTATGCTTGCAGAGCACTCCAAACCTCTTCTCTTCGAATGCAAAATGACAAATGAAAGGGTTAAGTCACTTTTATCATCTGCATATCTAAGTTTTTGGTGTAATAAATGCACTTTTCCCTAATTCTTTCAGATACTTTGCATACATAGGGAACTCACGGGAAATCTCCCATGGGTCTCTAATTCCACTCAAAATCTTCCAAAAATCCTTCAAAGACACCTGCATTACCAGAGTACAGTAATTGACAATCTGTCAATCTTTCGACACTAACTTTTGGCAAGGGAGAAAATCATTTGTATGAAAACTCCCCTTAAGCTAGAGTCTTAAATCTAATTCTTGGAGGAATTTGCAGCACCAGAATCAAGTGCGGACCTGGTTCCAACATCTGAATCACTCTTCTTCACCCATGTCTTCTTCATGTGATCTCTAATCTTTTCCACAGTCATTTTTCATTTTTCCTTATCATCTTTCTGCACATTCTTGCTCGTCTGCTAGACCCTTCCTATTCACATTCTTGCTTCTGTAAAATCTTGCAATGTGACCAAATTTGTTGCAATTGTAGCACACAACATTTCTTTGACTAGACATGTTGTTCCCTTTATTTCCTCTTGATTTGCATTGGTTAGAAATATGGGCAAATCTACCACATGCATAGCATCTAACTTTCCTTCTATTGAAAGATCTATTTGCCATACTTCTACATTCACTTGATTTATGACCATACTTGTTGGAATCAAAACACTGACCAAAGAAAGATGGACCATTATGATTCCTTCTATTTATGCATTGAGTAGCCATATGACCAAATTTAATGCAAACAAAACAATTACCATTGAACTTATGAGCATTAGGTTGCCTTACCGAAAACCTTTTAGCTTTGTTTTTCTGATGTTGAGACTTAGGATTACTTTGACTAGATCTTGAGATTTCACCTTTCTCAAATCCAAGTCCCCACTTGTCATCTTCATTCTTCTGACTCTGGAGTAGCACATCAAGCTTAGCTGAGCTAATCTTGAACTTTTCCTTGTACTCATTTGCAGTAGCAAGTTCATCCCTAAGAATGATAATTTGCCTTTCAAGCTCTTGCTCATTGATCTTGGGTTGTAACAATTCAAGATTCAACTAATGTAATGCCCCACTATGAGGCCTAGAGGACTTAAATAAAATAAACAACAATAAAATGCAAATGTATTTTTTTTGTTATTAAAAGTTAAACCATACAATTACATTGAATAACATGATAATGAAAAGATGTACAAATACTAACTAGCAAAAGTCATCAAGGCCCCACAATGATGTTACTCAAGGATAACAATAACAATACATAAGAGCATAGGAAACCACATAAATAAGATAACAATGTCCTTTACAAAGGAACACGATACATATTACATTTCGAAGAGAATATACGTAAGATCATTAGTTAAATTGCAAGGTATCCATAAGGATAGCATCTCCAAGAGTACAATAATGAAATGAATACATAGATCTGCATCAATAGGATAGTATTCTATCCTCCATGTGCCAACATGAACATGAAGAAGGGCAAACAAAACCCAATGGGTGCAAATAAATCTCCACCCAATCATGTGGTACCATAAGGCCCACCCCCTATGCTATGAGGTATCAACCAGACCCACCCGACGGTTGCAGTTAGGAAGAGAACCAACATGAAAAACAAGAGAACTCACAAGACTTAACCATAAGAGACTCACAAGGCTTAACCACAAGAGACTCACAAGGCTTAACCACCATAAAGAGGGGGAAAGATGAACTAGGGATAGGGGTTTACCTTAGGTCAAACCCCACTTTAGGAATTAACCTTGAAATTGAAATATGAATTAGAATGGAAATGACTGCTATATGCTTTTCTTTTGAGGGAAAGGCCAGATTTGAAGTAAATATGCTTGTAATTGAAAATACAACTTGATGAAATTTTGTTGATCCTCATACAAGGGTTTTAGGGTTTCATGTAGAATATCTTCAAAGAAGGTTGATCATGGATGTCATCTTGAATGCATACGCTTGAATTCACTTATGCTCCAATACTTGATGAAAGACTGATTGCTTTCTCACTTGAATTTGCTAGAGTGTAATTTGATGACTTAGAGGATTAGATTCATTCATTTTTAAATGAGAGGGGTAGACCTCCTTTTATAATTGAATACCCAAAAATTAATCTTTTTTTGGAGAAGACTGACATGGGGTCAATTTTTTCCACTCGCATGAAGTGACCATTGTGGGGACCCAAACAATAGGCCCTAATTGAGAGGACAATAGCATTGGGCACCCTAGTCTTGTGAATCAGAACTCAAGTTATGAGGAAAAGCATGGAAGATGACAAATTTGCAAGGTTCCAGGTGGTGTAAGCAGACATCGGGCATCAAAAGCCGAAATGCCAAGGTGAGGTCTAGTCAAGGAAAAAATTGTATGCAGATACAATTTATGATGCTACTTTTAGCCCACACTTTAGTGAGAGTATGAGATTAAGCATACTCACAATAAAGTACAAAGTCACATTGTAAAACATTCACCAAGATATCAAAGAGACAAGACGCACCAAGCCCATAGGGACTTTAGGATCTTACTACTCTAATATCAAGATAAAAGGGACACCATATGAAAGGAAGAAAGAGAGAGCATGATTGTAGTGACCTAGAAATTTTTTTTTACTGAGTCGTGAAAAAGAAAAATACCAAATTGCAAAGCAAAAGGCTCAGTTTGCAAAGTAACTTGAGTTTTAAAAACATGTCATAGTGTGTGCATAAAATGTAACATTGTGTGGAGTGTATGCCCCCACATTAAAGCGATTGCATACACCTTATTACGAGCAATTTCTTTAAGGTAGCATGCATCCAAAAGACAAGCACATTACCATAACAAGATGCCCCCAAGAAAGGAAAAATCAAATGATAATGGTCACAAAACTTATAGGTAAAAGCACATAAGGGATCCACTAACTCTGGAAACAACATTCTGTTATGATAAATAATTTATACCAAGAATATTTGTATTGAATTGACCTCATCCCCAAAGGTAGTGGAAATACGAACACAATGGAAGAAGAGAACTAGCTCGATAAAAAACAAGTGTCTTTTTGAGTCAACATGGAAGAGACCAAAAATAGATCTCAATGCTTTACATCGTCCTCATATAGACAACACAAGGCACAACATATAGAATAATTAAGATATGAATGGGGGAATGTCACAATAGATTCAACCTCTGTATTACCTTACACCAATAGAGCAAAAAAGGTCATCCAAAGAGAACCTAACATAATATAAAAAAATATCAAGCAACACATCATGGGGGGAGCACATTACGAACAATCAAATACACAAAATAAAATCCACGACATGAATGAAGCTACTCAAGAAAATATTCACCTTCCAAGCTTTTTGAACATCATTTAGGGATGATGGACAAGATGAGAGAGGAGACATTTTGAGCACAATAGATGAAGCTACTACAAGTTCCAAATAACCATTCTCTAATGATGAGTCACTTTGTTTTTCACTAGGAGCTAGGGTTAATGCTTTTGAAAAATGTGAAGATAACTCATGATTATTCTCAACAAGTTCATACATATTATCAGAATTATTATAATTAACATTGTTAGAATGAACAACATTATCATCATCCATATCATCAGTTGGATTAATAAAAATAGGATCTCTAAAATGAAGAGAAATGGAATCATAATTTTTTTAAGTATTTTTAATTTAGGTGATTTGATGTGAACTTCCTCCCTAGGATTAGGCGAAGGTTGGACAAATGTGACCAAGTCAACATTTGGTGTCTTTGGGGAGGAAATGATTTGGGAAGAAATCTCACAAGCCTTAGAACAATGTCTTCATCAATGTTCTCTTGTAGAATGATTTCTTTTAGTTTTACTCAAGGCTTGTGAAGGTTTAGGATCAATGGACATAGGCTTATTTTCTTCCCTTATAGGAGGAGGAACAAAAGAAATCCCAATAGGTTGAGAGAGACATGATGCCAAGCACTTTCCTTTGTAGGAAGAAGGAGACAAGACTAAGGCATATATAGGAGGTATAAAAGGAGTAGGAAGGATACCAGGTTCATTATAATGAGGAGGAGTATTCATGGGTGTAGGGAATCTAGGTTTACTCAATGACATAATCATATATTTTTTCCATTTTTGATAAGATAAGAAAAGGATGTCATTTTGAGGCTTAAGAGGTTCAGGTTATTTTTGCCAAAAGTAATCATTAGTGAAGTTTCCATGCTTCGTCGTGGGTTGGTAGAGGCTATGATTAATTGTTATGATAGTGTCATTATAGGGGGATTTCAAACATTTATAAATTGTGGAAGGGATATCTTTCATGGAAGAGAGCCAAGGATGTCCCAACTTCACACAAAATTAATCCGATGTAGGAATAATAGCAAAGGAGATGTCTAAGTACTTAGTACCAACCTCAACGAAAAGAGTAATAGATCCAATAGTAGGACAAGAGAAACCATCATACACTTTGACTATAACATCAGATTTATCATATGTTGATGCAATTGTAAAATATAAATATATTCCTTGGTAATCACATTCACCATACACACTATATCAATGAGCACTGCTCGTGAGAGTTTGTATTTGATGTTTTGATGTTCACGCTGATATATAATGGTCCATCAAGTGCAATGATAGTCTCATTAGGATCAAAAGTAATACATAAGTCTTTTGGAGGTGTAGGTTTGTCAACAAGGTTCACAACATTGTTAGATTCTTGACCAAGGTCATTAGGAGAAAAATCAAGAGACTCGGTCTCAACAACTTGGTATAATGAGAAGGCAACAAATTGGTAAATATTTGGAGGTTTTGATTAGGAGGAGATTCATATTTATTCCCTTTATCATCGATACCAACTACAAATATAATATTTATAATGGGTGAAAAATTAGTGTTACACCATTAATTGTAGTAAAATAGCTAATTTTTGCTTAGGGACCATCACATTAGGGAAAGATGGAATTTGATAGATCTAGCCTTGATAGATCTAGATTCTAATCAGATTCCTGGTTTCTTAGATGGAACTCTTCTTCCCTTTTAAATTCAATTGAATTAATTAAAGATGCTAAAATTAGGTTAAATGTGTGCATATTGAATCAATTATGCATAAACAGTGAGCTACAGTCATCAAACGAAGCCACTAACCTAGATCTAAGTAGTAGATGAAGGTTCGGATCTATTCCTAGAAGTTTGACCTAAATTGTTGGGACTGTGGTATATTTTTCCATGGTCCTCTGAACTTTTCTTTGTCCAAAATGGAACCTATTCATCTTTGTGAATCCCATGGGTCCTCTGATGCAACTCTGTACCTATTCCTACACACAATGAAAAGAGGAAAATTGTTGGGAATAGGGGTTTTCTTTAGGTCAAACCTCGGTTTTGGAATTAACCATAAAATAGAATTGAAATGTAAATGAAGTAATATAATGGAAATGATTTCTTTTTAAGGGAAAGGCTGAAAATATCTAAAACACTACTGTTAGACCTTTTAATGAAGTTTTGTTTCTCTTCACAAGGAATTATGGTTTCATGTAGACAGTATTCATAAAACATAGAACATGAATATCATCTCCACTACTTGAATGTTAACTTCACTTCTTCTCTAATGCATGAAAGAAGAATGATTGCTTGCTCACTTGAATTTGTTGGAGTGTAATTAAGGACTTGAATTTTTTGGATTAGGTTAAAATGTGAGGATTAGACCTCCTTTTATACATGCTAGTTGAAAAACAAATTAATTTTCTGACATAGGCCGACATGGGATCTAGCTTCCTGCTCAAATTGAATTATCATTATGAGGCCCCAAAATGGGACATTTTTTGGAGGACCATGTCGTTGGGCACCTTGGTCCCTAAGGACCATGGTGCCCAATACCATGGTCCTAGACATTAAGGTCCCAGTATCTTGGGGAGAGAAATGTAGATAATGAAAATTTGGGTTTGGTGATAGGTGTGAGTAGAATTAGAGCTTCAATTAGGCCTTAGAGGATGAATGCCAAAGTGAGAGCCTAAGTGAGGATAAAATTGTAAGGGAGTACAATTTAAGATGCTACATTTATCCCTCGCTTTAGTGGGAGTATGAGACTAAGCATACTCACAGTAAAGTACAAACGTTTACATTGAAAAACTTTCATCAAGACATCAAAGAGATAAGACTTACTAAACCCCTTAGGGACTTTAGGATCTTACTACTTCGATATAAAGATGAAAGGGAAATAATAAGAAAGGGAGAGAGAGAATGATGACTACTAACCTAGTAATGTTTGCTTACTATGAGTCATGAAAAAGAAAAAATACAAAATTACAAAGAAAAAGGCTCAACTTGAAAAGTAACTTGACTACCAAAACATGTGATAGTGTGCACATAAAGTGAAACATTGACCGGTGTGTATGCTAGAAAAATCAAAGGATAATGGTCACAAAACATAAAACACATAAGGTATCTGCTAAATCTGAGGGCAGTGTGCTCTTACGATAAATAATGTATATCATGAATATTTGTATTGAATTGACCTCATCCCCCAAACACAATGGAACCACATGCACAATGGAAGAAGGGAACATGAGTATTTTGAATCAACATGGAAGAAACCAAAATAGATCTCAATGGTTTGCATAATCCCCAAGTAGAAAACACAAGGGACAAAAAATAGAAGAATTGAGATACAAATAGAAGAATGTCACAACAGATTCGACCTCTTTATTACCTTGCACCAATGGAGTGATAAGGGTCATCCAAAGAGAACCTAACACAATAGAAAAACACATCATGAGGGAAACACATTATGAACATGCAAGAGGGGAGAGAGAATCTACGAGAGGAATTAAGCTAATTAAGAAAATCATATACCTCCCAATCTTGCTAAATATTGTTTTAGGAAGGTAGACAATATGCAAGAGGAGCAACTTCAAGAATGGTAGATGGAGCTACTACAAGTTCCAAACAAGGACCATTCTCTAATGATGAGTCAGTTTGTCTGTCACTAGGAGCTAGGATTAATTCTTTTGAAAATTGTTTAGATAAATCATTGTCAACATCAATAGGCTCATATTCATCACTAGAATCAAAATTGCTATGATGAACAACATTTTCATCCATTTCTTCATCAAGATTAATAAAAATAGGATCTCTAGTATGAATAGAACATGAACCATCATGTTTCTTAAGCATTTTTAATCTTGGTGATTTAGGTTGAACTTCCTACCTAGGGTTAGGGGAAGGTTGGGAAAATGGGACCAATTCAATATTTGGTGTCTTTGGGGAGGAAATAGCTTGAGCTTTAACACAACATCTCTGTCAGCATTCTTTGACACAACGATTTCTTTCAGTTTTAGCCAAGAGTCGTGAAGGTTTAGGATCAATGGACATAGGCTTATTTTCTTCCTTTAAAGGAGCAGGATTGGGAGAAGGCCTAATAGGTTGAAAAATAGGAGATGTTGGGTGCTTCCCTTTGTAAGATGTAGGAGGTAGAACTGCAACATATATAAGAGGAATAGAAGGTGTAGGAAGGATACTAGGTCCATCATGCAGAGGAGGAATAGGTCTAGGATCTCTAGGCGTACTCAAAGATAAAATCATCTCATTCTTCCACTTTTGATAAGATAGAAAAAGAGCATCACTTCAAGGCTTAAGAGGCTCAAATGGTTTAGGCCAAAACTAATAAAGTGTAACATCTCAATGCCTCATCGTGGGTTGATACATACTATAATTAATTGTTAGGATAGTGCCATTATGATGAACTTTTAAACATTTATGAATAGTTGAAGGGATCGCTTTCATGGAAGAGAGCCAGGGATGTCCCAACTTCACACAAAATTGATCTGATGTAGGAATGATAGAAAAGATGACATCTAAACTCTTAGTACCAACCTTAACGAGAAGAGTAATAGAAGCAATAGTAGAGCAAGAGAAACCAATATACACCTTGACCACTACATCAGATTTATCATATGTTAATGCAATTGTAAAGTATAAAGATATTCTTTAGTGATCACATTCACCATACACGGTGGATCAATGAGCACTCCCTGTGAGATTTTGTCTTTGATCTTTGGACTGATATATAATGGGCTATCAGGTGAAACAATAGTCTCACTAGGATAAAATCTAATGCATAAATCCTTAGGAGGTGTAGGTTTGTCAAGAAGATTCACAACATTATTAGACTCAACACCAAGGTCTTTCGGAGAAAAATCAAGAGGCTTAGATTCAACCACATTAGTAGAATGGGAAGGCAAATGATTAGTAAAGATTTGGAGGTTTTGATTTGGAGGAGAAACATATTTTTTTCCTTTGTCATTCACACCAGCTACATATGTGGTATTGTTATCAATAAAGTCTTGAATCCTACTCCTTAAGGTATAGCACTTCTTAGTATCATGACCAGGTTGACAATGAAATTAGAAAAAGGCTTTGGAATCATGATAGGGTGGCAAGGGTTTGGAGGTATTAATTCACTTGATGGGAAAAAATTTCAACACATTTTTATTTATCGATTATGTTATTATGTTATTCAAAGACTCAGAAAGAGGAGTCAATTATTTTTTAAAGTATTTCGATAAAGGGGCCACACCTAATGTCATGGCTACCACTTGAGTATTGATGTTGTCATTTATCTTGATCTATCCCTTACTCGGGTCAAACTTCACAAAATATTGTTGAGCACTCTCATTCTTATCAACCAAAGCCATTGAAGCAAATTGTTCAAACTGACTCACTTGAAGCTAATAATTATGAAGTATTATGCACAACTGCATAAAGGAAGTAAACTTAGAAAAGAGAAGCTTATCCCTAATATATTTTTGTAAATTAGTAATAAAAATTCTTTGAACATCTTAATCAGGCATAAGATAAGCAATTTAAGAATACAAATGTTTATATCTACGAATAAAATCAATCACTTTTTCTTTAACACCTTGCTTACAATGAATCAAATCAATCAAAGTAATTTTAGGATCAATATTCTTTTGAAATTGTTGTAATTTTTAAAATGATGTAATATAACAAGGACGCAAACAACAATACCATTGCAAAGCTTTATCCCTAAAGGTTTGAGTAAACAATTTAGCCATAAGTCTTTGATTATGAGCAAAGTCACTACACCGAGTTTGAAATGCAAAGTCACTACATGAAGTTTGAAATGTTTTCACATGAGTCAAGGGATCACTTTTTCCATTGTAAATCTCCAGTTGAGGGACTTCCATATGTTTAGTAGGGACAAGATGGATGGTGTTATGGGATAATGGGCTCGCTACATCAAATATGGTCACGTTAAACTTGGATTGGGTAATGAAAATCAACAATACTTGTTTTAGGGATGTAATAATGTGGGCTAAGTTATTGATGGTTGCTTCAGTGGATAGATTAGAATTAGACATATTGGATTGTGATGGAGGAGTAACATTGTTGTATGTAGGTGGAGGTTGAGAATAAGGAGGTGGAACACTATGATATGTAGGTATGGGAGATGAATGGATCACAAACGGAAGACTCACGGAAGGAGGTATAAAATTTTGTTATTAATAAGGTTGACCCCTTGAATAACATGTGTAGGATTAACAATTTGTAAAGAAGTAGTTGATGGTATGATGAAAGAATAAGGATCCGATCAACTACTGAGGGGGGGGGGGGGTGAATCAATAGATAGAAAACTGTATAGACTCTCACCAATCTCAAAATCAACCTCTCAAAGCAAACTCTAAACTGACTGGTTTAAACACTAAATTTCAAATGCAATAATACTGACAAGTAAACCAATTGACGGTTATAACAAACTAATAGTAAAACATCTTTGAAACTCCCAAAACCTTTTAATTGAATCATTCAAATACTTTACAGACAGTAGTTAAAACATATTGCCGGTAAACATAACATATCAAAGTGCATTTAGCAGTTAAGCAATTCAACCATAGTAAACATAACCACAAAAGCATTCACCACTTGACACAATATTTTTGACATGGAAACCCAAAAAGGAAAAACCATGGTGGGGATGAATACCCACAAGTATTCTAAACTCTTTTGAAGTTCGCTTTGTTTGGAGCCAAGCCCATTAAAGCCTTACAATAAGTCTTGTTAAGAACAGATCCTATTAGGGACCACCCGGTTAAGGGATTGACTATAATGCCCTATTAGAAGCAATACTCTATTAGGAGTAACCTCGGTAGGGGATTTGGAATCCAATCTAATGGACCACCTGATTAGATGATTTGAATAACACTAAGCATGTTAGAGCTTACCCGGTTAGGGGATTTAACTATTGTAATTGTTAGAAAACAACAGGGGTTTGCTAATCTATTTGAATAGCACTAAAATTTCTTGTTCAGATCATTTTCATGCTCCTATCTGCCTTTACACATACTGTAGATACACCATTTGGTTCGGCAACCACACTCTCTTACTCTCAACTACAAATTGCCAACACTTCAACAAAACAAATCATCGACCTTATAAACAAATCAATAGGTCGGTAACACATCACAAACCTAATTCTCTCATAGAAATTACAAACAAATCGATTCAAGTATGACCATTGGATTACATAACAATCAATGCACATCATTCAAGATATCCTTGACCGCTCCTTGATCATCGCTTCATCGAACTCTGTAACTCATCATGCGGTTTACATTACATGCAATGAACTTGCTCATTCCCAAGACAAAAACCGTTATGTCTACGTGCCAAAAACCTTTTGAAACTCTTCTCATGCAACATGCATACATGTCATAATTATTACCGTTCATCATTAGATCATAGACCAATACAACCGATTCACCAAGTTACAAAATAACATTATTACAACATCATTACCGGTTAATTGACATCAATGAAAATATAACATTTTATTAATTCAATCTTTATGCAAATGCCAACAGTAGTCATATAGAAGATGTAAATGTAGGCACATTAGGCAAGGATGTAGACATAGGAATATAATGATTGGAGTTTGAGTGTATCCAAGGACTTCAACACAAATTTTTATAGGCATGATATTAGTGTCAAAAATATGAGAAAGGCCACACAACAAATCAACACCAATTTAATCACTTTGAACCATTCTTTTTAATCCTTCAATCCATGGGATTGCCTCACTTTCAAGGTATTCTTGACTCATCCATTGTTGAAGATTTTCAAATTCATTGTCAATCTTATCTAATTGGTCAATGAAAACCCTAGTTAGTGATTCATCCACATCATGATAATTATAAAAAAAATAGGGATAAATGACATCATTTGTTGGGTTAGAGAAACCACCGACATTCTCATGAAATAATTTATCCAAATTAGACTCCATATCCTTAGTAATTAAACCTTGGGAAGCCTTAATTCTACAACTACTTCTCACAAGAATACTTCAGGTAGGGATAATGGTAACATAACTCATGCACAAATTGAAGATTATGATTAAACAATGCAAAATTTATAAAAGTGATTGATTGACCAAGTAAGTAAGCAATTTGATTTGTGAATTTGAAAGTTAAATACCTCTAACTCATAGCATAACATATCATAGAGATTAATCTGAAAATAGATTTGAAAATTTATGAAACCCACAAGTAAATTTTAGAATTATAAATTAGGGTTTTTGTAAATTCAACCACTAAATTTATGTAATTTGATTGAAAATGAGATCTATGAGTGCAAATTTTAAATTTTAAATTGCATAAACAATCAGATCTGAAATAATTAATCCAAATTAAGCAACCCACAAGTTCAATTTTTGAATTAAAAATTAGGTTTTTTATGAATTTAACCTCTAAATTTATGTAATTCAATTGGAAATTAAACTTGTAATTGTAAATTTGAATTTGTAAATGCATAAACAATCAGATCTAAGAACATAAATAAGAAATTAAGGGTGCAAGGTGTCAAGTTCACCAAAATGCAATGGGTGAAAAATTAGGGTTTTCTTGACATTCTTGGAGAAGTTCCTTAGTGATCTATGCTTCTCCCAGATCAGTATAATCAAACGGGTTTGATAATCTTTGACCCATACTGGACTTTGGTTGTGATTTGCTTTGCTTGTTTCATTGAGAGTAAGTGACAACGGGCATCTAGTAGAAGCTTCTGTGACAAAAGGAACAAACTCCTCTTCTACTTGTTCAGGGGTTGGTGGTTCAAATCGAGCTATGTTATAAGTGATGCAAACTTGTGGGAAGAAAGCAGGGTTGATCTTTCGTCCACGATTCAAGCATTGATTGAATGCTGATTTTTGGCAAAAGGCTCTACTTTTTAATGGTTCTTTGTCAAATTTGTTTGATTTGCCTTGAAGATACAACTGCATATGATGGAGAAAGGCGCAATGTGATTTGAAGAGCTGATGATTTATGTAGAGAAATTTATTCTGTTTTGTGTGTGTCTTAGAACTAGGTTGGCTCTTCTTCAACTCAGTTTTGTGATGAAGACTTTTTCTTCTCAAAATATGAGCGGGCATACATGAGTGATCAATGGTTTCCTTTGATTTGTTTGGATTAGGATACTTTGTTTGAAAACTTAAGCCTACTTTATCGAGTAGAGGTTTAGATTCACCTCCACGACAAAGTGTGTCAAATGATATGGATAAGAGTTTCCTGATATGGAAACTCGATTTGACAACTTAAGTTTAAACTTGGTATGTTTGGTTGATAGAATCCATTTAGATGGCGGACCTTTTGATCAATGTGATGGTACTACTTGATTTTTTTTGGATAAAGTCTTATCTCTAGGTAGTTTTAGATTCAACAATTTGGCTCTAAGAATGCTTCTTTGATTGTTGGAATATTTTCTCTGGTGTTTTGGTTCAAATTTTGATTGGTGAGTTCGACTAAGGATCCAAAAGGGTATTTAAGACTGACGATAAATTTTTTCAAAACTGCTTGGTTTACTCTCTATTTTTCTAAGTTTTAACCATGTGCTAAGACAGAGACAGGATGTGCTAATGTATGATCTAGATGTGTTATTCAAAGTCCCCTATGCGCTAAGTTGTCTATGCTATGCGGTAACTTAGAGCTTTGAAATTTGTTTTGAATAGGAAGATTAAGTGCTATTATGTCCTTAATACGTGCTAAAGTTTAGACTCAACACGCTAAGGTTTGCCCCCAATGCACTAGATTGATGTTTGAAAGCGTTAATATTGTATCCAAAAGCGCTAGTGAAATGTTTACCAGGAAGATAAGTTTAATGCACTAGCTTGATGGATAAAAGTGCTAAGGTTGGGTTGGTACACACTAGATAATGTTTCAGATGTGCTAAGAAATTGCTCTTATGCGCTAAATTGTCCTGATTGCTTTGTTTTTGGTCTTTTTGGAAATTTTCAACACTTTTTTTGATTTTGATGGATTATTTTCTGAAAATATAAATTGAAAACACAGCATGAAAGAGACAACCAATTTTGCCTATGCTAAACAGATAGTGTATGTTCTGCGAGGATGTGTTCAAATCCCCAAAGTTTTCACAGGTTTGGATACAAAGAAGAGAAATCAGACAGACTCTTTATTCAAGGGTCATCAACAATATCATAGCCTACTAGTCTCGATACTCTGTCATCTCAAACAATCATGTCACTCCCTAGGGGGTGCCCATTTTTTTGCCTTTTGCTAGAAATTAACCCAAAGTGAATTGCTTCACAATTGGGTAGTTATCTTGGGAGATATATGGTGAGTAATTTTGGGGGCGGATTATTCCCCACCCTTGCACTATGATATTGAAGATGTTTGGATACTGACTCGGCTCAAGGTTTCTATTGCTAAAGTTCATAATCAAGTTTCATGTTCGGTCTTCAATGATAAACTCCCTCGGGAGGCTTCCCAATCTTTAGAACAAAGACTTTACGTATCATAAAGATACTGGGGGAAGGCTAATCACTGAGCGAAACCATTGAAGGGACTTTCATCAACCTCCACTTTTGATTATAGTGGGTTGGAACTCTTGGGGATAAAGTCGTTTCCCACTTAGGTTGTTCCCCTCTCACTGACCATTTAAATTGCACTCTAAGAGCAACTCGGGAGGGCAGACCTGCTAAAGGATTTAAGTACTTAAAATACAGAAAGAATAAGAGTGGTGTGGCTTTTTGGTCACCCAGTTAAGGGGAGAGCATATACCTTCCACTTTCGAGACAAAGCAATCAAGTTCTTTCTAATCCTCAAAGGCAATGATTTTCTAACTTCTACCTGTAGATGTTGCTCCAAAAAGGCATGGTGTTCATTTTAAATCCCCATAGCAAAGTGTGTAAAAATGAATTCTAGAATCTAACCTCATCAACAAAGAAAATTTGTGATTTTGGTCAACAAAATGTAAATTCAAAAGGGGAAAGATTTCCCTCTTTTTTCTTTGTCTATAATTTGAAAGTGAGGTTCTTTTATTTTTACAAACTAAAGTGGATCCTTTTAAACACCAAAGGATGGTGAGGTTCGTTTTAAAACTTTGCAAAAAAATAAATTTTGTCTTTGTTCTTTTTATAGCCCAAAATGAAGTGTTTTCTCCCTAAGAAAGCAAGAAATGATTCTTTTTTTTTGTTCTTTTTAAGTAACACCAAAGGAAAATGAGTTCACTCTTTTTACCAACAAGGAAAATGAAATATTTCTAATAACTAACTTAGAAAAAGTTAGAAACAAGAAAATAATCAAATGCTTTAAATTCAAAATCCTCCAATCCTGCAAAACAAAGATTAGTAACCTGCAACAGAACACCAGTTAGTGAAATATCCAGATTTTAATGTGAGCTTACACAAGCCTAACTTTTTTGTCTCGGTTACAAACTGTGTTTTTTTTTTCCCTCTTTTAGCTATGCGCTAATCTGCAGAACCTACACGCTATAGGAAATCACCAATGCGCTAACAGATGACCCCGATGTGCTAAGTTGTTGCTTGGATGCGTTAAACTGATGCTTCAATGCACCAAGGTTATCAATTATCAGAAGAAATGTTATGCACTAATCTGACTGCAAGATGCGTTAAGTTTTGGGTCTAACGTGCGAAACAGTAAGTAGGATGCGCTGACAGATAGCCTGAATGCACTAAAGGAAGGCAACAACACACTAACTCAGCTTTTCCGCATACTTGCAATGTTAGTCCTGCATTAAAAATGATGTTATAAATGGGGTCGAGCCCCACGATGGGTGCCAAAAATGTGTGCGGGAAAAGTGGGAGGATGAAACGGAAAATGTGATTTCAAAACTAGTCCACACACCAATGGGACTCTTGGTGCAAGTTATGGAGTTATATTGAATAACTCAACTTCCCAAGGGATGTTCCATTGTTCCCTATCTCACAAGACCCCTCAAGCCAATGTCTTTGCTATCAGATCATTGAGCAAAATGACTTAGGGATGACAACCATGAGAACGAGGGATATTGATCAATCTAGCATGAATGCATTCCTAGTTATGCATGATACTAAATCTAACATGATTTAAACTAGCAGGTATATGATAATAAGATGAACTGGTTAGTAACAACTATCCTAACATGCTATGCTAGTCTAATATGATAATGCTATGATAATTAGAAATGCTTCTAAAAATGCTTATTTAGATGATTTCTATTCAAAGAGAGGCTAAATGCTTGATTATAATGATTTTAGATTAGATGCTTAATAAAATGTCTATAAGTTTACAATTCTCACCAATGAAATGGTGACAATTGTCAACATAAGACTGCTTGAGAGGAGATGTAAGAAGCATTAAATGCTTGAGAAGACCTCATGGTTACCTAAGAGGTAAGGGTTAAGGTTAGGTTAAGGTTATCCATTGGATACAGCTTTTAACCAAAGGATAAACTCTTGTGTAAGGGTTAAAGGGATAACCATGATCAAAGCAATGAATGCTTGATGAGACCCTTGGGTTAGATGAAGGTTGAGTTAGAGAGAAAGTCTCTAATCATGCAAGAGGGTTAAGTTAACCAGTAATGGTTAGGAAGACTTTCAAAGTTAACTTGTGGAAGACATAAATCCTTTCATGTTTTTCAAATACTTTGAGGGTTTGAGAAGTGACTTCCCTTTGTTTAGGGATGTGACAATATTTAGGAGAAAGGTTAGGCTAAATTGGAAGGGATTAGAAGAATATAGAAGGGGGTTTAGGGAGACAAGTGGGAGATGTAGGAGAATGCAAGTGGATGGAGCGTAATTTTAATAAAAATAAATTACTTTATTGCAACTAAAATAGATGCAACTTGCATAAATACAAGTGGGGGATTTAAATAAATAAATTAGATTTATTTATTTGCAATGAACAATTTAATTAAATCTAAATTTAATTAAAAGGGGAGAAAGGGGAATTAATTAAATAAAGTGATTTGTTTAATTTTAAGGCTGTGAAAGGCTTAGGTGAATTTAATTAAATAAATTGAATAACTTATTTAATCAAATAGATGAATGTGAATAATTTAATTACACAAAATTTAATTAAATAGAGGAATGAGGTTAAAATCAATATTAAATATTCACTTAGGAAAGTGGTCATTTTTATACGTGTACAAAACCTTTGTTAGGTTTGAACTTCATAAATGATTGTTGAGAATTCTCATTCTTATCAACCGAAGCCACTAAAGAGGATGATTCAAATTGACTCACTTGAAGCTAATAATTATGAAGCATTGCATACAATTGCATAAATGAATTAAACTCAGAAAATATAAGTTTATCTCTAATGTATTTTTGTACATTAGCAAGGAAAATTCTTTGAACATCATGATTAGGAACTTGATAAGCAATTTGATAATGCAAATGGTTATATCCACCAATAAAATCAATCACCTTTTCATTAACTCCTTGCTTACAATGAATCACATTAGTCAAAGTAATCTTAAAACCAATGTTATTTTAAATTTTTTGAATGAAAGCATTAGCCAATTGTTGAAAAGAAGTAATAGAATAAGGAGACAAAGAACAATCCCATTGCAAGGGTTTATCCCTAAAGGTTCTAGTGAACAATTTAGCCATAAGACTTTGCTCATGAGAATAATCACTAAAAAAAGTTTGAAATGTCTTCACATGAGCCAAGGGGTCACCTTTTCCATTATACAACTCTAATTGAGGGACTTCTATATGTTTAGGAGGAACTGCATGGATAATGTCATTAGATAGTGAGAAATATGGGGACATTGAACTTGGATTGTGTTATGAAAGCCAATTGATGTTGTAAGGATGTAACAGTTTTGGATGTTATTGATGGTTGTTTCATTGGATGGATTAAAATTGGACAAATTGGATTTTTGATGGAGTAACATTCTTGTAAGTAGGCGGATGTTAAAAATATGGAGGGGGAACATTATGGTATGTTGGTATGGGAGATGGTTGCGAAATGAATAGAACACTTATGAAAGGAGGTGTGTAAGAATATTGATTAATAGGATTTCCCCCATCACTAACATGTGTAGAATTAACATTTTGTGTGGAAGTAATGATGGTAGAAGATGCAAATGTAGGGACATTAGGCAAGGATGTAGGAATAGGAATGGAATGGTTACTAGTGGGTTGAGAATATCCAAGGACTTTGAAAAAAAAATTGATAGGTAAAATATTAGTATCAACAATATGAGGAAGGCCACAACAAATCCACACCTATCTTATCACTTTGCGCCATTATTTTTAATCCTTCGATCAAGGGGATTGCCTCACTTTTCGGGCATTGTTGAAGATTTTCAAATTCATTGTAAATCTTTTCCAATTGGTCAATGGTAACCCTAGTTAGTGATTCATCCACACCATGAGAATTATGAGGAGAATATGGATAAATGATGTTCATTTGTTGGATTAGAGAAAACAGCAACATTTTCATGGAACAAATTATTCAATTGAGGCTCCATATCCTTAGTTTTTAAACCTTGGGAAGCCTTAAGTCTATAACTTCTTCTCACTAGAATATTGTATGTGTTGCCTCTCCTTCCCGCCAATAAAATTATCATCTGCCACCTTCAATCTTAAAATTCACCGCATAAGCATGTTATGTCACACTATTGGTCTTTTACTCCCCTTTGGAACCGAGCTTTGTCATTTCCGAAGTTCTCATGAAGTTCGACCTCTCAATTCTCATTACCCTTGTGCCAATTTAAGTGTTTGGTTGGAATATATTGGCGACTTGAAATTATCTTTGTGGTTCTTGAATTCTCAAAAGGCTCGATCCCTAGGTCTAGCGATCCCTATGATTAGCGACGTTTATAACTAATCAGTCAGCACGAGAACTCCAACATCGCTTGCAATGATCTTGAAGATCTCAATATTTACAAGTGGCCAACACTTCTTTAGAATACAAAGGCTCATATCAAGTAATGAGGCGGTCATATTTGCATCGAGACATTAGAAGATCTAGGAACTCAAGGTACCATGCTTAAAATATTTGACTTTCCTTACACCACATATTATGTGCTTCCTAAGACCTAACCATACAAATATTTGCATGTATGTCTTTGCAATGGCTAATTAAAGGATGAAAGACATGCAAAGGTGGTGGTATGATTTATAACATTTAATGTAGTTTCTTTTGCTCATTATGACCTTCAAAGTTGGCCAAAGTAATGTATCAACATATATCAGTATGAATTATTCTTTTCAAACTGTTTCTACCCTATAATGATCAATTTCCCATAATCAGCCCTAATTTGGATTTGCTATAAAATGAACAAGAAGATATAATTCTCAAATTGTATGCTTTTGCGTGGAAGCAATAGACTTGTTTTGTAGTGTATAGGGAGATAGTGACATTGCTAGGAAAGATAGAAAGACAAGTTGATAATCACAACCACCAATTACAAGAGGAAATGATTGTAGATAGAAATCTAGGCAATTAGTTTAGTAGATTTCATGTGGAAAGATGGTGATTTGAGGAGATGGACCTACACTGATAATGCAACCAAATACAAAATTCATAGAAAATCCACAGAAGGATATTTTTTCTAGGTTGACAAACTTGGCTTGGCAATGCAAACAAAGTTATGCTGAATACATGAGGGTGATTTTTGTGCTTGAAGAAGAAGAGGAAAAAGCCAAAAGGCATGATGCTTTCCTTTAGAGGGAGCTCAACATGCAAAGGAACCTTGTCCCTCCTACTAATTAAGTGTTGGTTAAAATTTTTAAGGTAGTTTTCTAAAATGTGGCTCTGAATCATGAACTCATATGAACCACATGCAATTTAAAGTAGATTTCAATTTTGTTTTGATTGAAACAACTCTTTTCAAGAAATTGTTATCTTTAGGAGGTTGCTTTCTTTTTGGTATATATTGGCAAAGAGGGAAAGAAAATGAGATTGATCCCCCTTGTACTTTGATGCATGTGTGAGACTCGCATTGAATGTTCTAGAAAACTGAGAGGGGGAGATGAATCTGTTGTCAATTAAAATTCATCTAACTTTTCACAGAAATAGATCCAGCAAAATAAGATTTCAAATTGCATAACCATGACATGAAACGACCGCACACAAGAGACACTAGATATGACATGTAAAACCCACGAAGGAAAAAACCATAGAGAATGTTAGTTCTTAGATTAAAAACACCTATTAGGGTGACACTGGTTAAGGTGATTTTTACAAGATGGCTCACTACAAGAATTGCTCACTATAGGTGGGCTCATTTCCCAGTTAAAACCACAAAAAAAAAGAGGGCTCACTGCCTAGAGGAAGAAAGAAAGAATCCACCATAAAAAAAGGTACAATTGCCACTCTGTTGCAATTCTAGAAGAAACCTTGGGCTCACTACCACTAGTACCAAACACCATCAACACACAAACACACTCATCAATCAGTTCGCATCACCAATGATAGATCTTCCTTTTACAATTAAATTCCTTCTACAAAAACCTTCTTCATACATTTTTCATTACAAGCGATCTTTATATACACTAATCTCCAGAATGGATTTTTCAAGTCGCCCAAGGAGATAATAATTAAAAAAAATAGGTCTTCACTAATAATTCTCGCGATGGAGAGAAATGAAAAATGGACCACACCATAATGCACCAACACGTTATCCAAATGCCGCAACCACCGAACTAAGAAGATATAGCATGCAAGGTTAACCGGACTAGGTAAGAAAAATTATGAAGCACAACAACACATACCGAATCAAAATAACGAAGATACATGCACTAGAAGCATAAATCCAAAAATGCAACCAAAGAAGTGAAGATGCAAAGCAATGTGGAACAATGCGGTTCTTTGCAAACTCTGTCAAACAAGCATCATCATCACAACATAGTCTTTCAAAGAATAACTTCTGGACCACCAAACCACAAAAGAAGAATCTCAAAACAAAATCCAACAATGTACCATTATATCATGAATAGATATGCAAAAAGTTTGAACATCCCGAAGAAAAACCAAGCACATAAACAAAATCAATCCATTGAGATCAATGACAACCATACTGAAACATCAATGAAACTTCACATTTACAACAATTTCCCCCTTTGTCATTGATGGAAAAATTTATCAATGACAAACAATTTCTCCAACAACATGTTCAAAACACTTCTAAAAACCACTTCTTCCCCTTAGAAAGAAAATATATATACCAAGCTTCTCCAAAATTCTCAAGCTTCTCAAATATTAACTTCCCAAAAATTCTCCCCCTTTGACATCAAGGACAAAGCTAGATAGCAATACCACTCAAAAATCACTCTTCTCCCCCTAAGAGGAAGCCCCAAACATTAGCTCAAACATAAATATACATATATTATCCTAGACTAATGCACTGCCAAAATGCATTTAGTTCAAATTGGGAAGGGGAAGAACCCCTAACAACTTTCCCAGATACTCAAAAGTATCTTTGCACAACCCCTTTGTAAAGATATCTACAAATTTCTCTTTGGTAGGAACATATTCAAGTTTCATTTCATTATCCATTAATTTTTCTCTGAATAAATGCTACCGAATAGAAATATGCTTTGTTTTGGAATGCAAAAATGGGTTCTTAGAAATATTAGTTGCACTTGTATTATCACCCATGATTGAGATAGGTTCATCAAACAATACATCAATATCCTTCAAAATTTATTTCATCTAGAGTACCTAAGTGCAACATGAAGTAGCTGCAATGTACTCAACTTCTATGGTTGATAAAGATACATAATCTTGTTTCTTACTTAGCCATGCCACTAACCAGGAGCCAAGGAAAAATGCTCCACCACTTGTATTTTTTTTTTTTGTCATCAACACTTCCTTCCCAATCTGCATCAGTATAGGCTTTGAGAGTAAAGTCCAATCCTTTGGGATACCACAGTCCAAAATATTCTATTCCTTTCAAGTATCTAAACATTTTTTTATTGCAACAACATGTAACTCTTTTGGTTCTTTCTGAAATTTGGCTACAAGACAAAAAACATACATGATATTTGATCTTGTAGCAGTCAAATATAACAATCCTCCAATCATTGATTTGTGCTTGCTTGCATCAGTCTTAGGTGATTTATCATCATTAGTCAACTTGCATCCAATAGTCATGGGAGTACATATCGGTTTGGAATTCTCTAATCCAAAATTTCTTCAACAGTTCTCAAACATATTTTGACTGAGAAATGAAAATTCCTTTATTGTTATGATTTACTTGTAATCCAAGAAAGAAATTCAACTCACCAATCACATACATTTCAAAATATTTTTGTATTTCACTAGCAAATTCCTTGCACATATCATCATTGCCACCAAAATAATATCATCTACATATACAACAATATTTAAGATCTTACTTGATTCAAATTTGAATTAGAGATTGCTATTAGCAGACCCTTTTTGAAATCCTTGATCCAATAGGTACTTATCTAACCTTCCATACCAAGTTCTAGGTGCTTTCTTCAATCCATACAATACCTTCCTCAATCTGGAAAGAACATCTAGATAATTTGATAACTTGAATCCTTGTGGTTGTTCAATGTAGACTTCTTTTAATTCTCCATTAAAAAATGTTGGAGTTATCTTTTATTAGCTAATAATTATTTATTTAATTATTAGTCTATTATACTCCATGCTTAAGCTAAACTTAGGAATCTTATAATTCTTTAGGGTTTTCTCCTTTAAGGTTTCAAGTATCCTTTTATAAGGATTCTCTCATTGTATTTTCATAACAATTGTAATTATTGAATTGCATTCTTGTTGCACAATCAATATGACTCCTCTTTTCTGGATCTGTGAATTCTGGCCTCCATAGCCTTTTTGCTCTCTCCTTCTGTGATAGGTTTGCATGCAGGTGATCTTTGGGAGATGTATAGTTGATTTTTCCTCAACTCCAATAAAAAATATTGACTTCACATCCTTTTGATAAACTTTGAAATCCTTATATGTCGCAAAAGCCAAAAATATCCTAATAGCTTCCATTCTAGCAATAGGAGCATAAGTTTCTTCAAAATCAATTCATTCAACCTGTGTATAACCTTTGTATACCAGTATTGCTTTGTTTCCTATAACCTGACCATCCTCATCTAGTTTGTTCTGGAACACTCACTTTGTTTCAATAACGTTCTTATCCATGGATCTAGCTACCAATTCCCAAGTTTGATTTTTCTTAGTTTGATCCAGCTCTTCCATCATAAATTTCATCTAATTTTGATCTTTGTAGGCTTCTTCAACTGTCTTAGGTTCAGTCTCAGAAAGTAAACACAGAAGAACTTGTTATTCAGTATCTTTGCTTCTTGTAATGACTCTGTTTTTTTCTCTTATGCTTCGATTCTCAGAATGATTTTTCTGCACATACCTCGAGGTTTTGATATATTTTCCAGAGCAACCTGCATTTCTTTCTACTTCTCTTTATCTTTTTTCTTCTCTTCTCCTTCATTTGATTCATACCCTACTTGAATAATAAATTCTTTTCAAATGTTCTCATCCACCTTCACATTTGCACTTTCAATGATTTTGTTTAATCTCTTGTTGTAACATATGTAAGATTTACTCTTTGTAGAATAACCAAGAAATATACCTTCATTTTCTTTGCTATCAAACTTTTCAAGGTTTCCTTCATCTCTTCGGATAGAGCAAGTGCTTCTAAAAACTTTGAAGTACTTCACAAATGGGATCCTTCCATACGATAATTCATATGATCTTTTCCCAAACTTCTTTTTGAATCAAATTCTGTTAAGGTTATACACAACAATATGTAGAGCTTCTCTCTAATAAACTTCCAATAGGTTTGCTTCCTTGATCATAGTTCTTGTTGCCTCTTGAATAGGCATATTCATCCTTTCAACTACGCCATTTTGTCAAGGTAACCTAGGAGTTGATAATTACCCTCTAATTCCATATTTCTCATAGAAGGTATCAAATTCATTAGAAATAAATTCTCCTCTATCAGATCTCTGACACTTAGTTCTCCTATTTTCTTCATTCTCAACTCTAGCTTTAAATATCTTGAACTTTTCTAATGCTTCTAACTTTTCTCTTAGAAATGCAACCCAAGT
Source organism: Cryptomeria japonica (assembly GCF_030272615.1). Lineage (NCBI taxonomy): Eukaryota > Viridiplantae > Streptophyta > Pinopsida > Cupressales > Cupressaceae > Cryptomeria > Cryptomeria japonica. The sequence continues at coordinate 172,488,921 of NC_081410.1, read as the reverse complement.
CATTCTAGAATGATCATCAATTAAGAGCATGAAATACCTCTCACCTTGTAAAATTCTTGTTTTGGTCAGACCGCATAGGTCTATGTGTATCAAATCCAACAATTTGGTTATAATGTTCCTTTTGTCTGCTTTCCCACTTGACATTCTTTGTAAACATTGTTATCCGGTTTAGTTAGTCTTGGTAGATCTCTCATAGCTTTTATCATACTAATCTTCACCAAATTATCAAAATTGATATGACACATCATCTAGTGCCAAAGAAAACTCTCATTGATCTGTAATAATAAACAATGTCCTGTAGCATCCTCCAATTGATACATGTTTCCACCATTCTTCTTCCTAGCAATAATAACAGATCTAGATCTCTTCTGGATCTCACAACCACCATCATGAAGGACAACATTATAACCATTTTATACATATGTTTAACACAAAAGATTATGATGCAATCCTTTTACATAGTAAACATTGTCAGTGTTATGCTTTCCATCAAAGGTAATAGAGCCAATTCCAACAATTTGAGTAGTTTGATCATCTCCAAATCTAACAGAACCACCATCATATTTCTCAAGCTTTACAAACTTATTTTTGTCACTAGTCATATGATTTGAACATCCACTATCAATCAACCATTCATTTCTATCTCTCCTAACATGCAGTGCTAAAGAAACAATCTCAACAATCTTAGAGGTATTAGATTTAGGTCCATCTTTCTCTACCATGAACAAACAATCGCCATCCTCATAATCTAATTCATCATTTGAAATACCAGCATTATCTCTAACATAGTAGGATTTATTATTGAATGTTCATCTATTATCCTTAAACTTTTGTTTTGATCCTCTTTCTAGACATCTAGATTTATAATGACCAATCTTTCCACATTTAAAATATTTAAGGGGTAACATACCTTTATACTTGTCGGTTCCTCTCTTCAATTTTCTCACAAAGTTTGTTTCCATCTCATCCAGGCTCTCATCATCTAAATCTTCATCTGTAGCTCTTGATGCTTTAAAGACGGTTTCTAATTTTTCTTTGTCTCTACCAAACTTCCTCATCTCAAATGCAGTCAAGGTACCAAACAATTGTTCTCTAGTGAATTTTGTTGGATCATAGGTTTCTTCAATAGCTGATAATTTGTCACTGTAACACTCCGGTAAGGTTCTCATGATCTTCTGTATCACATCCTTCTCATAAAAAACACCACCAAGATCTCTAATCTCATTCACAACACTGTCAACATTCTGAAAATAGCTTGTAACTCCACCTTCTTCCATTCTCAAATTCTCACAAGTGGCCTTAGCAGTTTGCATCTTAGATAGCTTGACTCTACCATTTCCTTCATAAATGTTTTTCAACCTTTTCCAAACTTCATAAGCAGTGTCTAAAGCAACAACCTTCACCAATTCAGTTTTAGATAAAGCACTAAAGATATCATACCTTGCTCGCTAATTTTATTCATAAGCTTCAATTTCATCCGATGTAATAGATCTATTTGTTGTTGCAGAATACTTAGTCTACATAGCCTTCCAGGTCTTGTAACTCATAGAAATCAAATATCCTTGCATCTTTAATTTATAGAAACTATAGTTGCATCCTTCAAATGTAGGGATAATCAATTTATGTTCCATTGGATCTCCTTGAGCAATTTGTCTCACCTACCAAGGACCAAAGCTATGATACCAATTGTTGAATGTTTCAGACAACTGAGAGGGGAGGTGAATCAGTTATCAGTTAAAATTCATGTAAATTTTTGTTGGCCTATTGTCATTGATGTTGTTTGGTCTGGCATGTATGTTTTGGTTTGGTTTGGCAAGTTTGCTTTAGCATATGTTATTGATCAGTTTCTTTAGCTCCTTTATTATGCATTGTATGTATGCTTACTTCATGTAGTTTTGAACTCCGGTATCTACTTCACCAGAAGGCATTTTGGGTCCGGTCCCATCTGGCTATGATGAAGGCATATTCTCTAAGAAAAAAATTGGATATGGTCCTATCCCGATATTTTGGAGGCATGTTGGGATCAAGATTTAAGCTGACATCTTATGAAGATAGTTTGCTATTGCATGTGGATATATCGATCTCACCCCCCTTCTGATTGAGTTGACTGATCAGCATATTTTGGTGCGGATATATATAACCATTAGTTTTGCAAGTTAGATAAATTGTTGTTGAAAAACAACTATTGTGTACATATTGTTGTAATGTTGAAAAAGAGGAATGATGGAGATCTAGAGGAAATATTTTCTTCCCTCTAATGAGAGATGAAAGATTCACTTCGGATTTCCCTTCAAATAGTTTTTATGCATTACATTAGAAGAGGGGGGTAAATACACTAGATTCAACCTCTAGAAAAGGAGATTGAATTCTAAGTGATATAAGAATGGTAAGTTAATCTCATCTTCTGGAAAGAGATTTGAATTGATTGAATTGTGTACTTATGACTAAGTGAAATAGCGACAAAGATCTAATTATAAATCAAGATAGAAGTGTAGGATGGAGTTGTGCACTTGGATCTGGCAATAATATGTTGAGATGAAGCTGCCCTGCGAATTTGAGAATAAGTTATCCGGACCGTGGCGGCAGTGTACATGGTCCTTCGAAAAATCCGCGAAACGAAAAGGGTTTTTCCACCTCTGCAAGTGAAGTCCAAATCTGAAAGTACAGTTGTGCACCTGCAACCTAAATACAGAAAAGAGAGAAAAAGGGCTTGGGATTGGGAGGATGCAGTACGGAGGACAAGAAAGATGCAGTTTTCAGGTGCCGAGCAAGTCTCCGGTCTCCAATCAAACTTAGGGATTCGAATTGTGTGAGTGAGGACCCTAATGTGGTTGACAATTGCAAGGGTCACAATTTCATGACACTATAATTTTATATGCAAACGGTTTTGTGGATATGAATATTGTAAAGCGATGTATGTATTGTTGATGTAAAAACAATTTGTGTACTTCAATAGAACTGTAATTCATGTATATGTTAGATGCAACTCTAACAGTTCAATTTTTGTATTCCGGCTATAAGCCTCCCATCCGATAGTGAGCCTTTTTGTATTTGAGCAGTGAGCCCCAACTAGTTGTGAGCGACCCCTTTGTACTGTGTAACTGGTTACATATTACACTATACTTGAGAGATCACTCTCTCCTTGGTTTTTCCCATGTTGGGTTTTCCATGTACAAATTCGGTGTTATGTGATTTGTCTTAATTTTCTTTACTTCATTTAAATAATGCTATGTGATTGGTTAGTTAGAAGTTTTAATCAGTTTAAGGGAATGTACCGATTCACCCCTCCCCTCTCAGTATTGTAGTTATTCAACACTCTTCATAGAAACAAATTCAACAAAAATAGATTTCAGATTGCATAACCATGACATGAAAACAACACACACAAGTGACACTAGATATGATGTGGAAAACCCAAGAAGGGAAAAACCACGGAGAATGTTAGTTCTCAAATAACAAACACCTGTTAGGGTGACATCGGTTAAGGTGATTTTTACCAGATGGCTCACTACCAGAATTTCGCACTGTAGGTGGGCTTATTGCTTGGCTAAAATTGCCACAAAAAGGAGGGGTCACTTCCCAAAGGAAGAAATAAATAATCACCACAAAAAGGTACAACTACTACTCTGCTACAATTCTAGAAGAAACCTTAGGCTCACTACCATTGCTACCAAACAACATCATCACAGAAACAAACTCATCATTCGCTTCAGATCACCAATGATAGTTCTTCCTTTTTTAATCAACTTCCTTCTACAAAGACCTTCTTCATACACTTTTTATTACAAATGATCTTTATATATACTGATCTCCAAAATGGATTTTTCAAGTCAGCCAAGGAGATATAATTCAAGAAAATAGGTCTTCACTAAGCATTCCCGCAATGGAGAGGAATGAAAAGTGGACCACACCATAATGCAACAACACATTATACAAATGCCCCGCAATCATCAAACCAAGAAGATAGAGCATCTGGGGTTAATCAGACTAGGTAAGAACAATTCTAGAGCACAACAACATGTGCCGAATTAGAATAATGAATTTACATGCACTAGAAGCATAATTCCAGAAATGCAACAAAAGAAGTGAAGATGTGGAGCTCTGCAAACTATATCGGACAAGCATCATCATCACATCATAGACATTCAGAGAACACCTTCGAGACCACCAAACCACGAAACAATAATCGTAAAATAATATCCAACAATATGCCAATATATCATGAATGTATCTGCAATAAGTTTGAACATCCGAAACAAAAAACCAAGCCCAAAAAATAGAATCAATATGTTGACATCGATGACAACCATACTGAAACATCAATCAAAATTCACATTTGCAACAACTCGATTAGTTAAATTTTGGTGATGGTTTTAAATTAACTTTGGGAAATAAAAATGCACTCTCTTTTTGGGTACATAACTTTATATGTAGAAAGTAGAGCTTTGTGCTTTTGAAATGAGTTTTTAAGAATGGGGAAGTGTTTGAAGCTTTGTATTCATACATGTTCTTTAGATTAGCATTTACTTTGATATTTGCAATCAGTTCTATAAATTCACCTTCCTATTATATTATGAATGTATGTGTTTTCATACCTTTGAGTCTTGGCACACTTACATCATCTGAAAAGACCGTTTGTTAATTTTCCATAATTGGTTTTCATGTATGGTGAATGGGTGGATTTTGAGTCATCTGTTTCATGCTATTTTCAATCCTATCAATCCTTTTCATTTTTCTTTCATGTTGTTTTGCCTTTCCTTCTTTTTTCTTAAAAACATACCCCAAAAAACCCAGTCATATATCATAAGGGGGAGTTGTACCTCTAAAATTCAGAGGAAAAGTACTAATTTAATTGGCAGTTTCTCCAATTATTTGTTGTGTATTTGTCTCTAGCAAGTGGGTACAAGAGAGTCTTTGATTTATCTTTCTAAAGGGAAAAATATGTAGGACTAATGGTAACAAAACTCATGCACAAAGGAAGTATATTTAATGAAATCCATGATTAAACAATGCAATTTGTTGTAAGAATGATTAATTAACAAATTAATTAAGCAATTTGAATTGTGATTTTGAATACTAAATTCCTCTAAATTTGAACATAACATGTCATAATAATTAGATTTGAAAACACAAGTGAAAAACATTATGCAACCTACAAGTCAATTTTAAAATAAGAAGTTAGGGTTTCCATGAATTTAACCTCTAAATTTATAATTTTCAATTGAAAATAAGATTTTTGAGTGCCAAATAATTTTAAAATGTATACAAATTAGATTTGAGACAATAAATAAGAAGTCAAGTTCACCAAAATGTAATTGATGAAATTTGGAATTAGGGTTTCATTTAAGATAGTAAAACCACTTATAAGCCAAATATATTAAAAGCGAAGTGAACCTAATAGATCTAGCCACAATCAAAATGAGGAAAGGGCTAAAATTCTAATCAGATTCATTGGTTGGCAATGATTATCCTCTTTCTTAGTTGAATTTAGAATGTTGTTGTGAAATTAAGGTAAAAACATGAATAATTGAAGCAAATTGTCAAAAATAGATTGCTACAAATATGTCGCAAAGTCACAAACTAAAATCTGGGCAAAAGAAAATGTTTAGAACCTGTTCCCAAAATTTCAGCCTGATTTTTCGAGACTATGTAGTATAGAGTCACCATGGTCTTCCAAATTTTTCTCCGTGAAAAGATGAACTTGTTTGTCGTTGTCAACTCTATCGAAATTGCCAAGTACAACTCCTGAACCTGTTTCTTGCACATAGAAAGAGAGGTAAACATGTTGGGAATAGGGGTTTGCCTTAGGTCAAACCCTAGTTTAGGAATTAACCTTGAAATTGAAATATGAATTGAAATGGAAATGACTGCTAAATGCTTTCCTTTTGAGGTAAAGGCAAGATCTTAAGTAAATAGCTTGCAATTGAAAATATACCTTGATGAAGTTTTATTTGATCCTCATGCAAGGGTTTTATGGTTTCATGTAGAATGTATTCAAAGAAGGTTGATCATGGATGCCATCTTGAATGCATGCATGTGACTTCACTTTCTCTCCAATGCCTGATGAAGAGTGATTGCTTGCTCACTTGAATTTGCTAGAGTGTAATTCAGATGATTTAGAGGATTATATTCATTCATTTTCAAATGAGAGGGGTAGACCTCCTTTTATAATTGACTACACAAAAATTAATTAAATTTATAGAGTAGGTTGACATGGGGTCAATTTTTCTCACTCACATGAAGTGACCATTGTGGGGACCCAAAATGGGCCCTAATTGAGAGAACTAGGGCATTGGGCATCTTGGTCCTATCAACCATGACTCATTTTTTTAGGAAAAGTAGGGAAGATGATGAATTTGCAAGATTACAGGCAGTGTGAGAAGAATTAGAGTAGACATTAGGAATTAGAAGACGAAGATCTAAGGTGAGGTCTAGGCGAGGACAAAATTGTATGCGGATACAATTTACAACACTACACATATCATATCGTATCATATCATATGCAACTTATGAGATCTCTAGTTAGCAGCTTTTTTTCTTTTAATCTTGGTTTAGGCGGGATCTATAAGAAAGGCTTATCTAGTTCCAAGTGAAATATGACAAGCATGTAAAGGTTGGTGATGGATAGATATAATAAAATAAATTTTGAGCTATGGAAGCTTAAAATGGAGATCCTACTCATAGACACAGATCTATGTGTTATGTTCTCTACACATATACCTTCAAGTATGAAGGAGTATAGAATCCTAGTTAAACACTATTTGGTTGATAATATGCTTCTAAATATATAGAGAGAAACCACCATGGATAACCTATGGATGAAGTTGAGAAACTTGAATCAAACTAAGTCCCTAATAAACAAGTTTGTTATGGAAGTGTAGATTTGGAAATCGCACACCCTTTACTTTCTACTCTATAAATTACATTTATTTTATTGTAAACTCTTGTAGCATGTTTTAAATTTCATTTCATTCATATACTATTATTTTCCTAATCTAAATTTTAATTACATTTTATCTTTGTGCTTTTGTTTAAATTTATGTTTTCCCTTATGTTTTAGCTTATTCCTTATATTTTTATATTACTATCATTTTTAATTATTTTTTCACCTTGTTAGAATATACCAAGATATTAAATATGTTTTCATGATCATAGAAGAATAATTTTTAACCTATTAGTCTAAATATGCCCATTTTTTTCAAGAACCCTTTTATTGTGTCTTTAATTCATGTTTTCCAAAGACAAGATTTTATTGCTTATTTTAATAGCATCAATTCAAAATTAAATGAGGTTTATTTTCTTCTAAAGTAATTTTTCATCATTATTTTCTCATTCTAATAATTCTCCTTGAATCTTCCTATAACTCTCTTACATTTTTCAAAATCCTTTCTTATAATTTATTTTAATATTTTAGTTTTAGCATTAAATTATTTGGGTATTATTCAATGTATTATTTGTATATATCCAGACTAGGTGGTGCTAAAATGAATTAATAAAGAATGTTATCAAGAGGTGAAATCTACATATTTTCTTGGTAGTAGTCAGGCCCTATGTACTAATTCAATTGTGTTTGAACAAGTTTGAATACAAACCAAGAAAAATCTAAATGCATATGTATATGTCCTTGTGTATTTATATGTTGATGCCATGATTTCTGTATAACAAAATAATGTTTTGAAAGTGCTCTTAGATTTAACTTCCAAATAATTAATTGGCTTAGGGATTTTTCCTTTTACACAATACGTTAGCATTTAAATTTGAGTATTTCATGTTTGATTTAGTCAGTACTAACTGGTTGGGATGATGCCATCTTTAGCCCATGATTAGTTTCAATTTAGAAATCTAGTGGTCAACATCATACTTACAATTCTAGGGAAAGCTCAAGATTACATAAGTATGCTTAACCTATTGTGAAGGTATGAAAATGAAAATCAAACAAGATGAAAAAATTACAATGCAAGATCCAAAATAACAATCCATACAATCACAAAATGAAGCCTAATATATATGCACAAATCTAATGATAAGCAATAATACCAATGCAAAAACCTTAGGGGACTCCATTGTTACCTAGGATTTGCTTGAATGTTTGATGTAGACTTTTCTCTCATGTTTTGTAGCATAACTTTGATATCATCGTGATAGGATGAAGACTTAATGCTTGAAAATGGATTTTAAATGCTACCAATTTTTTAAAACATAAACTATCCCATGAAGAAAAAAAATTACTTAGAAGGAGGGATCTAAGTAGAAATGTCATTGCATTTTCAAAAGGAAATTTCAATTTTCCTTATCACTTCACAGAGGTAGCTGACTACTTTCTAAAAATGTAGTTATTCCTTTCCTACCAAATTTTTCATATAATAATATTTCTCAAAATACATAAAATGTAGAATCCTTGAAATTGGAGGGTCATCATTGGAAGAGCTATAGAAGAGACTTAGGAAGATGGCTTGACCAACCAAGCATATTATGAAGCCATTTCCAACATTGATTAGTAAAAATACAATTCAAAAGAAGGTGTTTTGTATCCTTATATGTTACCTCGAATAGGACACATGAGAATAATGTAGCTATATCTAAAATAAATAGCCTTGTGCTTGTAAGAATCTTATTGTTTAAATTCAACCAAGAAAATGCTATTTCTTTGAATAAAGATTTGTGGGTCATATGTGATGAGAATACTTTGTCAAAACTCTATAACCTTCTCTAACTAAATAATGTCTTATTTTTTAACCCAATCACAATTCATCAATTTGTTCTGAAAATAAAATCCATCTTTTGTTTAACTCTATCTCATATAGATCTTTTTTGTCTTGGGTGAAGAAAAAATACATGATAGATTTCTAGGTGACCTTTGGGAGAAAATAAGAATAATCGATTGGAAAATAGTCTTTTACTTTGGATCCCCAAGTTTGAACTAGGGTGCATTTTTCTTTTGAAAGAAGAACGATATAAATGAGTGGTTTATGACCATTATAGGAACCATCCCAAAAGGATGCATTTTCAACATTATTAATCATCTAAGAAAGGTGAGGAAGGATTAGATCCCTATAATAATTTAGGAAATTGCATATTTTGGATCTTGGATCAGAGGGTTTGTGATTGTGAAAATCCTTTCAAATTCCCCATAATCCAAGTATTTTTATCTCATTAATGATTACCATTTGGATGAGGGATTTATTTAAAGTCCCCAAATTAGTTTTTCTCCAAGTGAAATATTTTTGACCTCTAAATTTTGAATACCAACGCCACCAACAAACTTTGAGTTGTAAACCCTTTCCTAGAAAATAAGAGGAAGTTTCTTTCTAAAATATACGATATTGGACCAAAAGAAATGTATAAACTACTTCTAAATTTTATCTACTGGTTTTCTTGGTATCTTCAAAATTGACATCATAAGGATTGTTTTTAATTGAGTAATTTTCCTTTCCACGATAATTCATTTTCCATGTATTGATTTTGCTAATAATAGAAAAATGATTTTATACCCATAATTATTTCTTGACTTTTCCTAAAAGTAGGGGGATGCCTAGATATTTGTAAAGTAATGTCCAAAGAATACCCCAGGAGAGAATAGATTCTATTTATGACTCCAAGGGAAACATTAAAAAAAATGTTTTCATTTACTACCTAACTTGATACATAGTAATAGGTAGATATAATATTTTGAATTGTTTTAGTTTTATCCACATTTGAGAAATTCCTTAGCTTGATTCCTTTTCACATGTTTATCTTATTTTTTACAATAATTGACTTGCTTAGTGCTTCATCCATGATGATGAATAGAAAACGTGAAAAAGGATCACCCTACCTAACTCCTTGGTAGGAAGAGAAGCATAAATTAATACAAATAATGAAGCTCTAGACTCACATGAGAGGATCCACTTACACCATTTTTTTCTAAAACCAAATTTCAAGATGACCTCTGAAATAAGGTTCCAACTAACCCTATCATAAGATTTCATTATACCAAGCTTCAAGACTATTGAAGAGATATTTTCTTCATCTATTGAATGAAGGACTTCATCTACAATTATTGCTCCATTTAAAGTCTCTTCAAAATAATGCCTCCTTTTTCATAAGAGATTATTAGAGGAATGATTGGAGCCAACCTTATGGTGATTGCCTTTGTAAAAAAATTGTAAATTGCGTTGCAAAGGGAAATAGGTCTGAAATCAACAAAATAAGGGGTTGATTTCTTTGGAATGAGGCATAAAAGAGGAAAATTCAATTCTTTCAAGATATTACCATGTTTTCTAGATTCTTCAAGGAACAAAAGAATATCTCTTCCAATTAAGTCCCAGCACTTCTAAAAAATAAGAGTTGTGAACCCATCTAGGCCAAGATTTTTTTCTAAATACATTTAGAAGACTTCTTAGCTCTCCCATTATGAATTCAACAAGGAGTGCTTTGTTTTGTTCTTCTATACTAAAGGTGGAATATTAAATAAGATATAGAGGCCCGATTATGATCAACTTTATATGTTAAGGGATATCCAAAAAATTGAATTGCTTTCCCTTTTATTTTCTTTATTTTTATTACCAATGTATTTTCCATGAAAGTGATATTACTAATATTGTTCATTTTTCTTCTTAATTTAGTAGAAGTGTGAAAAAAATAGTATTTATATCTCCTTTTAGCAACAAAACTTCTCTATACTTTTGCTTCCAATAAATCTCTTCTCTATGTAGAAGTTCATCTAGATAAGATTTTAATTTTTTTCCTTTTCCAATGTTGCTTTTAATAACCCATTTTTATTACTTTCAAATTTAACAATCTTAGTTGTTCCTCTACTAAGTTTTTTTCTAAAACAAATATTTTTATAATATACTTGTTTTCAATATTTATTTTTCCTTTTAGCCATTTTAGTTTTGAACATAGTTGCAACATTGTGAGCCTTTGACAAAAGGAGCACATGACCACTAATCTTTAAGAAGAGGGAGGAAAGTGGGATCCCTAAACCAAATCAATTCAAATTTGAAAGATGATTTAAAAAGAGGTATTTATTCTTGAATAAATAAAGATATAGGAAAATGATCTGAGCCACTTTTAGGAAGAGAAGTTGCAAATCTTGGGATATTTAGAAAGCTAGTTATTGGAAACAAGAAATTAATCAAGGTGCTCAACAATCTAATGAAAATATCTATTGTCCAAGTGAAGGTACCACTTTGGGCCACACAATCATATAAGTCATTATAGAAGAGATAAAATCCCCAAAGTTCTCCATTAATTTTCGTACCAAAATATTCCCCCCATATTTTTTTGAGTCTAAAATAGTAGTTAAGTCACCCCAAGATAACTAGTTCTTGATTCAAAGATGAAAAAGAGAACTCAAAGTATTCCATAATTTATTTTTAAGTATTTCTTGAAGGTTCATATCCATTGAAGATCCAAAATGAAGGGAAAATAAAAGCATCCAACTAAATGTTGATGCAACAACATCCCCGCTAACAAACAAATGATTCTAGCGAGTGACAAGACCTCCAAAAGTGTCCATAGAAGGTACCATAACATATTTTCATTTTTACCATTTATGAAAAGTCAATTAACCTTGTTTTGATGAGAGCTTAGTTTCTTGAAGGAAAATGATGTCAAGCAAACTATTTTTTAACCAATGCTTAATCAAACATATTTGTTAGAGGTGTTTAAGGCTTTAATATTGTTAATAAAGGACCCTCGTTTCTCCTAAGGAGACTAGAAAATTGGGTTCATCTCATACTGTGTTGGCTAAGTCGTGGTGTTGTTGTTGTGCCCATTAAGGTTCAAACCCTTTCTAGGCTGTTGTGATCACAAGATTGTTCTTTTGTTGATCTAATATTCTCGTGGGTTAAAGTCTCAACATTGATAAATAAGGATGAGGTCCCCTATTTATGACCTCATCATCTCATAACTTGTTGGCAACAATGCAACAAAATGAGAGGGGGGGTGAGTCAATTTGCACAAAAACTTTACACAACTTAAACACTAATTCAGATATGATAATTAATAGTTAAAGCACAAATCAACACCACATCAATAACACACATAACACCAAGATTTTTGACACAGTCTGATCTTCTTGTCCACGCCTCTTCACACTTCCAAAAGATCAAAACACTTGTTCGCACACTTACCTGATCGCACACTTACATTCGAATATACTCGCAAATACCACATAGATACATCTCTCACATGATTATTACATATATTTATACAAATCATCAACCTATATTTCAGGGTCGGCTCAACACTCATCATAAATTATAAAATAATATCCATACACACTACAAAAATACATGCAGACCAAAACAATGTCGGCTAGCACATAGTCTGGACCCAAATCAACTCCTCGAACACACAACACCTTCAAGAATTACGCCATAAACATCTGCAACATGCCACAATCATCCGGTCACCAAGAATGTCGCATAACACGAATATACTAGAGAAATCACCAATCACGAGCATATTAATCAATGCAGACCATCAACACAGATAGAACACGATCTAGAAACATCCACAAGCAACATGAATTACCACATCAACAACCACAACATCACCACTTAATAGAATCATCATCATCATTATACTGAACCTCAAGAACACTCACTAAACTGACTATCAAACTGAAAGATTCACTTGCGCATATCCAAATCACAAACCATTTGAATTTAGGACACAAATGAGCATTCTAAAAACTCTGCCAAATCTGCAAACCAAAATATTACAACATGGAGAAAAATCCAAAACATTGATCAACACAACCAACTGAAAAAACCAACCTCAATATCAGACCTCATAAATTAATCAAATCATCATGCGGGCCACTGAAACTTCTGTTAAATCAACTAGAGATACTTATCTCAAAACCCTTTAATCCACAACAACTCATATGCAACACACTGACCAAACCAACTCATTTAATCTGACTGCAACAATGGAACATATAGAGAAATATGTTGACATCAATGACAACACATTGTCCCAACAGACTTCTCAACGGATCCAACAATATCCCCCTTTGGCATTGATGCCAACATATTAATGTGAAAAACAATCAATGAAAAGAAAGAATTCAATTACCAACAATCTCCTCATACAAATACAAATACACTCTCTCTCTCCCTCTTAGGATATTACACAGTTTTTCACATGACTCTCTTCCCCTTTGACATCAATGCAAAAGGCACATATGCAAAACATGATTCTCTCTACAATCTCCCCCTTTGACCAAACTCTCTCTCTCACAACTGAACATAAAAATTTATCATACAACACTGACTACTCCCCTTGAGTAGCAACCACCACTCATCAATCTGGATCACAAGATATCTCTATAAAGTCCACCAGACTGATGAAAATCTATGCATCTTAGTTCTCATCAGGAGGGGCAATTACCCCTATCTTTAGGCAAAGGCTTCGTGAATATATTTGCAATTTTTTCCTTCGTAGACACATACTCTAATGTAACTTCTTTCTCATTCACCTTCTCTCTTAAGAAATGAAACTTGATTGATATATGCTTAGTCTTGGAATGCAACACCAGATTCTTAGAAAAGTTAATAGCACTTGAATTATCATAGTATGTAGTAGTAGGCTCATCAAAAACAATTTTGATATCCTTCAACATCTGCTTCATCCATACCACCTATGTACAATTTCTAGAAACAACAATATATTCAACTTCAGGAGTAGATAAGGAAATTACATTATGCTTCTTACTTATCCATGAAACCAATCTCTTTCCCAAGAAAAATGCACCACCACTAGTACTCTTTTGATCATCAACATCACCTCTCCAATCAGCATCTGTAAAAGCACTCAAATTAAAATCATCATCTTTAGGATACTACAAACCAAAATCAATTGTCCCTTTCAAATATCTGAAGATTCTTTTCATGGCAACTTAGGATCAGCTTGAAATCTAGCAACAAGACATATAACATTCATAATATCCGGTCTAGTCTGAGTCAAATAAAGAAATCCACCAATCGTAGACATGTATCTAGTTTTATTTTCTTTCGAATAATCATCTTGCTTGGTCAACTTGTTGTCACATGGATTTGCACCCGATGCAAGCTTGAAATTCCTGCAATCCAGTGACACATTGGACTTCTCTGAGGTTGTGGGTATCCTATTATGAGAGCAGACCTCTGGATTATAGGTCAGCTTCCTATTTGATCACCTAATACTAACTTGAAATTGACTTGGAAAAGGAATAGAAGGATATGCATTAAATGAAACTATTGCTAAAAATGCGATACACCAATGACCGAAATGATCTAAAATGCTTACAAACTTAAAAAAATGCTCAATTATTGAAGCTATACAATCCCACAACTCTGCTACTTATTCTTGCAAAAGCGATTCTTATGAAATGCTCTGACTTTCTGATGTATACAAAAAGGAGACAATGAGGTTCTCACAGTTTTGATGCAAAAGAATGAAAACACTAACATAGACCTGCACTATGACATAACATTCTTAGCATTCAACTTTGAAGGAATCTGATGAAACAAAATGATAAAACAATATTTTACCATAAAATTCATAAACAATAGTTGAAAAACCAAGAATAATGAGATGGAAAACAACTTCTTTATTGAGAATCAAGAGCTATCTACATTCCAAATCTATAGAACTGCTTACAAAAATTTGAATATTACTCATGAGAAATCTGAAAATACTCATAAGTAATGAGTTACAAGAGAAAGGATCTCTACTGCTGAACAAGTACCAACTCCAGAACTGGAGAACTAAGTGACAAAAATTCCCTTATACAAGTAAGCTTTCAAAATTAAAAAATGAATTTTCGCTCCCAAAAATATGTGTTTTCATCTCTCCACCAAATCAAGACTCTGACTGAAAGAAAAACTCCTCCAAAACTGCGTCATTTTGTGTTGAGTTCACCTAGATGCTACCGGTTACCTGACCATTTTATTTAACCACCTACATTAACCGTCAGCACATGACAGGTTAACATTCAACCGCCGAGACTATTGACGGCTTGTCGCTATGTCGCGGGAGATAACCAGCGAGCATCTTCATCTTGCGGTATAGCGACGGTCATTGATCTACCCTCAAACTACTCGATCCTTAGCATCTGAGCCACTCACCTTTTCCGCACGTGCTTTGTCTCCAAGTCATGGAGATAACTAGTGAGCTTCTTTCTATTGCGGTATAGCGACCATCGTTAAATCTCTCGCATCAACATTTGATCTTCCTAGATCTGCTTGACCATTAACCCCGACTGATCTGCTCCCCTTTGTCGCGTGTCACCATGTGGCACCCCCTGGTTCGCTCATGAGATCTGCCTGGGAACCACCTGTCTGTCAGGCCTGCCACGTGTCATCCTAGGCCCACTCATGGATCCATCTGGACCACCATGCCGCCTTTGGTTCTGTTGGATATCACTCTTTCGACCAAACTACTCCCTTGGCAAGCCATTTAAAAGTCTCATCGAACCTGCAGTTTCATCGATACCTTTATTTAATCGGCTGGACCAATTCTGATTGGCATGATATACCCTATGTTGATGGAACCGAGTCTTCGACGAAACCTTTTAGAGATTCATTGTGGCCAAGGTCTGCTAGATAAGTCACCCTTTGGTGACATACCACCTGATCTATTGCGTCGTCACTGCTGGACCTTCCATCTCTTCATCCATCCGTGCCACATCACCAGTCGCCAAGTCGCGATAATATCTAGCGAGCATCTAACCATCAGGACATAGCGACAGTCATTGGATCACTGCGATCTGTGTCCGATCTGCTCAACTTGCTCATTGGTTAATTTGCCTTTCCGCTGCAAAATTTGGGTGCCTTGAGATGCGCATGCATGTAGGGGACCCACCAACGCTGAGTTGCTCCTTGTCAAAATCCCTTAAGATTTGACACTAAAGATATATGCGGCTTTGCCTTTAAATGTGATGAATTTCCTCCGTGCGGCCAATGTGGGATAAATGGTCTACGCCTAGGCCTTTCCATCGGGTCATCAGGATAACATGAAACCAACTCCTTCTGATAGTCGATGACTTACTCCATCCATCCACTTTTCTATTGGGTGTCGACGTAGGGGAGAACCTTGTTTGTCAATAGCTGATACAACCACTCCACGCCTATGCTTGCTCATCGGGATAAGTCTTGTCAATATTGGCTCAACCCTCGTGGGAGCTACATTTTAACCCACATGTTGTATTTTACTTTTCCTGTATCTGCACATGAAGCAAACAGGCTAGACAAAAACAATGCATATATGATTTCTTACTGATGATTTGACCTGATTTTTACTGATTTGCTTGGCATACTAGATGTTGTGATGCACATGAGGGATGGATTGTATGTTTTCAGATGCATGTGTGGATAATGGATGATGATTCTCATTGCTCTAACAAATTTTCTCAAATGCAGGTACTCAGGGGCAGTGAGGAGGCAACACACTAGATGCAAGCTGGGCGGAGGCTTACAGATGTACAAAATAATTTAAAGAGGTCTCATCATTCAGGCAATGACGAGTCACCCTTCTTTATTCTGCAATTACTTTATTGTTTTGCATCTGCAAATATATAGTGTGTTCCTTATTTGCACCACATTAGTTAGTCTCACAGCTTGTGTGAGACATTGTATATTCATCAATAAGAGATTACTTTTCTCAAAAATTTGTTTTCCCTCTATTTCATATGCATCTAAAAAATGAAACATGATATTGTAACATTTTGTCTTTCTTCTCAAATAATCATGAATGCAATTTAGTAGAATAAAAAATGCACCTTCTTGCTCATGTGTAAAATATCATAGCTCTACCTGATTGAGCTAGTAGCAAAAATAGGTAACATTTTTGGCGACATCTACTATATGTTTTCTTGCTAAACATCTTGACCAGCTGCGTAACTCTATCTATTGGGCACAGAGTCACTGAAACTTGTAGAAAACTTAAAACACAACTGACACAGTAGGAACTTTGAAATAGCTCCAAACTTGTCTGACTTCATTGTTTATAGGTATGTGGCTTGTGACAGTAAGCCGAAATAGCTTGTTGTCATGAATGATATATATGGTTGTAATCAATAAAATAAGATAGGGTAACAATAAAATAACTCTAAAAAACACTGGTGCAACAATTTATTGCAGCTATATAAGGGAGATCCCTTTTGTGTGTTAGAGGGGATAAACATATTCCTTGTTTCATATGATGGACACCTCTCTTTTATAGCTTCAATGGATTGCAGCAACATGACTCTTATTACTCCTTCAGAACTGTGTACTAGGCACTTAGGGAAAACAAAACTACAAATTGACCTACTCTGCGAAGCACTTATTACCACTAGAAAAACTGAAATATGTACAAATTTTAGGCATACCTCAAAAGAAATGCTTGAGGTGAACCCCATTGATTGGGATTGGTTTAACTTCACCATCTAACTTAGACAGTTGGAAGGCATTGTGCTGCTTGCACTCATAAATCATATAAGGCCCACTCCAAAAAGCATCAAACTTTGTATGCTTGCCTGACTTGGTCTTGAATTCATCCCATTTCAGGAAAAGGTCACCTTCCTTGAACACTCTAGGAGAAGCCTTCTTATCAAAAGATCTTTTCATTTGAGCTTGGTGATGCTCAATTTGCCTCATTGCCTCATTTCTAACTTCCTCTAGCTCAATCAAATGAGCCAATATTGTTGTCATAGGCTCTTCTTCAATCATATCCAGCTGGTTAGATAGATCAAGGGCTGGAAACTCAAGTGAAATAGGCAACCTTTCTTCTTTCCCATACACAAGCATGTAGGGAGACATTCTAGTGGACCTCTTTGGTGTGATTCTATCAACCTATAAGGTTGATTTGAGCTTGGTATGCCAAACTCGCTGATTTCCTTCCATGGTCCTTTTGATGATTCTGAGTAGATTCTTATTTGTGGATTCAGCTTGTCCATTGCCTTGAGGGTAATAGTTGGATGAGGTGTTGAGATAAACACCATTCTTTACTGCCCAATCAAATATTCAACTCCCTACAAAAGCAAGAGCATTATCTGAAACTATAGATTCAAGGACACCAAATCTAGTTATCAACTCATCATAAAAGTTCAAAATAGTTGTCTCGTTTGTTTCCTTTAGTGCTACAACCTCAGTCCACTTAGTAAAATAATCAGTGGCTATGAGCACCCACTTGTGGCCAACACTTGAAGGTGGATTTATGACTCCAGTGAAATCCAAACCCCACTTTATAAAGGGTTGTTTTACCTGAATAGGCTACAATGGCAGCGCTTCCAACCTCTCTTTTCCTGCAAACACGACACATTATTTACACTTCCTAACCCAGAAATGTGCATCTTTGAACAAATTAGGCCAATAATAGCCTCCTTTCATAACTTTCAGAGCTATAGCTCTTTTTGAAAAGTGTCCTCCGGTTGATCCTTCATGAAACTCATGCAATACCTTATCAACCTGATCAACATCTATGCACCTCAATAATACACCATGAAAATCCTTTATAAATAGAAAATCATTCAAGAGTACATAGGGAATGGACTGAAGTCTATAATACCTTCTTCTTGACTTACTCAATCCATGAGGACACTCACTGGTCAGCAAGAAATGAGTCATTTCTTGTACCCAGCTAGTAGGAGGAACATGAACAACTACTTGTTCTTCGTCTTGGAGGGCTAAAACAACCTTCTCCTCATCCTCTTCACTACTATTAGTGTGATCAGCAGGCTGCTCACATAGTTCCTTACCTCTGACTAGCTTGGTGACCTTAATATCAACATCAAATTCTATCACCTTAGTCACCCAACCAGCCCTCTTATCATTTAAGTCTTTGCTGAGCAAAAACTCTTTAACTGAGGGGTGAGCAACCATCAACTTAATCCTATTGTTAGATAGCATATGCTTAAACTTTTTCAAACTCCTAACCACAGCAAGAACATGTTTTTCAACAAAAGAATATTTCTCCTCATAATCCTTAAGGCCTTGACTGAAAAAGGCCAAAGGCTGCTCCAAACCATGCTCATTTTCTTGAACCAATATAGCTGAGATGTTACTACCATAAGCATACAAAATAAATTCTTTTGAGAAATATGGGTTTAGCAAAGTAGGAGCAGCTGCAAGTGCCTCTTTTATAAGCTCAAAACTCCTCCTCCCATCGTTAGATCAGCTGAAAGGAATATCCCTTTTCAACATAGAAGTTAGAGGTTTTAATAATTCTACAATATCTGGAATAAACCTCCTAACAAAATCAATCCTACCCAAGAAGCTTTGTAAGCCCTTCTTGTGTGCTAGTAGAGGTAAGGAAAGAATAGCACTTACCCTCTCCGGATCAATAGTAGTACCTTCTTTTGACACCACATAGCCTAGAAGCTTACCTTCATGAATAGAAAACACACATTTCTTTGGGTTAATAGATATACCATACTCTCTGCACCTCTCAAATTTTTTCTTTAGGTGAGCTAGGTGTTCAACTGAATTTCTGGAATAAATAGTGATATCATCCAAATAAACAAGTACAAATTTATACATCAAACCATGAAATGTCATATCCATAGCACGCTGAAAAGTGGCACCGACATTTGACAAACCAAATGGCCTCTTTTTATATGCTATAGTGCCCCATTTAGTTGTAAATGTTGTCTTAAATTGATCTTCCTTCTTCACTAAAACTTGGTTATAACCTGAAAATCCATCTAGCAAGGAGAAACTCTCAAAACCTGCAACAACTTGCAGAATATGCTCCATAGAAGGCAGTGGATATCTCTCCTTCAATGAGACTCTATTGAGATCTTGTAATTCAACACAAAGTCTAATTTCACCATTCTTTTTCCTAACTGGGACAAGGTTTGACACCCAAGAGGTGTGTTTAATAGGAAAAATGATGCTTCTCTCAATGAGTTTATTAAGTTCTTTGACCATAAGGGGCTCAAGCTTTGGATTAAGAGGCCTCTATTTTTGTCTCATAGGTTTAGCATTTGGCTTAAGCTCTATGGTATGTTGGGAAATACTAGGCTCAAAGCCTTTTAAATCAGAATATTGCCAAGCAAATATGTCACTAAACTCTTGGCATAGTAAAAAAATGCATGCCTTTGCTCTAAAGTATACACCTTTCCAAGCTTTAATAGCTTATCCTTGAAAATATCAACATTTTTATAATGTTCCTCCTTGATCTACAAGCTGGATTTTTCTTTTCTCACTTGATCATCCTCATTGAAAATTGACTCCAATGTGACCAAATCCTTAGGTATCTTGTTTGTTTTCATCTATATGACCTGATCATCATATTGTTGCTTAAGCTTCTCTTGGTTGGTATTTGAAAACTTTGCCTCTTCCCTCAAAAAGTTAATAATCTGCTGATCACTATCAAAAACTTGCCAATGATTAGCATTGTTAGGAATGGAAGACCTAACAATCACTTTTACATATTGATGTTTATTAATATTGTTGATATCACTTGGAATATCATACCGTGCTCCTATTGCAGCAAGTCTATCAGCATGCTTATTAAGATTTCTAGGAATAGACAATAGATTGAAAGCTTGGAAATCTTCAATAAGATCCCATACCCTATGTTTATAAGACTTTAAAAGATCATTCTTAGTGGTATGGAGACCTCTTACTTGGTTGACAACCAATTCATTGTCTCCATAAACCTGCAAATAGTTGATTCATCTCTTCTTTGCCCATTGTAGATCATGAATTAAGGCCTCATACTCAGCTGTATTATTGGTGCAACTAAAAGAAAACCTGAAAGATGCATAATACTTATCATCAATAGGGGAAATTAACATGAAACCACCACTAGCACCATTCTTACTTCTTGACCCATCAAAATAGAGCTTCCAAAGCTCATTTCAATGTTGATTATCTTGTTGTCCAACATCCTTCATCAAGTTTGGGATAGCAGAACCTTGTTCATGAAACATATAGACTCCAAGGTTTACCTCATCCATATTTTTAAAAGGATCATCCTCAAGATTATCAGTTGCCCATTCATCCAGAATAATGTCAGGAATGTCATCAATAGGGATGTTTGGATCACACGGAATGGGTTGGTCATCTTGCTCATGAATTGTCAAATTGGCATTGACGGCACTAGGGACATAGGGTTCTATGTGACCATTAGCTAAAGCTTATGATTTAATAGTAACTTTATTTTTATACCTAGTCCTAAAAAACATATGTGACCAGTCAGATGACAAATAACCCCCTAATTTGGTTGTAAAGTCTCTTGATAAGCAAATTGCAAAGTAGGGTGGCAGGTCTATCACATATACATCTTGCGGAATAGAAAAATTGGGGCAAACATGGAGTGTTAGACTCAAATTTTTAATGACTCCTACAATATTTATAGCAGTCCCATCTAACTAAACTACACCCTTATTCAATGGCTCATAAGTCAATCCTAACTATTCAACCAACTGTATGGGCATAAATGAGCTACTTGCACCTAAATCTATCATGTAGTTATGCACTAGGTGATGGCCAATGATTAGAGTGACATAAAAGGGAGGTGGTTTGTTTACTTGGACTGCTGAGACTGTTGTTCACTCTTCTGTTGAGGCTTATTGGTAAGAACAACCTTTGAAGCTTGTTGATTAGATGGTTGGGCAGTCAAGGAAAGGTTAGACAAAGCATCATGTAACAAATCTTTTTGCCCAGGTAGAGCTAGTGAATCCCACATTGACACGCTAACATGAGTTTTCTTCAACTGAGCCAAAATATTAAAATCAGTCATACTAACCTTCTGTTGTCCCTTAGTAACAACAATGTCCTTTTGCACTTGTGCTGGCTGAGGTTGGCCTTTTGGCTAATCTTTGGTAATCACAGGCTATGATCTCTAAAGAATCTGTCTATTTTGAGCAGAGAAAAACCCTGCCGAAGCTTGGGTACTTGATAAAGGCTGATTATTATTCTTATCACTCTGCTGCCCCATGTCGACAACCCTTTTCTTGGATCTTGTGTTTGCTGCTACAAGGATATATGACTGATTTTGAGGTTGATTAACCCCACAAAACTCCACACCTTGCCAATTCATCAAAGTAACATCAGGACTACCTTGTTTCATGGGTCCAAATTGTTGTTCATTAACTTCTTGAGACTGATTTCTTGGACCAACAACACTATTTTGCACCATCAATGCCTGATTTAATATGCCATTTGAGCATGTAGATTGGTTATGTGGCTCGTTGCAAGGAAAACACCACTCATTGTCAGCTACCAAGTCTTTCTAGACTAGAACAATATCCCTTGAGGAACTAGGTGTATTAGGATTATACTACTGAAAGGGCCTTTGGTTAAAATTCCTTCTTTGACCTTGAGAGTTTGGCTGGTATTGGGCCTGGTAGGGAGCTTGGAAAGGAATTTGGTAAGGTGGTTGAGTTTGGGCTTTCTTGATATTAACCAGCTCATTACCAAAATTTTGCAAATTCTTTTGTAGGTTAGCGTTTTGTTCCTTAATACTTATTATCTCCTGCAAATGACTAGGGACAACATGCTCTTGAACTACAACTTGAGCATTATATGCTGGAAATGAAGGTACAACAACTATAACAGGTGGAACTATAGGGATAATGGATTGTATATCAACGAAAATTGGCATGGGAGGCCTAGGTACTATCTTCTCTGCTTGAATAAGACTATTCTCAGCCTTAACAACAACATCAAATGTTGTTGGTAAAGTATTTCCCCCATAGACTGTATCATGAGTGCAATATCGCTATTCAAAGCCTTTAGGTAATATAAAAAAAACATAATCATTAGATAGTTTTACCAATGCTAGAATCCGATTCCAAGTCCTTTGAAACTGGTAGTTGAAATTCATCATATGCTCATGTGGAGCTCTTTTGATGGTAGTGAGTTGCTCCACCAATGAAAGATGATCTAACTTGTCTTCAAAATGCTGATTTAAAAGTTGTCCCAACTCATCCCCATGTAGCTATTGAGTTCACAGGAAGGCCCCTAAACCACTGAAGAGATTTCCCTTTGAAAGAGGCTGCCAAAAGCCTCAAAGCAACATTTTCTACAACAATATGATGCACGCCACACAAGGAACCCACATCTCTAATATGTTCAATAGCTACTATTTGATCCTCTCCAGTGAAAAATGGCAAACTCTTAAGTGCTGCAGCTGGTATGTCGTCATGCTGAACCAAGTTTAAAGGACTGTCCTGATTAAAAAGCACAAATGGATGAACCCTAGGGGGTTGATTAAGAGTGATATTGTTGTTAGAATAAGAAACACTATTAGAACTAGTGGTATTTGGTGCATTCTGATTGGAAGAACTTGCAAACAATGGATTGTTATAAGCTATAACAACAAGGTAAGAATTAGAATTAATAGGAAGCACATCAACTGTTGGATTTGGAACTTTGTTAACTACCCTAGCTCTCCTTTTTGGGGGTGATAGCTGGGTATGATTGACTGAAGCTACACTTTGCCTAGTCTGGTATTTTCTCATAAGCTAAGAAGGTTGGACTCCTAAAATACCAAAGATTTGAGTCGTCAGGTGTCAAAAATAATTTGTTGCTGCACACAAAAAGATAGCATACGGTGGCCTTCTATGAACTATAAAGTCTAACAGTCCCACCGGGCGTGCCAAAAATTGTTGTCACAAGGATTTGCACCCGATGTAACCTTGAAATTTCTGCAATCCAGTGACACATTGGACTACTATGTGGCTGTGGGTATCCTATTATGAGAGAAAACCTCCGGATTATAGGTCGGCTTCCTATTTGATCACCTAATACTAACTTGAAATTGACTTGGAAAAGGGATAGAAGGATATGCATAAATTGAAACTATTGATAAAAAGGTGATACACCAATGACCAAAATGATCTAAAATGCTTACGAACTCACAAAAATGCTCAAGTATTGAAGCTATACAATCTCACAACTCTGCTACTTATGCCTGCAAAAGAGATTCTTATGAAAGGCTCTGACTTTCTGATGTATACAAAAAGGAGAACAATGAGATTCTCACAGTTTTGATGCAAAAGAACGAAAACACTAACATAGACCTGCACTATGACATAACATTCTTAGCATTCAACTTTGAAGGAATCTGATGAAACAAAATGATAAAACAATATTTTACCATAAAATTCACAAACAACATTTGAAAAACCAAGAATAATGAGAAGGAAAACTTCTTCTTTATTGAGAATCAGGAGCTATCTGCATTCCAAATCTGTAGAATTGCTTACAAAAATCTGAATATTACTCATGAAAAATCTGAAAATACTCATTTAGGCAAACCCCCAGGGGCATATAAGTAATGAGTTACAAAAGAAAGGATCTTTGTTGTTGAACAAGTACCAACTCCAGAACTGGAGAACTAAGTGACAAAAAGTCCCTTATACAAGTAAGCTTTCAAAATTCAAAAGTGAATTTTGGCTCCCAAAAATATGTGTTGTCATCTCTCCACCAAATCAGCACTCTAACTGAAAGAAAAACTCCTCCAAAACTGTGTCATTTTGCACTGAGTTCACCTGGACGCTACCGGTTACCTGACCATTTGATTTAACCGCCCACATTAACTGTCAGCACATGACATATTAACATTCAACTACCGAGACTGCTGACGGCTTGTCGCTATGTCACGGGAGATAACCAGTGAGAATCTTCATCTTGCAGTATAGCGACGACCATTGATCTTCCCTCAAACTGCTTGATCCATAGCATCTAAGAGGCTCACCTTTTCCGTACATGCTTTGTCACCAAGTCGCGGAGATAACTGGTGAACTTCTTTCTATCGCAGTATAGCGACCACCGTTAGATCTCTTGCATCATGGTTCGATCTTCCTAGATCTACTCAACCGTTAACCCCGATTGATCTGCTCCCCTCTGTCACATGTCACCATGTGGCACCCCCTAGTTCGCTCATGAGATCCACTTGGGAACTACCTATCTGTCGGGCCTGCCACACGTCAGCCTATAGCCCGCTCATGGATCCACCTGGACTGCCACGTCGCCTTTGGTTCTATTGGATATCACTCTTTCAGTCAAACTACTCCCTCGGCAAGCCGTTTACAAGTCTCATCGAACCTGCAGTTTCATCAATGCCTTTATTTTATCGGCAGGACCATTTCGGATTGGCATGATATACCTTATGTCAATGGAACTGAGCCTTCGACAAAACCTTTTAGAGATTCATCGCGGCCAAGGTCTGCTCAATAAGTCACCCTTTGGTGACATGCCACCTGTTTTTTCGCATCGTCACCACTGGACCTTCCATCTCTTCGTCCATCCATGCCACGTCACCAGCCACTAGACCGCCACCTCACCAGTTGCTAGGTCATCATGATATCTAGCAAGCATCTAACCATCATGATAGTCGTTGGATCACCACGATCTACATCCGATTTGCCCGACTTGCTCGTTGGTTAATTTACCTTTTCGCTTGAAAATTTGAGTGCCTTGAGATATGCGCGCATGCGGGGGACCCACCAACACTGAGATTCTCCTTGTCAAAAGCCCATAAGCTTTGACACTAAGGATATATGCGGCTTTTCCTTTAAATGGGATAAATTTCCTCCGTGCGGCCAATGTGGGATAAATGGTCTATGCCTAGGCCTTTCCATCAGGTCATCGAGATAACATGAAACCAGCTCCTTCCGATAGCCGATGACTTACTCTGATCTGTCCACTTTTCTATCGGGTGTCGGCGTAGGGGAGAACCTTGCATGCCGATGCCCTATACAACCGCTCCATGCCTATGCTTGCTCATCGGGGTAAGTCCTGCCGATCAGGGTAGGTCTTCTCGATAAGGCAAAAATTCAAAAACTGCAAAGAAACCCATCTCCATCAGCATGTTGGGCTCAACCCTCGTGGGAGCCACATTTTAACCTACATGTTGTATTTTACTTTTCCTGTATCTACACATGAAGCAAACAGGCTAGACAAAAACAATGCATATATGATTTCTTACTGATGATTTGACCTGATTTTTACTGATTTGCTTGGCATACTAGATGTTGTGATGCACATGAGGGATGGATTGTATGTTTTCAGATGCATGTGTGGATAATGGATGATGATTCTCATTGCTCTAACAAATTTTCTCAAATGCAAGTACCCAGGGGCAGTGAGGAGGCAACACACTAGATGCTAGCTGGGCTAAGGGCTTACAGATGTACAAAATAATTTAAAGAGGTCTCGTCATTCAGGCAATGATGAGTCACCCTTCTTTATTCTGCAATTACTTTAATGTTTTGCATCTGCAAATATATAGTGTGTTCCTTATTTGCACCACATCAGTCAGTCTCACGGCTTGTGTGAGACATTGTATATTCATCAATAAGAGATTACTTTTCTCAAAAATTTGTTTTCCCTCTATTTCATATGCATCTAAAAAATGAAACATGATATTGTAACATTTTGTCTTTCTTCTCAAATAATCATGAATGCAATTTAGTAGAATAAAAAATGCACCTTCTTGCTCATGTGTAAAATATCACAGCTCTACCTGATTGAGCTAGTAGTGAAAATATGTAACACAACTTACATCTGGTTACTATAGGAGTACCAAGAGGCTTTGCATCATCCAATCCAAACTTCTTCACCAAGTCCTTCACATACTTAGACTATGATATGAAAATGCATTTATCCAATTGAGTAATTTGTAATCCCAAAAAGAATATAATTTCACCAATCATGGACATCTCAAACTCATTCTGCATATCATCAACAAAATTCTTGCACAAACTATCATCTCCACCAAAAATAATGTCATCAACAAATACCTCAACAATCAAAATGTTATCATGATCAATCTTGTAATACAAATTACTATCATTAGTACCTTTATTTAATTCGAGCTTCATCAAATACTTGTCTGATCTGGCATACCAAGCTCTAGGGGCTTGCTTGAGTCCATACAGTGCTTTCTTCAATCTGCAAACCATATCCTCCTGATCTGTCAACTGAAATCCATCTGGTTTCTCAATATAGACTTCTTCCAACTCACCATTAAGAAAGGGTTACTTGGCATCCATCTAATAAACTTTCAAATCTTTATAAGCAACATAAGCAATAAATAATCTACTAGCTTCAATTCTATCTACCGGAGCAAGAGTCTCCTCAAGTATAGCTTTATTCATAACAACTTCACCTTGCTCATTCAATTTATTCTGGAAGACCCATTTAGTTCCAATTACATTTTTATCATTAGGTCTGGGAACAAGAATCCATGTATTATTCTTTTCAATCTAATTCAATTCTTCTTCCATTTCTTTAAACCATTTTTTATTTTTACAAGGTTCATAAACATATTTAGGTTCAATCTTAGAAATCAAGCAATACTCTTCAATAATTCTACTCCTACGTATCACACCTCTATTCTTATCTCCTATGACCTAATTCTCTAAATTGTTCAACCTTACAAACCTAGGAGTCTTAGGATTTACTTGATTTTCAGACTCTTGAGCTCTTTCTTGTGCATTAGCACTTGTACCTTCTCCTTCATTCTCGAGATTTTCTAGAACACTCTGAATTCGATTATGGGTTTGCACTTGCTTTCCTTTATTTGAACTGACATCATGATCATCCAAATCATATCCGCAAGATATGGGCTGCTACACATTTTTTTCATCCACTTTCACATTATCACTCTCAACTATCTTTCTTAATCTCTTGTTATAACACTGGTAGGCCTTTCTCTTAGTAGAATAACCAAGAAAGATTCCTTCATTGCATCTAGCATCAAACTTCCCTAAATCTTCATCTCTTCAATTATATCATTTACTACCAAAAGTTCTGAAACATCTAACTGTACGAACATGACCAGACCATAACTCATAAGGAGTCTTATCGGTGTCACCTTTGATATGCACCCGGTTAAGGTTAAAAACAATAGTACTTTCAACTTCTCTCCAATAGATATGCAGAACATTTCCTTCAATCATCATGGTTCTAGCAACTTCCTGAATTGTCCTATTCTTCCTTTCCACAACACCATTTTGCTAAGGGGTCCGCGAAGCAGATAACTACATCTTCACTCCATGCTCTTCAGAAAATGCATTGAACTCATCAAAAGTAAATTCACCACTTCTGTCAGATCTCAGACAGTTCAGCTTCAGTCCAGTCTCAGTCTCAACCATAGCTTTGAAAATCTTGAACTTCTCCAATGCTTCAAATTTCTCCCTTAAGAAAGTAACCCACATCATCCTTTAATAATCATCAATCAACAACATGAAATACCTGTCACCCTGCAATCTTCTCACTCTAGAAGGACCACACAAGTCAGTCTACACGAGATCCAATATTCTGTTAGAACTATGATGTTTGATTTTGAAAGTAACTCTTTCCTGCTTCCCTAATTGACATTCCTTACATACTAGATTAGTAGGATTTACCAACTTAGGCGGATCTATCACTGCTTGAGTAGAACTTATCTTAACCATGCAATCAAAATTTACATGACACATCCTTCTATGTCATAACCAACTTTCATCAACCTATGCAATCAAACAACTTTTACCACCAACATTCAAGTGAAAGATATTACATTTAGTCTTTGTACCTGATGCAATCTCAATTCTGAAGTTACTCAAGATTTTACATTTGTCATTCTTCAACTGCAAATCATATCCCTTACAAACCATTTGTCCATTAACACTCAAAAGATTATCCTTTAGACCTTCAACATATAAGACACCATTATTGTTAGGCTTATCATCAAGAGAAATAGAACCTCTACCACATATTATGCCATCTTTGTCATCACCAAATATTACTACACGACAATCATACTTTTCCATACTCACAAAATTATTCTTATCACATATCATATGATGAGAGAAACCACTGTCAATAACCCATTCATCTTTTTCTTCAACTTTACCAGCCAAATATTTCTCCTCATTAATGCGGCTAGTAGAATCAATAGTCATCGAATCATCTTCCTTGATAGAAATAAACACCCATTCATAACCTAGATTTTGTCAGATTCATCATCAGTCACTTCTTCATTAGCAACATAATAACACTTCTTCTAGTATTTAGGCTTGTATGGCTTAAGTGTCTTCTTAGGAACTCTTTCTGGACACCTTGAAGCAAAATTTTATTTCTTATTACATGAAAAGAATTTAAGAGGTAACTTTCCTTTATACTTACCGACACCTTTAGGCAATCTTCTAGCAATTGGGGCTTCAAGCTCTTCAAGCTCTCTTTCTTCTTCTCCAAGTTATCTCATCTCCTTCTCATATCTTGACACCCTTGTAGAACTTTCTCCCGGATCATATTTCTGCTTCCCAGAAACAGTAGCTTTGAATGCAGATTTTGACTTAGGAAAAGATTCACCAAATTTTCTCAACTCAAAAGAAACAAGGTTTCGAATCAGCATGTCTCTAGTCACATTAGTCATATTCTGGATCTCATTGATAGTAATAGCTTTGTGTTTGTAAGTAGGATGCAAGGATCTCAACACTTTAGCTACAATATTAATTTCTTCCAACACTCCACCGACACATTTGATACTCAACAACAATGCATTCACTTTCTCCATAAAAGAGGTAATATTCTCATCTTCACCCATCTTCAACATCTCATACTTCCCTTTCAAACTTTGGAACTTAGAAACTTTCACATGGTTGTCACCTTCATACAAAGTCTCTAGCTTCTTCCATATCTCATGAGAAGTTTACAAATCCATAACCTTAGTCCTCTTAGAATCAGACAAGGCACTCAAAAATGCTTCCTTAGCTTTAATATTTAATTCAGCTTCCTTAATCTCACCTGGAGTTGTAGGAACATTCAAAGGAGAATTATACACATTCTTAGTAATCTTGCAATACTCTTCACCGATACATCTCAAATGAAATTTCATCTGGTTCTTCCAAAGAGTGTAGTTCGTTCTGGAAAATCTTGAACTATCCTTCTTGAAAGCATAGGTTTCATCTTGGATCACCTCAAGCGGCCAAGCTTCTTCTGGAGGATCTAGCTCTGATACCAATTGTTGGCAACAATAAAGAAAACTGAGAGGGGGGGTGAATCAATTTGCACAAAAAATTTCCACAACTTAAACACCAATTCAGATCTAATAATTAACCATTAAAGCACAAATCAACACCACATTAATAACACATGTATAACACCAAAAATTTTGACGTGGAAAACCCGATTAAGGGAAAAAAACACAGTGAGAATCTACCCAACTGAGATGATACCCTGTTAGGAGTATATGAAATATTACAATGGGGAATGCACATGTATTCAAGTACATTGCCTAGAGCTCACTACTCAAATTATAATAACAAGAAGGGCTACAACCCTAAGGAAGACTCACTGTCTTACAAAAACATTTGGATTACATCTAGACGATCATGAATTGATAGAATAGCATCTCCTCATGCCTGGTTACAGTTTTGATTAAGCACATAGTCTAATCTTCTCTGCCACACCTCTTCACACTTCCGAAAGATCAAAACACTTGTTCACACACATTCATATACACTCGCAGATACCATGCAGATACATCTCTCACATGATTATTACATATATTTATACAAATCATCAACCTATATTTCAAGGTCAACTCAACACTCATCAAAAATTACAAAACAATATTCATACACGGTACAACAATACATGTGAACCATAACAATATCGGCTAAGACATAGTCTAGACCCAAATCAACTACTCGAACATGTAACACCTTCAAGAATTACACCATGAACATCTGCAACATGCCACAATCATCCGGTCGCCAAGAAAGTTGCATAGCACGAACATACAGGAGAAATCACCAATTACGAGCACAACAATCAATGCAGACCACCAACATGGATAGAACACGATCTAGAAACATCCACAAGCAATATGAATTACCATAACAACATCCACACCATCACCACTTACTAGAATCATCATCATCATTATACCGAACCTCAAGAACACTCACTAAACTGACTTTCAAATTGAAAGATTCACTTGTGGATCTCCAAATCATGAATCATCTGAATTGAGGACACATATGAACATCCCAAACACTCTGCAAAATCCACAAACTAAAATATTACAATGCAGAGCAAAATCCAAAGCATTGATCAATACAACCAATGAAAAAACCAACCTCAATACCAGACCTCATAACTCAATCAAATCATCATGTGGACCACTGAAACTTATGTTGAATCAACTAGAGATACTTATCTCAAAACCCTTTAAGTTGCAACAACTCATATGCAACACACTGGCCAAACCAACTCATTTAATCTAACTAGAACATTGTAACACATAGAGAAATACTTTGACATCAAGGACAACACATTGTTCCAGCAAACTTCTCAATAATATCCAACATAACTCTAGTTCAAAAGCATTTCATGTGGTACCAGAGGGCATGTTATGCCAGTGTCACTGGTCATGTTACAAATTTTACCCATTATTTTTATTTTAAAAGAGAGATCAACAAATTCTCCTTGAACTAAAATAATTCTCTATTGTAGACTTGATACCAATCACATTTTCTTCTTAAATTTTGAAATTGTTTGGTTTTTTGCGTCTTTTATTTTTAGTATAATTGCTTGGGTTTACAACCCTCGGTTTTAAGAGATAGAAATATTTTCAATAAGAAGATCCTCTTCACTTTCATTTATAATCTCATCTACAATTTCCTTTGACAATTTATTTCCCACTTTGTGAAGAATAGCTTCCATGAGATTAAAAATTTTATCCTCTTTTTCTAATATTTCAATCTCTAAAGTATATGTAATCTTATATCCCTCCAAATTATTTGAAATGAATACATTGTGTGAGATATCCAAAGTTTAATTTTCCATCAAACAATTTAAGGAATCTACATTTTCTAAGGATTCCATAACCTTATCTCCCAACAAATGTTTTGAATCAACAACATTTTTTGAAATTACCACTAGAATATTCTCAGGCCCCTTAGAAGCCCCAGTCTAAAAAATAGGTTAAGATTCATTTTTGGAAGCATTGATCAGTGGAAGTTGAAAAGATTCATCACATGTGTTGGGTTTGAAATATTGTCTCATAAATTCAAAGGAACCCTTTTGAAAAGATTGATGGGAGAAAAAACCCTTCTTTGAGGAGATTTATCAAACTATATAGTTCTCCTCTTTTGATGAGTTCCTTAGAAATGTAAGTGTTTGATTTCATACATCAAAATAAAAAATAATGTTTATCAATTGAGGAGAACCTAAGGTTTTATAAAGAATTGTGATTTTAACCTAAGGGTTGTTATCATCAAGGAAATCTTTATCATCCATCTTAAAAAATGTGTCCACATCTTCTTAAACAATATTCATCCACATCCTTCTTTGGTTTTTGTTTTGGTCTCTAGATCAAATCCTAAAACTTTAGAAAACTTCCTTTGCATTGTATTATCACTTTTTTTGATATTGTTAATAATTGTAGTAAACAAAGGAGAATTACTTATGTTCTATAAAGAATGATAATTGGTTGTCCTTCTTTGGTGATCCTTTTCTTTTGATATTTTAGTTTCTCTAACCTTCTCTCCTTTTAAAACTCCTTACCATCCTTCTACCCCTTTTTCTTTAAAATTCATATTAGGGTAGATTAGCTGTTAAAATAACTTATTTTCTACATCATCTATAGTAGTAGCTATTATTTTTAAACATTTTATTAGTTATACAATAGAAGAGGAATTTACCCTTCTCCATAGGTTCTTGCATAGTTACTCAAAAATAACTAATGATGTGTGGGTTTCCTATTTTTTTGGAACCTCTCAAGTACTTGAAATAACAATAATCACAACTCTTGTTTTTGGTATATTTTGTAAGTAATGATCACGATCATGATGTTCACACACATAAAAGACATATTGTACACGACTATTTATTTGTATAGTTATCGCTATATCTCTTCTTTATGAGATATTTTACCTA
This sequence comes from Cryptomeria japonica, assembly GCF_030272615.1. Classification (NCBI taxonomy): domain Eukaryota; kingdom Viridiplantae; phylum Streptophyta; class Pinopsida; order Cupressales; family Cupressaceae; genus Cryptomeria; species Cryptomeria japonica. Next base: position 172,456,084 of record NC_081410.1, on the reverse strand, counting down.
CATTCCATTATTAAAACTCCATTTCCAACAAGACCCTTGAATTAGACTACATGGACAAAATTATTCTTGTAAAAAAAATTGGGATTCATCGTTGAAATCCCTATCTAGGACTAATCATTCCAATTTGACTTAAAGTTGTTATTCCACGTGAGCCTCATGTAGATGGATCATCACTCCCTTAGAGTAATTCCTTTTCTCTATTTGAGCATACAACTCCTATTCCATGAGTTGCCTAAGAACTAGCTTGAGTTATCCATCAACCATATGTTTCTTGTATTCATCCCTTGGTCAACCATGATGAAATATTGTGTTTATTTATATTGCTCCCAAAATATAACCACTATAAAACTTTCTTCATTGATACATACATACCTTTGTCATTATAATTAAGGCATTTTATCTTGGTTATTTCTCACCTAGGTCCTAATTACACTTTACTTGATCTTAAAAAGGGAATTACCTTGGAGTAGTTGGGGAATTTCCACTTTAGTAGGAATTATCATGTTATTATTTTATCATATCCACCTTTCTTGGTTGCACTTTTCCACCTTTGGTGGGTGATCCAACTTTAGTGGTGTTATCACACTATCACTTTTCTATTTTAGGTCATATGATAACTTTTCATTTTTTGTCTCATGTCATAAGATTATTTACACTTTTCATAATCTTATATGATCCTATGTTCTCACCTTGGATATATAACCAAGGGGTCTCCTATGCACATTTATCCAATTGATCCATTTGTATTGCATCATTTATAGGAACAATTTATTCTTGTCACATTTGTTCTCTCTTGTTGTTGTGCTTTCCATTTGGCCTCTAGATCTTGGGTGACTACCTTGATAGTCAATTCTTCCATGGTATCAAAGATGATAGAGTGTTGTTGGTTTGCCATTGGAGAGTTTTTTTGAGCAATTTCAGAGTTTTAGATTTATGGTTTTTTGGTTGTAGGTCAAATTGGAGCTTGTTGGGTTAGATCTAAGGCCACCATTGGATTCAAGAGGTTTAAGAAATTTAGAATTGACTTTTGTTTTGTCCAAATCTGATTCTGAAGGCCAAATCTAGAGTCATTCAAAGTTTGGAGGTGCATCGGCAATTCAGGCATCATAATTACACAGGTGACTTTCAAACAACAATATCTTAGTTATTTAGACTCCTTTTTTTGAGAATTTTTTAATATTTGGGACATAATTTCGTGCTCTTCTCATAGTGGTGTATTTTCTAATTTTTTCGTACACAAATTATACAAAAAATTACAAAATCCATATTTTTGCAAATTTTGGGGCATTATTCGGGCTCTTATGGACTTCTTTTTGGGGGAAATTTATTTATTTATTTTTTGGTCGGTAAATATCATATTTATATTAATATCAAAAAATTTACAAAATTTCATAGTTTGTGAATAGAGATCCCCCCTTAGAATTCCAAGATTTGTCCATTCCTAACCTCTAATAATCAGTATCTATGTCTTCCCCCTTTACATATGCATATACAATATATACCTATACATATCTATTACTGCAAAAAAAAAAAATTGTATCGAACAAAAGGACATTACAACCACCTATATATTTCCCTTCACCCTGCTCGTGCAATTGCTTTGCCCTTCCCATCTGTAGGCACCCCTTGTTCATTCTCTGTTTGTGGATGTTTTTCTTCCATGTGCAGCTCTAGGGGAAATCCAATCCAAAGTGATTAGCCTTTCCACTTCTTTTCCCCCCTCAGCCTGCCTCGCTTTCGTCATAAGGAGGAGATACTATTTGTAGAGGAAGATTTTTGGTCATACGAACCCCATTTTATAGCTCCCCCCTGATACTCCTAGCCTCCAATAATTTGAGGTAGTCCTTCACCCCCATCATATCCACTTGGGCTGAATCCCATTGTACTTCCTTATTTCTATTTGCGCTCCACACTAGAAATGGGTGCCAGGGTGGGGTAAATTCGCTCACATTGAGCCACACACCACTCGGGTAGATGAAACCTTGCCCATCGCAAGTCATTTCCATGAGGCTGTCGAAACCTCCCCTCTATTCTTATATGATGGAATTATCCTCCACCCAATGAACTACCTCCTTCAGTTCCAACTCGAAGCACCATGCCATGAATATGGATGCCACATCCACATTCCTTCAATACTTGAATATGGCGTTCAAGTATTCCTCTCCTAAGACTGTCTTAACTCTTGTCAAGAACTCCATTTCTTTGAAATGAAAGATATTCGATATAAATCCCCAAAAAGACACCATTGGCTTTGAGGCCCTAAGAGAGAAATTTGCCTCCATAGTTTTGTAGAGAAAAATATTCTTCATTCTATGTCACTCAAATTTTCGACCCTACATTCTAAAAGGTAACTAAAGTCTTTGATGCAAAGGCCTACCCAAAACTCCTAATGACCAGCCCAAATGAGGATAGGCTAGTGACCCTTCAACTACTCACAAGGGTCCTGCAAGGAAGGACTCTACACCTTGGATGTAACTACTCACACACTCACTAGTCATGGGCCTACTCAAGATGATAAAAAGGCTTCAACTCTTCAAAAGTACCTTATCCGTGATCCCTAATCCTTGGGATTTTGTATTTGGTCTGCACATAACATCTAATACCTCTTTCAAGCACTGGTTTTGATCTTGGGCATCGAACCCTTATACCTCCTTTGTGAACCTACCCCCTAGGCTTGTAGCCCTATTTGACGATAGAATGGATCTTACCTCAAAAATGTTCCACACACCCATACAAAAAACTTAGAATTTAAGAAACCCTTTTGGAAGTAATACTTATCTCCAAAATGATTTGATCAGATCTACAAATATAAGGCATGCTCCCTTTAGAGGCTAAGAGACCTAATTAGGGCAATTAGCCCTATTTTCCAAAGCAACTACCTTTACCGGTAGACCAAATGAAAAATAAAATTAATAGACATGTGGGGGTTAGTGAGAAACTTATAATTCTAGGTTTGTATGCCTAGAATCCATCGCTAAGATAAATTATGATGATTGTCCTAAAACTTGTCCTAGGTAGTCACATAGAGATGCCTACCTAAATCTATTCTTTTCTCCACACAACAAGGTCTCCCTTGAAAAAAAACATAAAATAACTAAAATAAAAAGGCTTATCCTGCATCCCTCCAAAGGAAGAGTCTTCTAATGGATTGGAGTGCAAGATAAAGCCATTTTGGTTCAAAACCCTCTCCAAACCCTCACTTTTTGGGTCACAGTCAGTAAAATAGAGGGTTCTCTCTACTCCAGGATGATTAAGACCTCAAACCACCACCAAAAGAAAGATAATTAATTTACCTATCTACTCTATAGATTTTGGGGTTCAAACCAATTCGTACAGTCACGTACAACACCTTCAAACTCATAATTTCTAGGAAAACTGAAGTATTTTGAATATTATTGCTTCATAAACTCCAAATCCAACAACAACCACCTTGGAAATAAAGCCAAAAAGGATTATACAACTCTCCAATGGTTTCCCACCAAATTTGGAGTAGGTTAGAGCCGTTGAAAGACTTCCCCTAACCAAATTACAAAAAGTTGCACTTTTGCACTCAAAAGTTGCATTTTACAAAAGTTGCATTTTTGCAATTTTGCACAAAAAGTTATCATACTTCCTAAGGTTGGGATCCACACACATGGACCGACCAAACACACACAAAAAATGTATAAAACCTATCAAACACAAATCTAAACCATCTACTACCCCTCTTTACCACATTGTCCCAATTGGCTTCTCAAACTGCCTAATTGGTGACATGGGCTTACATGGTGGGGATTATTTGCATACATGAAACACAAGACACTATAACACATCCTAATGGTCCTAGTCTTCATCCTCATGGTCATGAATAGCTTTTTGATGAGGTTCTCTTACACCATACTCCCCAAGAGAAGAGATCTCAAGCCCACTTGAGATCAGAGTTTGTAAATCTACACCATGATTGGATGTTTGTTCACTTGTCATCCAAACCACCTCAGAATCTGGTTTATCCTACCAAGCCACCAAGTACTCAATGTACTCCTTGTTCCTTGTCTTCTTTGTGACTCTAGTGTCAATCACTTTTCTCAACTTAGGTGATTCCTGCCTTGGAATGTCATTGTCTATTGCAACCTGCATTGGTTCATCTTCTTCATTATCAGTACCTTTGAAAATTGTATGATAACACACATTAAAGATGGGTGATAATCCAAGATCAGGAGGAAGTTTGATCTCATAGGCATTCTATCCACACTTCTTCAATATCTGACATGGTCCAATCTTCCTCTGCATGAGTTTGGTGTATCTGCCTTTTGGTAGTCTCTCCTTCTTCAAATGTACCCATACTAAATCCCCAATAGTAAACTATACATCTGTCTTCTTGTTATCAGCATGAGCTTTATACTTCATTGCAGATTGTTGGAGATGAGACTTGACTTGGTCATGCACCTCTTTAATGGTTGATGCAAAAGCTTCACCATCTGCACTAATGACTTCTTATTTGGGTAGATCTCTTAACTCCAACACTCCCCTTGGGTGTATGCCATAAACAATCTGAAAAGGAGATTTACCGATACTCTTATTTATGGTGTCATTGTATGAGAATTATGCATGTGACAAAATGTTATCCCACTTCTCTCCATGTTGCCTTGTTAAACACCTTAATAGGTTCCCCAATGACCCATTGACAACTTTAGTTTGCCCATCCATTTGAGGATGGTAGGATGATGAGAAAGCTAGGTTAGTTCCCAACTTCTTCCAAAGAGTCCTCCAAAAGTGACCTATGAACTTCACATCTCTGTCTGAAACAATGTTCAGGGGCAATCCATGTATCTGGACTATCTCATTGAAGAATAGTTCTGCCACATATGATGCATCACAAGAAATCTTACATGGCAACAAATGAGCCATTTTACTAAACTTGTCCACTACTACAAAGACACTGTCAAATCCTCTCCTTATTCTAGGCAAACCCAACACAAAGTCCATACTTATGCTCTCCCATGGCCTAGAAGGAATGGGTAAGGCTGATATAAACCTGCATTTATAGACTTCCCCTTGTCTTTCTGACATATGACACATGTTTCCACAAACTTTCTCACATCTGCCTATAATTTAGGCCAAAAATAATGTCTCTTCACAAGGTCTAGGGTCTTGTCAAGACCGAAATGACCTGCCATAGCTCCACAGTGCTTCTCCCTAATAATATTCAACCTAATGGAACATTTAGGAATACACAACTACACTCCCTTGAACAACAATCCATCTTGTATCAAAAACTCAAAAAACTTAATATGATACCGATCACTCAAAGTTTCAAATACCTTGTATATTTCTCCAAAATCTTCATCAGCAACATACATACTCTTCAAGGAATCAATACCAACACTCTCCATCTTGATTTGGTTTATAGTCAAGACTCTTCTACTCAAAGCATCAACAACTTTGTTCTTGACTCCCTTCTTGTGTTTGAGGGTAAATGTGAAGGCTTCCAGGGTCTCTACCCACTTCATAAGCCGGTGATTAAGCTTCTCTTGACTATTTATGAAATTGAGTGCCTGATTATCAGTAAACACTAAGAACTCCTTAGGCAATAAATAGTGCCTCCATTTCTTCAAGGACCGTACTAGAGCATACATCTCCAAGTCATAAGATGAGTATCTTTTCTTAACATCATTTAGCTTTTCACTGAAAAAAGCAATAGGTCTTCCTTCCTAACTGAGTACTGCTCCAATTTCCATGTGATTTGCATCACATTCCACCTGAAATATCTTGTTGAAGTCTCGTAAGCCAAGGACTGGTTGTTCTGCAACCTTCTTCTTCAATGTCTCAAATGAATCATCTGCCTCTTTGGTCCAACTGAACCTGCACTTTTATCCTCTCTTTATGGTATCAAGAATGGGTGCACAAACATGACTAAATCCTCTTCTGAATTTCCTATAAAAATTTGCTAGACCATGGAAGCTCCGAACATCATTCATAGTTCTAGGTGTAGGCCAAGACAATATAGCACTCACCTTCTCTTGATCCATTTTCAACTCACCTTGTGAGATTACAAAACCCAAGTAGATGATCTCTTCTTGCATGACCAAACACTTCTCCAAATTGATCATTAGTTTATCTTCATGTAACCTCTTGAGAACCATATCTATGTGGTTGAGGTGATCTTCCCTTGTGTGATTGAAGATCAAGATATCATCTAAGTATACTATGACAAATTTTCCTATGAATTCCACCAAGACTTCATTCATTAACATCATAAAGGTACTAGGTGCGTTGGATAACACAAATGGCATGAATTTCCATTCATATAACCCCTCATTAGTTTTAAAATCTGTTTTCCATTCATCCCCTTTCCTTATTCTAATTTGATGGTATTCACTTTTTAGATCCATTTTTGTAAAATATTTAGCACTCCCTAAGCAATCAAGCAAATCCTCTATTCTAGAGATTAGGAACCTATACCTTACGGTTATCTTGTTGATGGCTCTTGAGTTTGTACAAAGCCTTTAAGTGTCTTCTTTCTTGGGTGCAAGGACTGTCGGTACTGCACATGGGCTTAGAATTTTTCCAATCAGTCCTGATTCAAGCAACTCTTTCAATTTGCCTTGCCATTTCTGCATTCTAGTCTGGGTTGAGCTTGTAGGATGCATTATTTGGCTTTGTAGATCTAGGGATCGGATCTATGCAATGATTGATGTCCCTTACCAGTGGTAGGGACCTTGGCATTCCATCTGAGATGATGCCTTGATGCTTATCAAGCAACTGTCTGACTGTTGGGTCTATGTGCTTTGGTCCTCCTTCTTTCTCTTCTGCAAACTGCTCTTTCCTTGTCACCTTGGGACTAGGAATGAGAGCATAGCAAACTACACCTTTCTCTGCAATCTCCTTCATGAACTGTTTACCTTCTACTATCAACACTCTTGTATTCTTCCCTTTTGATTCCATCTCTTCCTCTATCAAAGGTAAGAGTTCTATCACCTCCCATCTTTGGTGATTGAGTAGGTGCTTCTCAACCCATCATGATGAGATTTCAAGTCATACTGCCATGGTCTCCCAAATAAGAGATGGCATGCATCCATTTTGGCTTTGTCAAATAGCAATCTATCCTTGTAAGACCCAATCTGAAACTCCACCCAAGCCTACTCTTCCACCACTGCTTGCTGACCTTGGGTGAGCCATGAAACCTTATAGGGATATGGGTGAGGTAGCTTCCCAAGTTTAAGCTTTTCTACCATTTCAAGTGATACAAAATTTTCAATGGATTCGGAGTCTATCAGAACCTTGCATACCTTTCCTCCTGCCTTGCAAGTGGTTTTGAAAAGAGATTTCCTTTATGTAGGCTCCTTGTCAGGTACTTTCATGGTGGTTACTTCTCTCCTCATCATTAGGGCCTCTCCTCCTTTGGAATATCCATAACTATCAGGAGCATTCATAGTTTGATAAGTGCTTGCACTTGCCACACTTTGACAATTAGATTCCTACACCAAATTGCTTCTCCTTTCACCCATGGAGCTAGAAGCCTTCTTCAGACACCTATTGGCCATATGCCCTTCTTGATTACATTTGAAGCACCTAGGAGATCCTCTACCTTGGGATCTCCCTCTAGAGGGTGGTCTTCTACCCCTAAAGCTCCCTCTTGGATTGTAGCCTCCTCCATGGTTGTAACTACTCTCTCCTCTATTGCCTTCTTGATTGGAGTCTCCCTGGTAACCAAAACCATTTCCTCTACCTCTGAAAGGGCCTCTTCCTCCTCTTTGTTGTCTCCCTTTACCTCTTCCATTTTGATCATGCCTTCGCTACAACTTCTCCTCCACTTTGAGTTTCAATTGAAAGCACTTTTGGACTGTCTCTGAGGTGTGGAGATTTAAGTCTTCTTGGATTGTAAATCTCAACCCATTGAGATACCTTGCCACCTTCTCATCTTCACTCTCTTTCACCTTAGTCCTCACACACAACTTCTTGAACTCCTCGGTATAGGAACTCACGTCCATCTCCTTTTGTTTCAAATTTTGTCTCCTATGCAATTGGATATTTTAATCCATTGGAACATAGGCTTCTTTCACCAAAGCAATCATCTTCTTCCATGTAGCTATTCTTCTCTTTCCCTCTTTCACCCTCTCATCTTGGATGAAAGTCCATGAATTTAATGTAGCCCCTTTCATTTTGGATTGAGCCATCTTCACCCTCTGGTGGTCTGCTATGTCTTCACTTTCAAAAAACATTGTTCAAGGAGTCTATCCACTCCATCATGGTCTCATGCTCCATCTTGCCCACAAATACTGGTAGATCCATCTTCACATCCATTGTTCTTCTCTCCATGGACTTGAGGACACTCATCAGGGGTCTCTGGTCTGCAGGTGCCTCTAGCTCTTCCTACATAGGGATCTCCTCTTCATCCCCTTCTTCTCCAGAGTCTCTCTCTCCCCTCTCCACTCTGTCCTTCAACCAGTCCATCTCATTTCTCAAGGCCTGATTCTCAGCCTTGACTACTCTACTCTCTGACATCTTCTTATTCACTAGGACATTCAATTCTGCATTAGTCATTCTTGAAGGTGCCTCATGGGATCCTTCTTCTTCTGACATCTTGTCTTCTATGTCTCTGGTCTGCTATGTATTTGGTCCACACATAACATCTAAGACCTCTTTCAAGAACTAGTTTTGATCTTGGGCATCGAACCCTTATACCTCCTTTGTAAACCTACCCCCTAGGCTTGTAGCCCTATTTGATGATAGAATGGATCTTAACTAAAAAATGTTCCACACAACCATACAAACAACTTAGAATTTCAGACACCCTTTTGGAATTTATACTGATCTCCAAAATGGTTTGATCAAATCTACAAATATAAGGTTTGCTCCCTTTAGAGGCTAAGAGACCTAATTGGGGCAATTAGCCCTATTTTCCAAAGCAACTACCTTTACCGGTAGACCAAATGAAAAATAAAATTAATAGGCATGTGGGGGTTAGTGAGAAACATATAATTCCAGGGTTGCATGCCTGGAATCCATCACCAAGACAAATTATGATGACTATCCTAAAACTTGTCCTAGGTAGTCACATAGAGATGCCTACCTAAATCTGTTCTTTTCTTCACACAACAAGGTCTCCCCTGCAAAAAAACATAAAATCAATAAAATACAAAGGCTTATCCTACATTCCTCCAGAGGAAGAGTCTTCTAATGGACTGGAGTGCAAGATAAAGCCATTTTGGTTCAAAACTCTCTCCAAACCCTCACTTTCCGGGTCACAGTTAGTAAATGGAGGGTTCTCTCTACTCTGGGATGATTAAGACCTCAGACCACCACCAAAAGAAATATAATTCATTTCCCTATCTACTCCATGGATTCCGGGGTTAAAACCAATGCGTACAGTCATGTACAACACCTGCAAACTTAGAATTTCTAGGAAAACTGAAGTATTTTGAATATTATTGCTTCATAAACTCCAACTCCAACAAAAACCACCTTGGGAATAGATCCCATAGGATTATACAACCCTCCAATAGTTTCCCACTGAATTTGGAGTAGGTTGGAGCCATTGAAAGGCTTCCCCCAACCAAATTACAAAAAGTTGCGCTTTTGCACTCAAAAGTTGCATTTTTGCAATTTTGCACAGAAAGTTATCATACTTCCTAAGGTTGGGATCCACACACATGGACCAAACAAACACACACACAAAATGTCTAAAACCTATCAAACACAAATCTAAACCATCTACTACCCCTCTTTACCACATTGTCCCAATTGGCTTCTCAAATTGCCTAATTGGTGACATGGGCTTACATGGTGGGGATTATTTGCATACATGAAACACAAGACACTCTAACACATCATAATTGTCCTAGTCTTCATCCTTGGGGTCATGAATATCTTGTTGATGAGGTGATCCTGCACCAGTCTTCTTAAAGAAAACTCATGACCCCACGTACTTCCGCCACCCGTGATCCATTAATGAAAACATGCTTTGCATTAAAACACTCATTCCTCTGTATCCATAAAATACACCTCAACATGATTTTTGATGGCCAGGCTTAATCACATAAATCCTTCCCGCTCACCAGCCAACCATGAAGCACCATCGCCTATCATACATGTACATCCCCTCTGGCTAACATCGTCCAAATGCCAAGTGAGTCAAAGCAGCAAAGTAGCATGATTCACCAAAGATCACATTAGGATTTGAAATAAATCCCAGCAAGTCAGACACCTCATAAACATTTAATTTGTCATCCTTCTCAAACAGTCATGAGTCTAAAAAAATAAGTAGGGCATATATACTTCCTGAAATTCCAACTCAAACTCGCTTTATCCCAAATTGAAAGTTTGAAGTCAAAAGATTTCAATTGCATGACCATTATGGTCATATCTGTTTACCTGTGTCATTCCCTTTAGAATTTCAAAGGCTTGGTTGGCACAAGCATCCACCTCCTAATTTCCTTCCCTCCTTACGCATGATACTTGAATTTTTTTGAAAGGTAGATAGCAATCGCCTTATTGTTTGAATATCTTTATCATTTTTCTAATTTTCAGCTTTGCCTTTGAGAATCACATGGATAATGATCTGTGAATCTTCTTCTAAATGGATTTTATGAATTCTCAAAGATCCTGCCAATTGAACAGCAAGGAGCTTTGCTTTATCCTCTACACCATTATTTGTACCCTCTCCTAGATTTTGAAAATATTTGGCAATCAGGTTACCTTCATCACCTCTTACAATACATCTTGCACTCGATGACCCCAGATTTCCTTTGGCTGCACTATCAAATTTAATCTTAATCCATGCCTTTTTTGGTGATCCCTACTGATTTATGCTATGTTGTCGCTAAAAATAATCAACCCTTAAAGGCCCATTAACGGTCAGGGTGCAATTTATTTTCAAAGCGCATATTTTTATTTTATTTTATAGTGGTGTTATTAGTTTCTAGTCACTGTGATAAAAAAGTTCACTTTCAGATAATGGCCTTATTTGGCTTATTTTTGGCAATTGTAATGCTTAGATCTTAGTTTGATCTTTTACATTAGTGATTTGAGTTTGATATAGCCTAATTGAGGTGGTTGTAAACAATTAAATCAAAATCCACTTTGCCTTGTTTTACAAGTGACCATTGTAATCGCACAAAGTTGATTTGAGTAAACTAATGGAAAAATATTTGAGTCATTATAATGATGGAGTTATTTCAAAACCCTCAAATCCTAAAGTTGATCCTAATCTGAAAATGGAATAGCTCATTAAAATTTCTATAGCTCTTGGAACATTGAGAAAGTATATATCTTCTAATCTTATCTTTCACATTGAAAAGTGTAAGACAATCAAGGAGTTTGGGATAAACTTGGTCAATTGTATGGTCAAGTTGATGATATTAGAGGATAAACACTTCAAAGTAATCTCCTAAGGATTTTGATATGATCCAAGACTATGTCACTAGAGCAAATGAGCTAAGAGCACAACTCAAGGATTGTGGCATTGAAAAGAAGGATGCATAGTTGGTCTTCAATTTGTTGGGAAAGCTTCATTTCACATATAAGTCTTTTGTTTCTAGTTTCCACACTCATCAATTGATAATGAGGAGTGCCTATACTACTGTTAGAATAACCGGTGGACAACTAAGAGGTTGGGGGGGGGGGGGGGGGGGGCGTGAATCAGTTTTCAACAAATTATATTAATCAAACCACTTTACAACCTTAATCGGAGCACATAAACATTGAATATCGGAATAGCAGAAACAGATACCGATAAGCAATAAAACTTAAGAATGAAATAGAGAATTAACACAATACAACCATACCACATAGCACCATGATTTGTATGTGGAAAACCCGATAAAGGGAAAAACCAAGGTGGGAAGCCTACCAACGGTCAGATGATAATTCTGCAGAAAGTATGTCATACAATAAGGGGCCTCCACATGCAGGAAGGCACACTTCCTAGAGCGTACTGCTCATTACAAAGGAGTCTCACTAACTACAGAGAGGTTATAACCACCTCAAGATAAATGGACAACAATCCAGAAGAATGAACTACCAGTGATAGCATCTACCATGCCTAATTATTGTCTCAATTAAGCTCAATACTGGAGGCCTTTGACCTCTTATATAAACCCAATTCGATCACCTATGATCAACCAAATCTCCTTCGCATATGATATTTCATTCCACGACCACAACCTTTACAACCACGATCTACAATGAGATCTTACATCAATTTCTACAAACCTGAGGCCTAAACAAATTAGGTCAGCCACTTAAAAGATATTACAATAAGATCATTACATACATCCATATTACAATGATATGCCATGTCGGCTTTAGACCAAAACAACATTAACCAATCCATAAATAATCCCGGTAACATGTAGAGAACACGTTAACATGATACTGGTCCATAACCTAGATAGGTACCGAACCTAATTTGGGTCCACCATGCCAAAGTAATGTCTCCAATCAGCCGAGGCACGATCAAGGATCACCTTCTGCATCATGAATTCCATCTAGAAGTTGCACCAACACCACTTATGCATCCCGTCAAAGATTCTCAGTAAAAGCTCTGCCGATAAAACCTTAAACCCATACCGGTATAGGCTTACTAGAGTGTATGATAGCATCCAATCATCAAGTCAATACCAACTGACTAAAACATACTCCAGAAATATCAAACCAAACAAATTCCATTGATCAAACATGTTGATAGTATCCAATCTGCTGGTAACACAAGTTCTTCTATCGGTAACCAAAACCTGTTTGTCGATAACCAACCATAATAGCTAGTGTTGACATCAATGACAAAACACTAATGCAACACATAATCAATTCCTACATATTGCCAACAACTACACCATCATTTGATTCACATTGAGATGTTGATGCTTGAACAAGTAAATATGAAAATAATAGGTATTCTCAAGTCATCCAAGTCACATGCTTTGGTGACTAGTTATGAGAAAGGTTCCAACAAGAAGAAGAAGCAATCGAATCCAATGCCACAAAAGGATAGAGCACAATCTTCTTCTCCTTGACAAAGAGATTCTACAACTTCTCCTAAGGGGGAATCATCTATTAAGGAGGATATTAATTGTGCATGTTGCAAGAAGTTAGGACATGAAGAAGACTATTGTTACAAGAAGGATATTGATTAATTGAAGCATCTTCTTGAGAACAATTGAATCATTTTGGCTTCTAGAATGCCTACTTCTTCTTCTTCTTCCAAAGAAAACGAATTTGATAAGGGAAAGAGTCACATTTTTGGGACAAGTAAAGGACAATTTTTTTGTGCTACTGCAAGTCGTGATTCAGGGAGATGGCGTCTAGGTTCAAGAGCTTCTCATCATATGGCATCTTCACAGTATATGTTTTCTTCATTTGATCTTTGCAACATGCCACCAATTTTGATAGTAAATCATACAATATGAATGCGATTGGAAAGGGATCTATTGATATTGGGTATGGCACCTTCAATGATGTGATGTGTGTACCTCACTTGGCAAACAATCTTCTTTCTATCTATCAAATCACTCATGGTGCAATAAGGTTCAGTATCATTAGAAACTTGAAGAGTAGAGCTATCATTGCTAATGGGGTGGTGGATCATGCATCCTAGTTCTACTTATTTTTCAAACTTCGTTCATATTAATGACTTTGATTCTTCTGATGATGCTCACAGTTCTAGTGTAGATTTCAATACTGAGGAGAAATTTGGTTGCTTTAACTTGGGTGTTTTCACATATGACCTAGTTCTTGAACCTTGCATTCCATCTTTGCCTATTGATATTACATCTACTACTGCTCCTGATGATACTTGTGTTGCTACAGTTTTGGCTTCTTGTGATTTAGTGCAATGGGATATACGTTGTCTTCCAACTACAGTTCATTGGGATGATTACTTGACAGAAATTGCAGGTTTGTTTGTGGAGTCTTGCATTGCAGATTTGGGAGACATCATTGATGATACTCATCTTCTCTTTGATGGAGATGATCATTCTTCAATTGTTATGAGGAGCATTCTAACTCTCTTGTTAATTCTCTACATGATCCTTCTTTTGAGTTTGATATGATTGTGAATACATATGTATAGAATTTGGAGTAGGCCTCTTTATCTTTAGAGGAGACACTCAAGTCTTTGGATCTTGTTTTTCTATCATCTTCATTAGATCCTGGATTTTCTTTTTTAGTAATGTGTCTTAGCAAGCCTAATTTTGAAGGGGCAACTTTCAACATCAATATGGGGACACTTGAGAAGCTTCCAAAGACTCCATACATATTGAGTTTTCTTCCTACATCTTCCTTTTAGGATTGGGGAGACTTCATACATACACATTTGCTTTTGTTTCTTCCTAAGGGGAGGATTGTTGTTCGATGATTATAGAGTAGCTTCTACATCCATCTTGGAGCATCTACCATTGGTGCATATTCTACATTGAGGAGGGGCTACTTGGTCTCTCTTCTTCTTTATTATGGGGGGACTTTTTCCTAACATAGGGTTTTATCCTTCTCATTCTTCTTTGAGAGTTCTTTTATGTTTTCATCTCTCTTTTGGGGGGATTTTTCCCCCATTGGGTTTTCTCCCTTTCTCTATTTGTGAGAGATTGCATTGCATTCAAGTATATGGATACCTAACGTGGCCTAGTTGTTAGGGCCCATCTTGCATTGTTTGTTTTGTGTACGTTCTCCCTAGGTTGCACTTAGGTAGTAGGGGGGGGGCGCGGTGTTGGTGTGATTAAGGCATTTTACCTTGGTTGTTTCTCCCCCCTAGGTCCTAATTACACTTTACTTAATCTTACTTAGGGAATCGCATAGGAGTAGTTGAGGCATTTCCACTTTAGGTGGACTTATCATGTTATTAATTTATCACATCCACCTTTCATGGTTGCACTTTTCCACCTTTGGTGGGTGATCTACCTTTAGTGGTGTTATCACACTATCACTTTTCCACTTTAGGTTGGATAATGGCTTTTCATTTTTTTGTCTCATGTCATAAGATTATGACACTTGGATAATCTTATGCACTCCTATGTTCTCACCTTGGATATATAACCAAGGGGTCTCCTATGTGCATTTGTCTAGTAGATCCATTTGAATTGCATCATTGATAGGAATATAGTTTATTCTTGTCACATTTGTTCTCTCTTGTTATTGTGCTTTCCATTTGGTCTTTAGATTTTGGGTGACTACCTTAACAACCAATTCTTACAACCTTCATATATATTTTACCTTATTGGTGCGATTAAGGCATTTTACCTTGTTTATTTCTCCCTTAGGTCCTCATTACACTTTACTTAAGCTTACATAGGTAATTACATAGGAGTAGTTGAGGCACTTCCACTTTAGGTAGACTTATCATGTTATTACTTTATCATATCCACCTTTTGTGGTTGCACTTTTCCACGTTTAGTGGTGTTATCACACTATCACTTATCCACTTTAGGTGGGATGATAGCTTTTCATTTTTTGTCTCATGTCATAAGATTATGACACTTGTCATAATATTATGCACTCCTATGTTCTAATATTGGCTATATAACCAAGGGGTCTCCTATGTACATTTGTCCAGTTGATCCATTTGTATTGCATCATTGATAGGAATATAGTTTATTCTTGCCACATTTGTTCTCTCTTGTTATTGCATGCTTTCCATTTGACCTCTAGATCTTGGGTGACTACCTTGATAGCCAATTCTTACAACCTTCATATATATTTTTAGGTAACATTTAATTCATCTCTTTTTTATTTTTCTTCATTTATTCTCCTCATTTTAATCATACCATCTCATTCATGTCTAATGTAAGTTATTTATTAAATTATCCTTTAACTCATTACCTTTAATCATTATCTAAAATAATTCATTATTATCTTCCAATATATCATTATCTTCTAATTCATTAATATATTATACGTTATCATGATGTTTAAATTATGATTCTTTTAATTTATCATTACTTTTTCTATTTCATTTCATATTATCTAATTTGATTTTTTTTAATCTTATAAAAGTCCTTCTATTTACATTTAAATGGATCTAGATCTACCTCTTATTTTTTTAGTTCTAGGTTCCAAGTCTTCTATATTTATGCTTTTATTTTCCAATTCTAACATATCATTTGTTATGTTTCTATTATCTGGGTAATCTATTCTTCTAAGCATTTATTCCTTTCACACATATATTATATTAATTGATGGTTTTTCTCTCTAGACTCATCATCACTTCTAATATATTTTTTAATTATTGTATTTTTATTTTATTTTTAATAGTTTATATTATTTAAATATATGTGATTTAACTTATTTTTTTATTTATTTCACAAATTTTTATATTTTCATCCTAACTCTAATTTTCTTTTTATTCCTCTAAATGTAATTTATCTATTTTTCTTATTATTTGTATTTCATCATTTACCCTCTCTTTCCTCATATGATCTCTAAGCTTTGTAGTTATCTAGATAAATTTTATATTATCAATGAATGACTTTTTATCCATAAACAAAATGTGTATTAACTCTAAAAACATTCATTTAAATAAACCCATTTATATCAAAACTCATTCAAAATTAAATAGCTCAATAAACACCAAAATAATCAAAATTACCTTCAAATAGTAGTCAATGACCTAAATCCAAGATTTATCTATGTTTAAATCTCCTCAAGTCTTCTCTTAGATTAGTTGATCAACCTCTATATTTGACATATGTATAGTATTTGGTAGCTTCTTCTCTTCTTAATATTCATGCACACAAGAAATATGGAAATGGTGCCAAAATTTCTCATCCCACATTCTCTACTTCCCCAATTTTATAAGCCTCTTCCTTCAAAATCTTTAATTTACCCACTGGCTTGTTATCTCCATTAGTTCTTGACTCCAAAAATAAATGGGTAATATCCTTTCTGAATTAGGTTATTTGGGTCCTGGCAGCATAGCCAAATGTTAGGATAGGTTAGTTAATTAAAAAAATTCACTAAAAAAGAAGGGTACTAGATTCCATACATAAACACTTAAAACCTAGCCTTTCCTATTCTTAATTCTTCATTTTTATTCAATATAAACGTTAATTACATTTTACAATATATTTGTTCTCTCTATTCTCTCTTCTATTTCTTATCCTCTTTTTTTATAAAATATATGTCATTATATATCATGACCATATACAATGCCTTAACTCATTTCAGATAAATAGTGACATGACTAGTTCTAATAGCCTTTCTTGGTCGCGACTATTTTGGCTTCAAAATGGACCTTTCGTACAACGTGATAGCGACGTGTTAGTCAATTGCAGTCGTTTATTGCAAAATCAATGGTGTAAAATGCACGACTAACACGTGTGTTAGTCAATCCATACTGTCGTTTTGGAACCAGAATAGATGCGTCCACCTCTCTTCACTCAAAATGAATTTTTATGATGTTATATTATGATAAATAAGTCTGAAAAATGTAGTTGGAAATGACATGACATGTTTAATGGGATTGTAGTATACATATATAATTGTAACACTTGGATAAATAACTCTACCAACATACATAAACTTAGATAAGAGAGGATAATTCCTCTAATATTACCTTGATTATGACACAAGTGATGATGAAACAATGCTTATTCATATTTGATAGAGTGTTCCTAGAGATACGTGACTCATTAAGAAATAATTTTCTTTAACAATGACTGACTCATATCAATAATGACATAAATTATTACAAAAAGAATTATTTTCTTTATTTTTAATTTATCTAATTGAAACAATAAATTTAATCACCAAATTCATCATTATCCATAAAATTTACTTTAACATAAAGCAATCAAACAAAACCAATAATAATTAAACACAAACTTAATAAAATCCTAATTCAACTCAACCTTTAAAAATACATTAAATATTTTCTTAAAATTTTAATGCTCTCCACTATTACTTTGACGGTGCTTCACATGAATAAAAAATCTAATTTTATATCACTCCTAGATTTCCTTCAAACTATATTCTCCTACTTTGACCTATTTATATGACAAAAAAATAAACTAGAGGGATATAATTAAAATTTTACTTCTTTACTTAGTCAATACGCACTAAAATCATTTTTAGTTGCATACAATTGTGAACTTTCGGTGATGAATTTATTATGCAATAGTTTTTAAAATAAAGAACCTTCTAAGTAGTCAACTTATACTCATTGTTTTTACTTGTGCAAGTCTCTGTCCTAGGCATATACTTAGAATTTACTAGATACCCAATATAGACTCATAAAAAGGTAACCTAATCTTTGGATTTAACTTTCTTATCTTTTATCTTGTTTGGACTTTGGGGCGTGACGTCATTGTATCTTTTCTTGATAATAGTACGAAAATATTTCTTATATAATAATATCTAACGTTTATGTATCAAAAAATCGATACAGTAATCTTTAATAAATTAATGATCACACATTTTATTGATCAAAGTTTAAAAAATCCTACACACGTATAAAACACTTATTAACACTTTATAGAAAATAAATGTCTGCTCTACAACTAATTTAAGGTAAAAAGTGATGAATTTTAAATGATATTAAAAATATCTTAGAATAATGATTTGAAATTGAAATAACTAGCACTTGTACTATTATGAGGTGCAATGGTTGTAACAAGAATAAAATGATGATATTATTAACATAGACACATCATACAACTAGAGAATGTAGTACAAAATTGTTGCTTTTTAAATTGAAAATAAATATCAAATGTCATTTATTGAAGAAAGAAAGTGAGAGGAAAAGTATGAAGATGATGTAATTAAGTGTCGGGACTTTTTCCTTCCCAATTGAGAGACCCTTCGAATGATTTGGGAATCTTATCAAGTGGATTAGCTACTTAAAAGAAAGATAACGCAAGGAATTCTACAAAATTGAAGGGAAATTGAAAAATCTTTGAACAAAATTATTTTATTTTCTTGCCTTTAGACTAGGGAAGGAGAAATGAGATGAACTTAGAAAAAAGATTATCTTCTCTAGCACCCAACCACGACCAAAATACAAATGATTCCCAAGTTTTAAACTATTTAGTTGATAACCAATTTCTTTTTTCTTCTCAAGGTCGTTGTACTAGAAAGAAACCAAACCACCTCAAGACTTTCAAGAACAAGTGTTGCTCATATTTAAAGCTTCAAAATAAGGTATTTGATTAAGGGCTCAAAAAGGAAATTCACCATGTGTTGGTAATTCTAGATAATGTGCATCGACAAAATAATTTGAAGAAGAAGTTATTATCTTTTTTTAAAATTGAAAAAAATCCTTCAACAATAATGCGTAGCCCTACGAATCAAGGGAGAGAAAGAAGACATAATTGTGAAAGACAACACATCTCTAAAACTTCACTATAGAGAATCCTTATTAGTCTTTTCTATGAGTATAAACATATTAATGTTTTTATCAACATGCCCCATAAATAAATATTGATAAAGAATCATCTCAATACATAAATGTAAGGTGAATCTCCCAAAAAGGTGTTGGCTTTGAATTTATACCTTATCAATATGAGAAAAAAAGGCCCAAATCTCCTTACTCTTATACAACTTTTGATCAATGCAACTCAATTATATGGTAAAAAGGCATTCTACATGAGAAAAAGATATGTGGCCCAGTACAATAAAATTTAAAAGATAGTGATATTTTAATAAAGCATTTATTCAAGAAGCTCAAAATACTAAGTGTTTAAGGTGTGGATTCACTCTAAGGAATTTGTAGACATGGAAGGTGAAATTCATATAAGAAGAAAATAGAAAAAAATAAGGTTATAATCTATTATTTTATTTATGATTGTCTTATATAGAATCACATTGTTACAGAATCTTACAAATGCTAATTTTATTTTTTAATCGATTGAATGTGTTTTTACAAGTAAACCATAGAATTTACTTTTTATATTTTTTTCTCACCATTTTCAATTTATATATTTTATTTTTATCAAAAAGATTGTGTACATTATCACTAAAGGAGAGGGAAAGGAAGGAGATTGGACAATCTTTCCAATAATGTTAAATGGCTCCAACTATTTAACAATTTATTTTAAAGCTCTAACATTAATACGTGTTCATGCTTCAATGATGACTTTTTTAAACACCAAGAGGTTCAATGATCAAAGGTAATTTTATGACAAATGTCTATAGTTTTTCATTTATATGAGGTGTAAATTTTTTTTTGAATAAATTATAGACAATGACATAAATTCTTATGATTTATTTGTTGATATAGATAAGACCACAATGTAAATCTATTGACCAATTATTTACATCTAAAATTAATTTTGAAAAATATATTTACTTGGTTTTAGGAATTCATGTAGAATATTATGAGATGCAATTATGGGTGGAGGGACCAATAAAAGGATTTTCCAACTATGTACATTGAAATAAAACAAAACATAGAGAAATTCAATTGAAACAACAAAATAATAATACGATCATGTGTATTAATTATTAGTCATTAATAAATTATAATTTACTAAAATGGGTCTTCTAACGTGTCAGGTTGAGCAATATGATTTGATTACAAGCAAGAAAATTAATTGTGTTAACTATAATTGAATGTTATTCAAATTATTGTGTGATGTTTATATAGTATCTTCTAACCTTATGAGTGGTTTCAATTGGTTGCAAAAATGTGCAGATTTTGATGCTAAATATAACATATAAGAAATCAAATATGTGAAGGAATCTTCTACAATGAATTTTGTAAACCATGGATTGATTTTTTTATTTGGTTCATACTATAAGATTTCTAATTTTTAATGAATCTTGTAATGTGTTCCTTTATTATTTTGTGCTTTACAAAGTTGCTAAAAACAATGAATGATGAATTAGATGCTTGTTTGTTATGTCCAAAAGTATCAAAATTTGAATTATGATTTTGTAGTGTTTAGAATTTTCTAAAAATTGAATGTAACATTATAGGATCAATGTAGAATGCATGATCCTAACCATGACATAAAACATGGAAGTGTGGTGAAGACTGATGGGATCTACATTGATTGAATGATGACTCCAATGCATAATATATAACCATGTAATATAGATAAAAGAAAAAATATTTTTGGATGATGTGAGGTTGCTCTTGCACCTTAGGATTCTCTTTAATTAGACACTCAAGGTAATTTAAAAAGTGAGTCCCCCAGTTTCTAGTGGCTAGAGAGAAACCAAGATGGTATACCTTAGCCTATAAAATCCAAGATGAAATTTCTCTAGGATTTCTTTTCCATTTCACCAAATTCTCCCAATAATATCTATTTTTAGTGTTTCTCTCAATCTTACTATCTAAAATCTCTTTAATATCGTTGTTTTTCCATTGTGCTGTCAACTTTTTTCATTACCCTTCTAAAACACTATGTCTTAACTCTCCTTCATGGTATTGATATAGATATACAATATTGAATTATGCTAATTTGCCCAATCCTTTTAGTAAATTCATTTTGTATTAGTTTCGTGAATCAAACTATTTGACAAATTTACAAGGATAAAATTTTCGTATCTTCAACTTGTGGTATGTTTTAATTAGATTATTTATTTTATGATATATTCCATCAATCCATCTCGAATCACAAATTCCTCATACCTTCTTTTCTCATTACATCTATCATTCATAATCTTCAAGTGAATCTTTACTTCTACATGTACCTCATTCGTGTGTTCTACAACTCTTCTACTTCTACAAAATTCTCGTTCTCCTCATTTAATACATCTCTTGAATCTAATACATTTCTTAAAGTAATACTAGATGCAATCATATATAAAAATTCATATACTCCTATTTACTAGAATATTATATACAATTTTTTCCTATGGTAAAAACATTTCCTAGTTTTCTATCTTTTCTTTGACTACACATCTCAACAAATTGCCTAAATTCCTATTGACAAATTCGATCCATCCATCTATTTATGGGTGATAAGTTGAATTAATTTTGAAATGTATTTTTATCTTCTTTTAAAATATTTTTTAAAACTAAGGAATAAAATTGATGTAATTATAGATAAATCTATACTCCTTGGCAACCCATGCAATCTCACAACATATCTACAAAAAAGACAAGCTATATTTACCACATTATTATTTTTCTTAAATGGAATAGAATGTGTCAGTTCAAAAAATCTACCAATTGTCACAAATATAGAATAGTTTCCTCTCCATGTTTTAGAGAAGCCTACTACAAAATCAAAATAGATATCCTCCAAAGGTCTCTTTAAAACAAGTATTGGTTAGTACAAACTAACATTTTGACTACTTGCCTTTGTAACTTGACAAGTTTTGTAACTTTGAACAAATTTTATCACATCATTATATATATGCACAACCAGAATTAGTTCTCAACTACCAATTTCATTGTCCTATGTACTCCAAAATTTCCTTCGAAATTGTTGTTATACTTTTCCTTGATCAAAATTCCTTCATTGAGATTCTAGGGATACACAATTGATTGCCCTTATAACAACATATCATTTTGAATCAATTAATGAAGTTACTTAATCCTATCTACAAAAAACTAGTTATTCACATGCTTTCCATACTCTCACAAAACCTGGATCAACTTCATAAAAAAACAACTCTTCAAATACAACTGCTTCTACTATCATATTTGTTAAATAAATTGTATTCTACTTAATGCATTGATAATTTTTTGATTTCTCACTCTTATTATTCGACAAAACAATATAATACATCACAAATTCTAGTCATCTTGCATGTCTATGATTCAATTTGTCTTGATTCTTTAAATATTGTATTGCTTGATTATCAACATACAACACAAATGTCAAATCTTGCACTAGGTCATTGTATCACCCTTCTCACACTTTGTTCATGTATCAAGTTACCACAATAGCCATCATAGAATTTGCATTTCTACTTTCTATCTTCAAGCAATTATCAATTATGTAATTTGGAGTTGGTTGATCTTCTTCTTTATTTGGCAGCCTATTTGTTGTTCTTATTTTTGTCACCTTTTTGCTTCATTTCAATAAAAAATGTTGAATTAGTAAACATGATTTGTCTAAAATAAAGATCCTTGCATAGGAAACTCCTATGGTGTCCCTTAAGACCACTAACCTTTCAAATTATAGGTCCAAATACACCCAAATCTTGTTATATGTTTCATATATCAAACAAAAATTGTTTGTAGGTGTAAAAGGCCTAAATACATAAGGTTAAATCTACATTAAAAAGTTGAATTCATAGAATAGAGTCATTCACTATTGTAGAGAATAGTTTTGAACTAAAAGATTTGACTTGAGGTCATGACAGTTTCAAAATTCACATGGTATAGTTGTCATAGATATAGCATCAATTTTTAGGCAAAAATCATTTATCAAAAAAAAATTAATTTCTTCCATTTCACCACTAAGACACCCACTTACTTTTAGTCCTTTCGTTCTATTTTTCTATCCAATAAAATGTATGTTTTAAGACCCTATCTCATATTTTAAAAAATAATCTAGTTTATTATTATTTATTTATACATCCAAGACAATGCATCATATGTCTTTGGTATATCAAGCTTAATGAACACAACATTTTATTTACTAACCTCAAGAAAATGAGCAATCTCTTATATTATGACAATTTGAATCAAAATTTGATGTTTCAAACAAAATTATTTTAAATTCATAAAGAACTAAATATAGAACTTATATATTTCATAGTTGAAAAACATCTACTTTTGTTTACCTCTTTTAATCCATTGTTGCAGGGGTAGTTTTGAACCCAAGGATTTGACTAAAGTTCATGCACACATTCAAATTTCACATGGCATAGTTATCATAGATCTATAATCAAATTTTAGGCTATAATCATCTATCACAAACTTTTGAATCTCTTACATGATCTCACCACTAATATATGCACTTACTTTGAGTCATTTTGTTCCATTTGTTCTTTCCACTCAAATATATGGTTTAATCACATCTCATATATTTAAAATAATCTATTTCATTATTTATTATCATTTATTAATCCTAAATATTCATGCAAAGATAATGTGTTTCCTTACTTAAGTGATAAATCCAAAACAACGTATTATACATCTTTTCTATATCAAGCTTAATGAACAAAACACTTTATTTACTAACCTTGAGAAAACAAATGATCTCTTATATGATGACAATTTAAATCAAAATTTGATGTTTCAAAACAAAATTATCTTCTTCATAAAACATACATATATACATATACATATATACCCACACACACACATTGAAAACATTTACTTTTTTTTTGGTAACATATACACATACAAGTGATAATGCAATCTTTTAACATGCTTCTTTATTACTTTCTTGAAATCAAACCTATATGGGTATTTATAACCTTTTCCCTCAAAAAGAAGTATATCTATACCTAGCAAAGGACAAAGCCAAGGAAAAGATTTAGTATGAGAAAAGCTAAGAACAAATAGAGAATGATATCTATGATGAATGTAATAAGCCAAGATACACATTTTTAGTCATTGTGTTCTATTATTCTACCCAATCAAATATATGTTTTAATCCTATCTCATTTTTTTAAAATAATCTATTTCATTATTTATTATCATTTATTATCTCCTAAATATTCATGCAAAGCTAATTTTTTCCTTACACAAGTGAATACATCCAAAACAACATATCATACATACATTTTTGATATATCAAGCTTGATGAACACAACACTTTATTTACTAATCTCGAGAAAATGAACAATCTTTTATATTATGACAATTTGAATCAAAGTTCGATGTTTCAAAATAAAATTATTTTTTTCATAAAAAAATTAAAGATAGAATGTATGTTTGTATGTATGTATCAAAATTGAAAAAATCTACTTTTGTTTACATCTTTTAATCTATTGTTGTAGCGGTAGTTTTGAACCCAATGATTTGACTCAAGTCCGGGAGTTTTTTCTATATCACTCTTAATGAATATGACACTTTATATCTTAACCACGGGACAATAGACAATCTTTTATATTATGACTATTTGAATCAAAATTCGATATTTCAAAACAAATCTCTCTTCTTTCACAAAAGATTAAAGATAGAATGTAAACATATTTCAAAATTGAAAACCATCTATTTCTATTCATATTTTTTAATTAAAAAGAAACATATACATGCACATATGAATGATAATGCAACCTTTTAGCATGCTTCTTTATTACTTTCTTGAATTTGAAACCAAACCCATATGAGTGTATATAACCTTTTGCCCCCAAAAGAAGTATATCTATACTTAGCAAAGGACAAAGCCAAGAAGAAAGAAGATTTAGTATGAGAAAAGCCATGACCAAATAGATAATGATATCTATGATGGATGTAATAAGCCAAGATTAAGAAAAATACATAAGACAAAAGAGTATGTTTGAAGTTATAAGATAGAAGAGAATTTAAAAGTGGTGAATTGAGAATTGAAAAGACCCTTCACATGCTAGAATGATAGGTAGTAGTGAGTGGTCAACCAGGGGTGTAAATGGTAAACGGACAATCAACACAAGGTCAATTTAAAGGCGAACAGGAATGATGTAAGGATGGCAGAGTGAAGGGAATTAAGGGGACATGGTGGGAGTAAAAACTTTATGTAACAACAAGGTGGAAGGAGTGGGCCATCCATGCATGCGTGAAAAGAAAAACAATGGAGAATGGACAATGGAGGAGGCATCATACAATGGTCCAGCTATAATCATGGCGGGAGACTCTTGCAGAACACTATGTAACACTAGTACAGAAGCTTTGGGTGTTTTATCTGCTTGTACTGTTCTTGTTTGGATGTATCAGCCTGTTTTCAGAGCCATTGGACTGGCTTTTCAAACATGGTTTGAGAGGGTATCAGAGCTAGGTCAGAAGAGAATGAACCCATCATGAGGTTAAACATTAGAAGAGAATGAATTCATCGTGAGGTTAAACATTAGAAGAGAATGAAGTTAAACATTAGTAGTCGTGTAAATATGGTTTGCAAGGGTATCAAAGTGTCTTAGCGAGTCACATTGTCATGAGCAAGGTTAAAAGAGAATGAACCCATCATGAGGTTAAATATTAGTAGTCGTGTAAATATGGTTTGAGAGGGTATCGGAGCGTCTTAGTGAGTCACATTGTCATGACCAAAGTTAGTAGTTGTGTAAACATGGTTTGAGTGGGTATCAAAGTGTCTTAGCGAGTCACATTGTCATGAGAAAGGTTAAAAGAGAATGAATCTATCATGAGGTTAAACATTAGTAGTTGTGTAAACATGGTTTGAGAGGGTATCAGAGCGTCTTAGTGAGTCACATTGTCATGAGCAAGACTAGAAGAGAATGATCATTATGGGGTTGAGTGATAGTGGTGATCATTATGGGGTTGAGTATTAGTGGTGATTGTTGTTAAGAGTGTTTTTAGATTCGATTATGTGGTGGTTTTTTTTGAATTCATGTTTTTTATTATATCTTATTAATAACTTTAATTATAACTTTTCTTATTATATTTGAACTTAGTTTGAGAAGGTAGCAAAGCATCTTAGTGAGTCACATCAAGCCATGAGCTAGATTCAAATGATCGCTATGGGGTTAAGCATTAGTGGTGAGTGTGTTGTTAAGAGTGTTTTTAGATTCAATTATGGGATAATTTTTTCGTATTGATGTTTTCGATAATATCTTCTTATTACTTTTGTTTTTTGATGATAGATTAAAGAGCGATTTTGAACACTGATATAAAAAAATATTATATAAAGGCGTCTCTTGATGTAATTAAACTTAGAAGTTTTATTTTTTTAATCGTTGTTAGGGATTGTGGAAATAGTATGTCTAATCATCAATTGTTTTTTAAGCATTAGTAGTGATTGTGTTGTTAAGAGTGTTTTTAGATTTGATTATGGGGTTTGTTTTTTCATATTGATGTTTCCAATTATATCTTATTATAACTTTTATTGTTTTGATGATAGATAAATGAGTGATTATAAACACTAATGTCAAAAAATATTATATAAAAACGCCTCTTGATGTAATTATACGTTGAAGTTTTTTTAATCATTGTTAGGAATTGTGGAAATACAATGTCTAATCACCATTTGTTTTTTAAGCATTAGTAGTGATTGTGTTTTTAAGAGCGTTTTTAGATTGGATTGTGTGGTAGTTTCTTATTTATTTTATTATATCTTATGATTTTGATTGATGGATTAAAGAATGATTCAAAATATTGGTGTTAAAAATTATTATATATTGTTGTGTTGTTAAGAGTGTTTTCAGATTTGATTATGGGGTGGTTCTTTTCATATTGATGTTTTTTACTATATCTTATGATTTATTATCTAGTTTTTTTTGTTTTGGTGATAGATTAAAGAGTGATTCCAAATATTGATGTAAAAAATTAATAGATAACTAAACTCAAAAACATTTTTTAATCATTATTAGGAATTGTGGAAATACTATGTTCTTAATAATTATGTTGATAACAAGTAATGCAAATTAAAGAGAAATGAGGAAATCAACAAAAAAGCTACTTAAATAAAGTAGGATGTTTGTTTGTGTAATGGTGAAAAATGTAAGCCTGCAATTCTTGGTTTCAATCTTATTTTGATTAGTTTGTCTCTAGTGTGATGATTGGTGTTTAAAATGACAATTTTGTATGGAAGTTGGTAAATAAATTGGTCTCAACTTGATTTCATCTGCATACATCACACTAAGTCACTTGCACATAAATGAATTTGATTCATTTTTGTGGGTGTGAATTTGACCCTTGAACTTCCAAATTTTTTTTAAAATGCTCCATGTCCCTTAGCCTCCCTCTTATCCAACTAGTCATATGAGTCAACTAAAGTGCTAAATATTTCAAATTATATGTTATAATGTTATACAAAAGAATGTAAACCTTAATTCTTTTAAACATGTCAAGGATCAAGATATATACATGGCATCACTCCTAAAGTGCATTTGAGTGCATCATCTACTTACATCTAACTTTTATAATGGTGGGAATTTTTCATATGATTATTATTTTTATCTTTTATCATTATAACAAATTGTTGAGTTGACAATAGGGATTTGACCAAAGGAGAACATTCCTTACCTAACAAATTCCTATCCATTATTTATTGACATCGTCCCTTTCAAGGTGTACATTATAAACATCAAGGCAAGTAGGTATTATTTAAATAAATTTTAGCATAATTTAGATCCACATGTAGGGTTCAAATATGCAAGTGTAATAGTGACCTAGAGAATCAAATTTTTTTTTCTCAATCTCAAGTTGATTTTCCAACATGTTCAAGTTTTTTGATACATTAGTGAACTCAACTTTATTACACTCCCTAAGATTTTATCCTCGAGGTTTATTACTTTTATATTAGAGTTTTAGATTTAGTATTTTTTTAGTGTTTATCTTTCATTTCGGACTTGATCAGAGTTTGGATCCACCCTTTTATTCATATTTTCTTGTTATATCTTGGTTTCAATTTTGGTCTTTCACTTTCAATATCTATTAATTCATATCCACCCACCTTTAGTTGTGCCTAGTTACTATATTATTTATAGTAGAATCTCTTACACATTTACCTTTAGCCTTGTATCCATGCATGCCTTGATGATTTTGATGTTTCCTGTTCTTTATTTCATCTTATTCTTTCATCCTTGATAAGTCATGTCTTTCTAACCTATAGATAGTTTGATCAATTGTTTATGTAGGTATTATTTCATCATTTTTATATTTTTCCTCCTCTTTTGGATATACTCACTTCACTTGTTTACGAGATTCATCTTAATCATACGCTATGATGTTTTACCTTTGAGCACATCGTCTTCATCATGCGGCGACAAGATACATGATGATAACAAATGCAATACACGACACTTATGTAGCATCATAAATTGTGATCGGTCCAATTTACACCTTATGTTTATGCTCCCACTTTAGTGTTTCCTATCCTTGCATCCTCTCTCTAGGTCCATTTAGGCCCGATTATTGAACTTTGATGTCATGTACACCCTTTGGTGGGTCCTACTATGGGATGCCCTCCCACCTAGCTTCTTGTTTTGGTCCTCTTTGAAGAATGACTAGGGTGTCCCAAAATGCCCTAGTCTCTCTCAAAGGGGCCCCAATTTGAAATTGGGTAGGTCTTATATCTTCCCGAAAACATTTGATTCTCAGGGCTACACATGACTGTTGGAGGTCAGCCTAATCAGTAATTTACCTAAGTAAGCCTATATAAAGACATCCTATCAATTCATTTAGACCTATAAGAACATCAATTAAATCATTCATCATTTAGAATCTTCGAAGATTCAAGGTTGCATATTCAACATTCAAGCATTATGGAGCAAAGTTACATCAATCTTCATGCAAGAATGTGTGCGTGATTAGGGTTTTTCATGTTCATGTATTTTTCATGTCATTACATTCAACATTTGTGATTACATTCTTAGAGCATTGCATCGTCATAAAAATTGTAGATATGAGGTATATCTCCTTAATATTTATTTCAGTATTTGCATTATTTCATTCATGGTTAATTCCAAAATTGGAGTTTGACCTAACAAAAACCCCTATTCCCAACATATTTCTATTTCTTTCTATTTGCAAGAAATGGGTGTGGAGCTATACTGGAGAAATTTAGCAGGGTCAACAGTGACAAACATGTCATCTTTCAATGACGGAAAATTTAGAGGACCAGGGCGGATCTGTTTTACTTGGTCTCCAAAAAGCAGGCCGAACTTTTGAGGATAGGTTCTAAACATCTCATTTTGCCTAGATCCAAGTTTGTGGCTTTAATCCTTTTAGTTTTGATAATATCATACCTTTTTAACCTATGGATGGGTATCTCTTTTCTAAGAAGGTATTGTTTTGCCATGTTTGCTCTTTTTCCTCATTCATATCTAGTTGGTTATCATCCATCCTTCTCTTTTGGATATACTCAATTCACTTGTTTATGGTCTTTATATTAATTATACACCATGTTGTTTACCTTGGAGCACACTTTTTTCATTATTTTGTGATGAGACATATGATTATTACTTATGTGATATGCATCACTTCACATACATGTTTCTTCGTTATTATTAAATGTCTTGTGTGCTGAATGATGTTGATAATCATGTAGTCCTAGGGATAATACTTTATGTGATGATGATACACCTACTTTAGCTATTTGCAATGTTGGTAATCCTTATGATTATATTCCTGCATGTCATGATACCCTTATTTTCATACCCTTAGATATGTATTCCTTTGATAATTAATCTTACAAGGAGTTTAGGTAATATGATTTATTTGAGCTACCTTCTTTTGCACATGATGACAATGTGCCTTATGATGATCAATCCTTACCAACTCATATTAATTCTATGAACATACATTATGATATATTACATTATGTTTTGTTATATGATGATGTTGTGTTGTATCATGAAAATTATTTAACACCTCATATTGCCTATATGGATACATCTAGGTCTGACAATTCACATGATAGCAATGTTACCAATAATGATGTTACATTAATGTTTATCTTATGTATCACCTACTTATAATGTTTACATATTATGGCATCATACTTATAGATTTACATGTTGCATGTTTATCTGAGTTTACATGTGTAGCATTGTAAATTGTATCCCTATACAATTTTGTCCTCACCTATGCCTTACTTATATGTTCCAGCCTTCTTTGCCTTGAATCCACTTTGATTCTACTCACACCCATTCATAATTTGCTTCTTATGTACCTTTGTGGGACACTACTTAAATTTGAGTCCTGATTGGCAGAACTAGGACACCCTAGGCACCATGGTCCTCCCAAAAGGGGCCCAAATTTGGATCCCACAATGGTCACATTTCAAAGGCAAAAAACCATTCTCTATGTCACTCTACTCCAAAATATTAAACACGTTTGGTAAAGTTAGGTATAAAATCAAGCCTATCCCCCTTATTTTATAAAATCAATCAATCTCTCAAGTTGGAATTCAATTGCATTTTTGCAAATTCAAGTGAGGAAGTAATCAAGCGTCATTAAGGTAGTGAAGGAGAGGTCAAGTTCAATTTTCAAGCATTCATGATGGCATCCATGATTAAGACATTATGAAGACATTCTACATGACATTATTAGCCTATGCATGAAGACTTCAAATCAATATTCATCATGATATCAAATTCCAATTCAAATTTAGCCTTGTCCTTAAAAGGCAAGCTTTTCCAATTCAGTCAAATTCCATTTCAAGTTTAATTTTAATTCAAGGTTTAATTCCAAACCTGAAGTTTGACCTAGGCAAACCCATATCAACAATACCATTTCTCTTCTTTATGTGTGCAAGTGACAAATTCAAGAGCCACAAACAAAGATTCCGGTAGAGAATTGACAATGATCAAATCTGACTTTTGTAGGAGCAAAACGTAGAGGACTAGGTCGATAATTTCCTCCCAATCCTACAAATTTCTAATGAACTCTTGGAAATAGATTCTAAGCGGCATTTTAATTCTCAAAGCTTCTTGTTTGTCCACATCTAATAGATAGAGGACTAGGTCACCAATTGCCTCTTAATCTCGTACTTTCAAGCCAAATTTGCTATCATAGGTGCCTCTTTGTTCCTTTTTCTCATATTTGGCTGAGTGTCTACATAAAATGTTTGTAGCTTTCTATTTATATTATTTTATGTCAAATTCTCATCATTTACCCTAGATGTAGCTTTCAATTTACATCATTTAAATTGCATCCTCAACTCAATCAAATGGAAATAGAATCCAATCAATATTCAACCCTCTTCCCATTATAATCGAGGTTGAATATATTGGGTTATCCCCTCCTTTTAATGTGTTGTGTGGAAATAAGTGGATTCATACCTTAATTTGTGAAACCCTATTTTCATACCTTCACAACATGTTCAATTATGGTTTTCATGCTTACATCTTATGACATTATGTTTATCATTTCATGCTTATTTTATGGTTGCATACTTACATATCTATGATACTTATTCTTATCAATCATATATCTTCATTGAAAATATGCTTAAAATTTTCTCATCTAGAATTAATGACTATTAATACCTTTTTATATCTCTCATTAGGTGCTCTTTGATTCCTCTTTCACATGTGTATTCATAGTCACATCTTACTATGTTGTACATGTTTATCACATGATGATATCTTCACATTTTTTATATTTTTCTCCTCTCCTCCAATTCCTTGAACCCCTTTCATGTAATCAATTTGAGGGAGCCTATACTGTCACTATTGTTCCTTGATGATTATAGTTGCAGTGACTATCTCATGATAACTTCCTTTACATATGGAATCATATTGTTTATTTTCCTCTAGGAATAATCACATTTTCATTATAGGTGAAATCTCTTATCCTTTTTTAATTTGACTTTTTGATTATTGGCATTTTAAGTAATCGTAGTTAGTGCCTATTTTGAATGCTTAACAATGTTTCTCATTAGAATTTTCTAGTTTCAATAGATATCCTTAATCATATCATTTTTATAAGTATCTAACTATTTAATTTCTTGTTTTCTATTTGTTTTACTTTGACATACATCTTCATAATAGTTCACATGTAAGTGAAAATGGGAGAAATTTAGTGGTGAAAATGCACATCGCACACTTCTCCCCTTTATTTTGGTCTCATCTTGACCTATTTGTTTCCAATAAAATGACTAGTAACCAAACTACATGGAAGTTAGAAAATAACCCAATCCTATCCCAATTTCATCTTCACACATCCCGAGGATCTAGATATATTCTTTTGTCTTAATAGTTCATCGCCCTAGGTTAATTTTATAGTGTTAGAAATGAACTTGGCTCAATTTCATGCACAAATGAATCCAGTTCATTTTCACACTTGTGGGGATTTGATTCTTGAAATTTATATTCAAATTTTGAATTTGGCCACATTATCCCCCTTTCCAACTAGCTATTATGAGTCAACTAAAGTACATAACATTTTGAATTGCATGTACTAGGGTGTTATATAAAAGGATAACCCTAATTTATTTGAGCAAGTAGAGGATAAATATGCATGTATTGCATCACCACTAAAGAACATACCATCACACAATCTACTAGTATTTGAATTTAACAGCAATTCGTGTGTTATTTCATGCTTTCTTGTTGTGAAAATGTCAAAAACACTTTAAATTAAGAATATAGGAAACCCTTTCCTCTCCTTCCCATTACTCAATAAAATATATGGATACATAATAAAGTATGGATATGAAGGTAAAGGCTCATTTCCTTATGAAGGTGGCATTAAGAACTATTATAATTTTTGTTTTTATTTTTTATAATGAAGGTATTGGATATTTCTTTCACAAAGTATTTATGGTATCTTCTAGAGAAAAATTTGTATCCCTCTTACATATTTTGGCTTCATTGATACATCTTTAGAAAAAGGAATCAAAGGTAGAAAATGCATTTCATACACTAATCTATGAGAGGAGGTATGTGCACAAAGCAAATCAATCATATAGTTATGAGAAACAAAAAAAATATACCACAACTCAATGACTTATGTCAAGAACCATTTTGAGATGAAAGCCTCACACTCCAAATAAAATTAATTTATT
Source organism: Cryptomeria japonica (assembly GCF_030272615.1). Classification (NCBI taxonomy): domain Eukaryota; kingdom Viridiplantae; phylum Streptophyta; class Pinopsida; order Cupressales; family Cupressaceae; genus Cryptomeria; species Cryptomeria japonica. The sequence goes on along the minus strand of NC_081410.1, from coordinate 172,422,608 downwards.
AGTCAATAATCAATGGTTACAATGCACTTGTAGAATCTAGGCTTTTATAATAGTATCACTAACAAGGAATTTAGAATAATTCTTGTAGCATAATAATACTTACAAAAATTATTATAAAATAACAGAAGCTATACATAATAGCATCAAATGGTAATTAGAAAACCATGAGCGAAAACCGTCCAAAATGTAGTGCCTAAATCCCTAGTTAATAATATAATGCTTAAAACCTAAGATGAGTTTTTACACTAAAATAACAAATTCCTTTCACTCCCCATAAGTTTTTCATAATCCACTCATCAACATGGGTTCTCTACTTTTGTTCTATCCCTATTCAAATATGACCTATGAAATGTTCTATCATGCATCACAAGTTGGTCAACAAGTGTAACTCCTTCTTACAACCCTTTTGTGTCACTAATGTTTTTACATTTATAATGTAGGAGGTCTAATTTATAGAGACTATGAATTTTGACATGGGAGGATAATTGGCCCCCCCTTTGAAAAAAAGGTATAGATCTAAAAAAATATTTATATTAAAAATAGGAATTAATACCAAATAACCAAAATTATTTAAATTTTGACCAAAAATGACATCTAAGGCCTAGAAATTGAGTTTTCTTTTAAATTTATTTTATAGTTTAAAAATATGATTTTTTGTAATCTAAACATTAGAGGTTGGGACACCATTCCTAATATTTAGCACTTAGTACTCCTTGTATTGATACTAGATATTTCATGTTGCATCACTTACACATAGTGTGTTATAATTTATGATGATTTTTTGTTATTTTATCAATATGATGGGGTTTCCCCTTGTATGTTAATTTAGTATTCTTATTTTGGAGATTTATTGATTGTCATGTATATAAGGTCGGGCTTAATTATTATGAGATTATAAATTTTGTATTGTAAATAATTATGGATTCATCATTAGGATACAACATAGTTACAAATCTAATACTACATAATTATGACTTAAAATCACATGTACAAAATACCAAAATATGATTATAATTATGTGATTTGGTATTTTGTGTGTATGACCAAAAATGAAATTGTAAAAGAATTGATTAGGGAGATGGCCAAGAAGAACCCTTTGTTGACACATCCTTTCCCTATCTCATTGATGATATAAATCTATCCCTCAAAGGAGAGTGAGTCCTCTACTATATATTAAATTCACTTTCTTTCTAACATAATTATCTTCTCCCTAAGATTAGTGTTCTCCTCTTAAGATATTTTTAATTGCTATAGTGACAAAAAAAAATTACTAATTGATAAGGGGAATTTACTTGCTATATTTTAGCACCTATAGTTATTGATATCATCCATTCCTCTTCCGCTTGACATTCACACTAACTTCCATATGTATGACACATGTTTGTCTCACTAGATTAAATAATAGTGCAAAATGACCTACCTTGATATCTTCTTGATATGTCAAATTCATTACCATTGTGTGTAATTCTAAGTGAGTTGATCTATAGTCAATAAGATCATGTTCATCCACTTAATAATTCTCAGTATAAAATAATTACATAATAATTATCCATACATATGTATGTAATCATAAATCATAAGAAAAAATAAACTAACGATGTGCTTGAATCAATCAATTTGTACACCTTGATGCCAATCTCCCTAAGGAGAATATCATCTTTAAGTTTTTTCTATTTTATATCTCTCATCTCCCTCCCAGCCCATGGGGGCATCCTCTCCCACTACTCAAATCCCAAATCACCTCCCCCTCCTCTTAAGGATTATATGTTTCAAAATAGTGCATTTAAGAATGAAACTTGATTGAGGTATATGTCTCATATTACAATGCCACATAGATGTTGTAGGGTACAGTCTACTAAATGAACAAATATTTTAAAATATGTGAGCATAAAGAACCTCTCAAATACTACGATGTGTTAATATGCATGTCGTCTAGTCTTTGTCACCTATTATAGCTATAATCTATCCTTCAATCATCCCGCCATAAACATGGAGGGGCCCCTTATAAAATCAGTTTTCTACTACTAATCATGGGGAACATCATCTCCTGCATTTGAGAGAATTCTTATTAATCTCACCATGTTAATATGCTCATATCTCTAGTACTAGATTAGGGTACTTACAATAATACATCCTTTATGCTTGCATACAACTGATGCATATCATGGTATAAGTTGGAGAGAAAACATCTTCTATAAGAGAACATTATCCCATCTTCCTTCATATTATATACCAAGTGCATCATACTATAACAAAGGTCCACAATATTTCCATCAAGAGAAACTAATATTAGTATTATCACCAACATATATTTATGCATAAATTATGAATTATCTTATAGAATATCCTTGTGTCAACCTCCTCTCCCAATCTATTCCTTGACCTACCTTCAATATTAATCTACCTTAGCCTCAAATATCCAATTAATATGTTTCTATCATAGGTGGCTTGTTAACCATGTAATAGTAATAATATTATGTTCCCTACATCCTAGTTTATATAATGTACATGTATCTAAGTCCCATTTGTCTACTAAAGTAGTCAATATTTCTCCATATTATAGTCTAGGGGTAACTCCTATAAATAATACGTACCACAACATCCAATAGTGATTGATCCTCATCTATATCTATGCTTAATGCATGTAGTGCTTGGATAAATACATTCTACTCTCACTCCTTGACCTATAGCATGCACTCTTTAAAAATACATCAAATAAAGCAAAAAAAGGCCCCTTTTTAAGAAATAATGAAAATAAAGTAAAATAGATTTTAAAAATGCAAGAACAATTGCATTTCCTTGAGCCTTGAATGTGTCGATGACACTAAGGACATAACCACACATAACAAGACAAGTTTTCTCCAATTAGGTTGCAACCTTGTCAAATAGGGAACAATCATGCGTAGGGAGAATGTGACCAATGTAAAATTTTCATGCAAGATATTCTCTTCTTTAATTTGAAACAAATAAAACATTTAAATTTTTTTTTTTTAAATTGTAAAAAAAGGAAATCTTCTTATCAAATCTTTTTTCACTTAGACTGTGGTAGCCATGTGTACCTAATCTAGCCTAAGTTCCTTGAATGCATAAGGCATCATGATAGTGAGAAAATTTTCTTTGAATGTAAAAGTGAATGAAGAAGTTTAAAAATAAGTTTTTATTATTTTATTTGCAACAAAGAGAATATTCTTTTTGAATTAAATTTTTTTGTGCTTCAATCACAACATCTTTGGAAAAAATAATATAAATTAAAATAAAACTTCTTGGCAATAGTTTTAATCTATTATAAAATTATCTTTCCATTTATACCTAGCTTCTTTTATTGGAGTAATTTAGCACACAAAATTTTATAATTTAGAAATTATTTATATGATTTTCATAATGATTCTAATGATTGCATTCTATTGAGGCACACATAGTATTTCATTTTCATATCTACCATGATATTTTTTTATAACAATTTTTCTACTTGTTCTCTTGTGCTGATATCTTACATGTTATAATACATGGTCTTATTTTTACATGAAAAATATTACATATAATGTCATTTTTACACTCAGGCTCCTATGAACTATCCTTATTTTATATTATATGGACATATTTTATAAGATACTTAGTATGATGTATCATGAATGCAAACATATCATGGTGCATTCTACATATGTCATGCTAGACATTGTATAGATCTCTCATGAAGATATCTTATACCATATTTATCGTATGGATATTTCAACATACATCTTTATTCAAAAGTTATCATATTTCTTGGATTGCCCATTTAGGGGAATTTCTTGATATTATTATCAATTCAAATAATTACTAGTTACTTTTTGGGAACATACGTGTTTTTTGTTACATATTCTATAATTCTTGCTATATTTACATGATTTTATCTTATAAGGTATAATTTTCATTTCCTCTTCATGTTTGTCACTTTTTACATGGCATTTTTCATATGATAGTCACAACCATATCTTACACCATTGTTGCTATGTCATTTGTTGGAGCTATTTGATCAATTGGGCCACAAGCCTAATGAATCACTTGCAAGAAAAACACCTATCACAAATGGAGATCAAGCAAGATAGATTTGCTCAACAACCTGAGAATTGTATTGATGCACAAAAGATTAATGATTACAATGAACGAATTAATCCTTTTAGAAAAGATGAATGAAACCTTATAGAAAGATTAAAAGAGAGCTTGACTAGTGTCTATATCATAATGAATGAGATAGAATGTGCCAAATAAAGAGTAATCTAATAAAAGAAAAATAATCTCGAGTTTAGTTTAAGTGTAATAAAGTAAAAGGGACTTAATTAGTTAATTAATTAGGTGGTTATCCTTATTACTCCATGGTGTAGTCACGAAAGGGAGGGTCCTCAAATAGAACAATCTGGACTGTGCAACAAGAGTTACACAACAGAAACAACTCAACGTGATATAGATGATGCAGAAAAAAACTATATTATATCATGAAAATCAATTACAAATTGTCAGCAACATGCAGGCTCACAGATTTGGCTCATAGGCTTGAATACAAAACATGCGTGTTATGCAGTTATTTGGGCTCAAGCAAGAACGTGAGCCAACTTCAGACCTCCTAACCTTAGGATTATTCTTCTATGCTCTAAGAACTCATTCACATAAGATAAAATACATTTATTTATATGATCAAGAATAATCCACATTGGCCCAAGATGAAACAAATACCGATGAACAAGATGAAACATGTAAAACAACAAGGTCGACCTTTGCCAAAGAGATCCCTTCGGAAAATCCAAAGTATGAAGTGTGAACCCAAGAGAAGGCCGACCACATGCCAAGGAATGTTGGAAACAATGAACTAAAGTTTTTCAAGCTACGAAAAAATGATCCGCGAGATCCGCCAAATAGGAAATAGGTCTAAGCAGTTCTGGTGTTCTAAACCAAAAAACTATCTCGGATTCCGGAAGGGATAACTTGCTAAAAAAAGATCTAAACGTCCTGTGGACCTAGGATAAGGTAGATGAACATGTCCACAAACAAAATATAGCTCCGCAAGATTTGGTGAATAAATGCCAAGAAACACAGAAAGAAATGTTGAAACTACAAAAAAGGAACAAACTAAAGAGAAAATGTTTTTGGTTGATGCAAGATTGCCATGAACCAAGGACACTCCTACATCACTCCAACACCCCCTTAAGATTAACTTAAGAGAGAAGCTAAAAACTTAATGATGAGTGCATGAATAAATGCATGGATGGGTCTTGACTACAAGGCCTAATCAAGTACCCATGAACAAACAAATTCAATCTCTCATAGCCAAATAAAATGATAAAATCACATAGGAAAAAAAACCTCTCCAAAAGAGAAAATACAATAAATGCACTAGTGAAAGAAAGATAGGAGGACTAGATGTGACCCCCCGAGGACTTATTCTATAACACAAGTACAATGAATGTCCCCCCATAAGATATATAAAATGAGGATTTGATTCTCCTCACAAAGAAGCAGCTCTTGTCCCAATGATGAAAGCCTAAAGATAAAACACAACCCACTGCTTGCAAACAACATTTACTCCCTTAGCAAGAAACAAATCCCTAGTGATTTGAGAAGTCATTCCAAAAAATTGGAAGAAGTAGGAATCCAAAACCAAATAGTGTGTGTCTCTATAAACTACTCAAATGTCACTTTGTTCATGAAGGATAATGATGCCAAAAACCAATCACGTACATTCCCAATCAATCACTTGCAAGAAAAATACCTATCACAAATGAAGATCAAGCAAGACAGATTGTTCAACAACTTGATAATTGTATTGATGCACACAAGATTAATGATTGCGATGAATGAATGAGTCCTTATAGAAAAGATGAATGAAACCATAGAGAAATATTAAAATATGGCTTGAGAAGTGTCCACATCATAATTAATGAGGCAACATGTGCTAAATAAAGCTCAATCTTTAATAAAAGAAAAAAACACTCCTAATTTAGCATAAGTGTAATAAAGTAATAAAAGACGTAATTATATAATTACCCTAATTTCTCCAGCATCATTCTTACACAATTAGGTCATACATGACATGTTTTGAACTTATATGATTACATAAATTAGATGATCATCTTAACTTGTATCACACAATGTCCTCATAGGAGAAAATTTAGGAATTCTGTAATCTCCCAGTACACTAGAATAAGACATTGATAACTATGGCCAAGTTACACTTTTTTTCTTCTTCAAATAGACACCATAATGAATTGTGGAATTAATTTAAAGGGGTAAATTATAAAATTTATACTTTCTCATTTTCACATGATTTCATAGAAGCATCAATTATGTGGGCCACACTAGTTCTAACTCTATGATAAACCTATGCATCATCTGTTGAGACATGGACCAGCTAGGACTCAAACCTAGGACCTTCCATACGCTGTCGAAGTGCTCTGCCACTGAGCTATTGGCCCCTCTTGGACCAGTCCATCGTTGGTCCAGGTGTGGCTTATTTCCAACACCAACACCCCCCCTTAAGCCACACTTCTCGTGTGCTTGGGGCTCCTAGCCCGGACTTGGCTCCGATACCATGTTGAGATATGGACCAGTTAGGACTCAAACCTAGGACCTTCCATACGTTGCTGGAGTGCTCTACCACTGAGCTATTGGCCCCTCTTGGACCAATCCATCATCGATTCGGGTATGGCTTATTTCCAACACATTGGTTTCAACTCCATGCAACCTATACATCATTACACATTTTTATAGATTTTCACAGGGTTGCATGATGGGCCAACTTAGTAACATCTACATATCCCCTTCTCAAATTCAAAACATTCTTATCATTAGACTCAGTGACACAATATATTAAACCATTGTATTAACTAATCTCATAGTTAGTAAAGAACAAACATTGATAATTATATTCTTATGTTACTTTTGTAGGTATGCAAGATCCACTACTAATTTTTGTGTAGTTTGGAAAAATTTCTCTACTAAACCATGAAGTAATCACATAGCATCATCATACCACATATTCTTTCATTTACTTTACTATGTATGATTCATGTGGTCTACACGCATTGCAAAGTAGGGAAAAAATGGAGAGGATAAAAGTGTGCATATCTTACCCTTTTACACTTTTATTTTAGACCTACTTGTAACAATATTATCATGAATTTATTGCCATACTAAATTATTTCTCATATAAATAATTCATAAACTAACCATAACCTTGCACTTACCTCTTTGAAAACCATTATGCTAGTCATAAAGTTGGATGAATCCAAGTCCTTAGGGATTTCATCCTCTTGGAATTCATTGGAATTTTAGATATATCCCCTAGACATATATGTGCATTGACCTATCCCCCTCTTTTAGAATTCCACTTTTATCACACTCAAGATTGACAATCCTAGAAATTGATACTTTTTTGTCAAATTGCATGCTAATTTTTTTTTGAATTGAGCATCTAAGATCTTGTGCTTAAAGGATACTCCTAGGTTGTAAGTAGTTCATGTTGATCTTGGAACAATCCAATAATTGAAAAGACTTGATTCATGTCACTAAAAAACATCACAATAATTGCATTAGCATGTCATTTATTAAATACTATGCTTCGTCATCATCTAACCATCTTTCATCTTTTCTTAGTGTGTATTTAACAAGATCCTAAATGCACTCTTTATCGTCGTTGTATTTCAAATACAAGTACATAAGTGTAGGTGAATAATTTTTAGAGTTCAACATCCATAAATGATAGATTTGCACTAATAGAATGCACCAATGTCAAGGAACATTATACTATAGGTGCAAATTTTTCCTCGACATTAACAAAGTTTGTATCAAACATTTTATTATTATTTGAATATCCTTCTATTATCAAATTTAAATTTTTATTGCATTAATAATATATTGACCAATTAAAAGACAAAATAGAAAATTATACAAAAGAAAAAAACTAAATACTCTATTATTTTAAACCTACTCATAATGCTATCATAAATTTATTCTCATGGCACTTAGATTGTCCTATAAGTAATGCATAAATCAACCACAACCTTGCACTTATCTTTTTTAATGCTATTTTCCTAGTCATAAAATTAGACAAGTTCAAATCCTTAAGGCTCCCCCTTCTTGGAATACATTCCAAATGTGAAGATGTCTCCTAGACATATCTATTCATAGACCTATCCCCTCTTTTTGAATTCCACTTTTATTACAACCAAGACTAACAACCCTAGACATTGGCAATTGTCTATCAAATTGCATGCCAAGAACATTTGAATTGAGAATCCAAGATCTTGTATTTAAAGGATACTCCTTGGTCATAATTAGTTCATGTTGATCTTGGAACAGGCCAAGAATTGGAGAGACTTGATTCGCATCACTAAAAAGCATTCCATAATTCTTGCATTAGTATGACATTATTAGATATACATATCATCATCGTCATCTATCCATCTTCCATCTTCTCTTAGCGTGTATTCAACAAGCTGATAAATGAAGTTTTAATATTGTTGGGTTTTAGATATAAGTTTTTATCAAGTTGTCGATCAAATTACATGCCAATAACACTTTGAATTGAGAATCTAAGATCTTGTATTTAAAGGATACTCCTCGATCATAACTAGTTTATGTTGATCTTGAAACAATCCAAGAATTGGAGAGAATTGCTTCACATCACTAAAAAGCATTCCATAATTCTCGCATTAGTATGACATTATTAGATATACATGTCATCATCATCATCTATCCATCTTCCATATTCTCTTAGTGTGTATTTAACAAGCTACTAAATGCATTTTTAATACCGTTGGGTTTTAGATACAAGTGTGAGTGTATACAAGTAGGCTATAGAGAGATCAACATGCACAAAGGATGGATGTGTGATAATATGATTTAGCAAAAGGAGCATTATACTACATATGCAAATTTATCCTAGACATTAGAAAAGCTTATATCAACCATTTTCTATTATCCAGGCATTTCTCCATTGTCAAATTTGAATTTCTATCACATGAATAACAATATATCAACCAATCCAAATATAAAATAGAGAATTATACATAAATAACTAAATACATTGTTCTTTGCATTCACTTATTTTACATAGTTAAATCCTTACTTTTGAGTTTTAACTATAGGTATGAGTATAAACAAATATGCTCTAAAGGACAACATGTACAAATGATATATTGTGCTAATAGGATGCAACAATGACAAGGAAAAATGTAGTGTAGGAGTAGATTTGTCCTACACATTTTTTTCTTTTGTATCGGTCATTTTCTTGTTCGAATATTCTTCTATTATCAGCTTTGAATTTATGTTGCGTCAATAACAATATATCAACCAATTCAAAGAAAAAGTAGAGAATTATACCTAAAAATAACTAAATACTTCTTATATTTTTATTCACTTATTTTACATATTTATCCTTCTAGTTGTTTTATTATTTAAATCTTTCTCTCAATATGTATTTAACGAGCTACTAAATGCATTGTTTTCGTTGTTGGGTTTTAAATACAAGTGTGAGTGTAGACAAATATGTTCTAAAGGTCAACATGTGCAAATGATATGTTTGCTAATAGGATGCAACAATAACAAGAGAGAATCTACTATAGGTGTAGATTTGTTCTACACATTAAAATGTTTGGGTTTTAGATCTATATGTGTGAGTGTAGTCAAATATTCTCTAAAGGTCAACGTGTACAACTTATATATTTTGATAATTGGGTGCTACAATGACAAAGGAGAATGTAGTGTAGGTGTACACTTGTCCTACACATATTTTTTTTCTTGTATCAATCATTTTCTTATCCAAATATTCTTCTATTATCAAATTTTAATTTATGTTGCATCAATAACAATGTATTAACCAATCCAAAGAAAAAGTAGAGAATTACATCTATATTAGATGTATGACATATTAGATACAAGTGTAAGTGTAGACAAATATTTTCTAGAGGTCAACATGTACAAATGATATATTGTGCTAACAGGATGTGACAATGACAAGAGAGAATGTATTGTAGATGTAGATTTGTTCTACACATTAAAAAAATTGTATCAATCATTTTTTATTATCCAAGTATTCATCAATTATCAAATTTGAATTTATGGTGTGTCCACAACAATTTATCAACAAATCCAAAGACAAAATAGAAAATTATATGTAAAATAACTAAATACTCTTTATTATTTTTATTCACTTATTTAAATCCTTCTCTTAGTGTGTATTTAACAAGCTACTAAATGTATTTTTTTAACACTATTGGGTTTTAGATACAAGTGTGAGTGTAGACAAATATGTTTGAGAGGTCAACATGTGCAAATAAAATATTGTGCTAATAGGACACGACAATGACAATAAAAAGTGTATTGTAGATGTAGATTTGTTCTAAACATTAGAAAATATTACATTCAATCATTTTTAGTTATAAAAGTTTTCTTCTATTATCAAATTTGATTTTTTATGGTATCAATAACAATATATCAACCAATCCGAAGACACAATAGAGAATATACCTTAAAATAACTAAATACTTTTTATTCACTTCTTTTACATATTTAAATTATTTTTTAGCAGTGTTGTGTTGTAGATACAATTGTGAGTGTAGACAAATATGTTCTAGAGGTCAACATGTGCAAATAATGAAGTGTGAGTGTAGACAAATATATATTCTAGAGATCAACATGTGTAAATGATAAATTGTGCTAATAGGATGCGACAATGACATAGGAGAATGTATTATATTTGAATTTATGTTGCATTAAATAACAATATATCAACCGATCTAAAGACAATATATAAAATCATACCTAAAATAACTGAATACTCTTAATTCTCTCTATTCATACCTAAAATAAATAAGTACTCCTTATGCTTTGTACTCACTTATTTTACACTCCTTATGCTTTGTACTCACTTATTTTACACATTTAAATCCTTGGAATCATTTTATTATGAATTATAGATGAATTACTACGTCACCTTACACTAATAATAAAAAAAATTCTTAAATTTTTCCTAAAATATCTAATTAGAAGGACAGGCTTTTTGAGCAATGATAATTAAGGCTCCCTCTATCCCATACAAGCTTGAATTTCTGTTGGGGCATTTACATGGCCTGTTTGTTGGAAACCCAAACTTTTTAGGGTTTTTTGATGAAGTAAAATTTCAAATGAAGTGGTGTGAATAAAAAGTAAAAGATGATATTTAATTTGTTTGAAGGAAGGAGGCTTTGTAGGATACTTTAGTGTGGTGCACAGTGGGAAGTGGGTGGGGCCATGAAGGCAGGAGGAGGGGCAGGAATGCAAGAGAAAGAAAAAGGCCCTGTAATGAAGTGCTCTCATTAAAGGTGGTGGTGGCGTTCATGACTATGGAGAGCCCATTCGTGGATAAAAGGCACTGCTTTGCCATTTAGAAGATCAAGGGAATGGGAAAAATGGAGCACAGGAAAATGAGAGTGAAGAACAAGTTGGATTCTGTGCTTCATGTTCTCATCATGGTGTTTTGCTGTTACTGTTTCTGCTGCTGCAATGGAGAATTTGTAGCTCAGTTGAATGAGATGTCTGAGGGTCGAATCCTCGTGGCTCTTAAGTCTGGGATTGTGGATAGTTCAGGGAGGTTGGGTGACTGGACTGAGAAGAATACTAGTGAGGGCGGTATTGCTTCTCATTGTTCCTGGTCTGGGGTGTCTTGTGATGCCTATATAGGAAAGGTGACGAGTCTGAATCTGTCTTGCATGAATCTCACTGGGAGAATTTCTTCTGAGATTCAGGGCCTGGTGCATTTACAAGTTCTGAATATCAGTCATAATATGTTTGGGGGACTTCTGCCTCTTGTATTATTCAATCTTACCAGGCTTCGCCGCCTGGACATTAATCACAACTCCTTTGAAGGCCCATTTCCAGAGGGGATTTCAAGGTTGAAGAATCTGATGAGCTTTGTGGCCTTTAGTAACTCTTTTACTGGGCCTTTGCCTGTGGAGTTTATTGAGCTGCCATATCTGGAACAGCTTGATTTGGGCGGGAGTTATTTCAATGGCTCTGTGCCTCCTCAATATGGGTTTTTCAGAAACCTGAGGTATCTTCACTTGGCTGGAAATGCCCTTACTGGGGCAATACCGCCAGAGTTGGGAATGCTTAGGGAGCTCAGGCACCTGGAAATCGGGTACAATAACTTCAGTGGTGGGATTCCATGGCAGCTTGGTAATATGACCGAGCTGGAGTACTTGGATATTGCCCAGGGTAATTTAAGTGGAGGTTTGCCCTGGGAGTTGGGCAGGCTGAGGAAGCTGAACACAATGTATCTGTTCAAGAACAGTTTGGTGGGCACAATTCCTGGGTATTTCGGCAATCTACGGAACCTGGTTTCGCTGGATTTGTCCAATAATATGATCTCGGGGTCGATTCCGAGGAACTTCTGGAGGCTGAAAAAGCTCGGCCTGCTCTGTCTCATGTATAACAATATGAGCGGGAGCGTGCCGAGGGGAATCGGGGAGCTGCCAAAGCTGGAGGTTTTGCGCATTTGGAGCAATTCCTTCACGGGAATGCTCCCTCAGGAGCTTGGCAGCAAGTGCCGGCTCAAGGAGCTTGATGTTTCCTCCAACCGCTTTACGGGCCCCATTCCGCCGTTTCTCTGCGCCGGAGGTGAGCTCTTCAAGCTTATCATGTTTTCCAACCGTTTCAATGGCGAAATTCCCGCCGGTCTCGCTCTCTGCTCACGGCTATGGCGTTTCCGGGTAGAAGACAACATGCTGAGCGGGCGAATCCCGCCAGGACTGGGTTTGCTACACAACTTGACGTTTGTGGACCTGTCGACGAACAATTTCAGCATGGGATTAGCCCCTGATATTTTCAATGCGCCCAGATTGCAGTACATTAATGTCTCGTACAATTCTCATCTGGGCGGGAAACTTCCAGACAAGGTCTGGAGCACTCCTAGCCTGCAGATATTCTCAGCTGCTTTCTCTAACATTTCAGGAAAGCTTCCCTCCTTCGAGGACTGCAATTTCCTCTACAAGCTGGAGCTTCAGGGGAATGTCTTGTCTGGGCCGATTCCAAGAGACATTACCCACTGTCAAAAGCTCTTGAAATTCCAAGTCAGTGAAAATAGGCTCACGGGCTCCATTATGCCCGAGCTTGCAATGCTGCCAGAAATCAATGAAATCGATCTCTCCCACAATGCTTTCACAGGGGTGATTCCACAAGGCTTTGACAATTGTACTACTCTGGAGATTTTCAATGTGTCCTTCAATCGACTCACTGGGCCTGTTCCTTCAGACGGCCCGGTGTTTAGAAACATCAGTAGGAGTGTATTTGCAGGCAATCCGGGGCTCTGCGGAGGTGTCCTGGTGCCCTGTTTGGAGTTCCCCACGCCTGATTTGTATGCTCCTCGGGCTAAAAAGCCCGGTCCTCTGGTCTGGGTCATGGGGGGTGTCTTTGCTCTAGCCCTTTTCATTCTCATTGTGGGAACCCGTTGCTTCTACAAGCATTACAAGGGCTACATTCTAGGCAACCGCTACAGAACAGAGCATGACGAGGGCCCATGGAAGATGACCGCCTTCCAGCGCCTCAACTTCACTGTGGAAGCCATTCTTGAGTGTCTCAAGGCCTCAAATATCATTGGGATGGGATCAGCCGGCACCGTCTACAAAGCCCAGATGCCCAATGGAGAAACCATTGCCGTCAAGAAGCTCTGGACTAACCCCAAGGAAGCCCACAGGCGCCGCAGGGGCGTTCTTGCTGAGGTTGACGTGCTCGGAAACGTTAGGCACAGGAACATTGTGCGTCTGCTGGGTTGTTGTTCCAACAATGAAACAACTCTTCTGCTCTATGAGTACATGCCCAATGGAAGCTTGGCAGACCTGCTCCATGGCAACAAGGAGGCCAACATGTTGGCAGACTGGATGACCAGATATAAGGTTGCTGTGGGAGTGGCACAGGGGCTCATGTATTTGCACCATGATTGCTACCCTGTTGTGGTGCATAGAGATGTCAAGCCCAGTAATATACTTCTGGACGCTGATATGGAGGCTCGCGTGGCAGATTTTGGGGTCGCCAAGCTCATTCAGTCAGACGAGTCCATGTCTGTCATTGCAGGCTCCTACGGCTACATTGCACCAGGTACCTCTGCCCTCATTTTTTTTTCATTTCAGCTCTGTTTTCTCTACTTGCTTGCATATCGTAGTTCAGGTTCAGAAATTGTAGTTACTTTGTATTCCTTTGATTGACATCTTGAAAAGGTTTTGAAACGGGATTTGGGTTGCTAATGGGCTTTGTAATTCTTTTTGGGGCATTCTGGTGCGAATGACAAATGATGCTAATGAGAAATAGATTAGATTAATTACTCTGTTTATGTTGAACATAAGTATTCTACTGTATAAGTAGAGAACATCGGTCAAGTCTCATCAACTGTGTATTGTGTCAACTGTTGAGAATGTGTTTTTGCTCTTTAATCTGGATCTTACCCAGATAGCATTGCTTCAAGTACTCATTAAAGCATTTTATTTACGGATAGATTTTTAATTAACAACTTTTAAAAATTATAAAGGTTGATAAAGTTTTGCTTTTCTTCTAAATCATACTATTATGAAGATTTTTTTAAGTCAGAGAATCAATTTCAAGTCATATTTTGAAACCTCTCTTGACTTGAATATAGTAGGCGATTCTTTTGCAGTTATGACATTAACATAAGGGTTTAATAGTGTTTTTTTGAGTCAAATTCATTGGACATATTTTATGAATAGTAGAGAAAAATCTGTTTTTTATATTTTATGAATAAGAAATGAACCCATCTGTCACAATAAGAAATTATCATACACTGAAAATAATTCTGACTATAATAGAAGATTTTTTTCAGTATGTCAATGGTATAAATATAAAAAATTAATAACATTTTTTTAATAGTCAAATTCATTGACTACATCTCCCATATTTTATAAATAGTAATTCCCACAAACCCATCTTCCACGATCATATGGGTGATAAGGAAGGTAATAAATCATTATCTAGAACAGCCCCATAACAGCCATCACCATATCAAAGGTCAATCCCAGCACAAATAGAATGTTTATGTGTTTGATTGTGAGTTAAATTCCACAATGTGACAAGCAACCTGACGGTGTTCCCAATACAAACAGAATGTTACCAAATTTCACTCAGATCAGACCAGGACAGCAAAAGACTGTGCACCTGGATGAGTCCAAGTTTACTATCTGATCCCTCTGAAATTTCGTATTACCTATTCACATACAGTACTCAATTGAGGAAAAAACCATTTGCTCGAATCCCAACCCACAAAATCAGTTTGAGAAATCCCTTTCCGAGCACTGCCGGAAGACTTTAGAATCAGTTGTTTTGTGTCAGATCGTCGTATGTTTGGATAAACATGTGCAGCAGTATATCTAGCTTTACCCAGTATATGCAAGCCACAAAAAGTGGGTATTTCCGTATTTCCACACACTTGTAGAAAAAGGCAAAACAAACATATCAGGCTGTGTCCAATCAAAGCCCTCTCTTGTGCTTCGAGTCCGTTCAAAACTGTAGCACCCCCAATCTGACGCACCTCCCACCAAACAAGAAAAACAATGACTTAATAGCAATCATCACACGTCTGATCAATGTCTAATTTTTGCCGTTTACTGTGCAGAATATGCCTACACTCTGCAAGTTGATGAGAAAAGTGACATCTACAGTTTTGGGGTCGTTTTGCTGGAGATTTTGACGGGCAGGAGGTCGGTGGATTCAGAATTCGGGGACGCCATTAACATAGTGGATTGGGTGCGCGCCAAAATCCAAACAAAAGAGGGCATTTTGGAAGTTCTGGATCAAAATGTAGGAGCTTCCTGTAGCTCTGTACAGGAAGAAATGATGTTGGTTTTGCGAGTGGCTCTGCTCTGCACAGCCAGGTGCCCTGCAGACCGCCCCTCCATGAGAGATGTGGTCTCCATGCTCTCAGAAGCCAAGCCCCGCAGGAAATCCTTGCTCAATCTTCATTGCCTTCAGCAAGAGCAGAACAATCTTCTTCGCAGTTCCAGTTCGAAGTCAAATCCCTCTTCTCAAGAAAGCAGCCCTGCAGCATCCAGAATAGTAGTCTGAAGTGAACAGAGCTGTCATCTTTCTTCTCTCTATATATGTAAGTAGGCAATGGCAGACAATATTGTTGCTTGGAACTCTCATGCATGATGTTTCTAAATGCCTAGATGAAGTTTTGCAGTAAGTGCTGTGTTGACCTAAGCTGCTGTGTAGAGTAGTTTTCTTTTTCAATTGGGGAAATGATTTTTGGGAGAGTCCTATTAAGCATGACGAGTGATCAGGCTTCTTCTGTACATAAACATATATTTCTAGTCAATGAATCAGCATTCCTTGAGAAAACAATTTTTTTGCTGTTTTGTCTTGGTCTATGGTGCAATCTTCTCTTGTTTGCTGTGCTGTGAATCGGAATGGGTGCATTACATAAGTTTAATATGATTGCAATTTTCAAGTGAAGAGAAGTAATTAATAATCCAGAGCGCTCATGATACCAGCAATGTCTTATGAAAATGGATAAAATAATGAATTTTGTATTGAGGTATTCTAGTTTGAGCTTGTTCTTTCTATATTTCAAAATTAGTCAAAAATGATTGAGGTAAGGTGTCGTTAGGTTGAGTCAAAAATGATTGAGGTAAGGTGTCATTAGGTTGCTCGTTATTTCATGATATTAAAAAAAATAAAAAAATTAACTTATATATTTATCAAAGACATCATGTGAACAAAAATAATTTCACAAGTATATAATTTGAGTGATAAATGTAATAATCTAAAAAAATGTAATGTCTTTTTAACATAAAATTATTTAATCAAATAGAAGAATGATATGTAAATATCTCACATCCACAAGATTTTAAAAGTAAAATAGAATAATTTTTTAAAAATAGATTTGAATTATTTTGAAGGGTGACCTTTAAAATTTTCTAATTATGTCATTCACATCTACTTATTACCTCCAATATATAAATCTCCTAATAACATAATGAATGTGTGAAACATTAATTTCAATGTTGACTTGATATGGGCTTATAATTATTATAACTAGAAACTATCATAATATTGAATTATAAATATGTAGGCCCGAATTGGCCATCATATATTCCACTACATTACATTGGCTTGATCTGCCTTTCTTTTCAAGTGAGTGTTGTCCTCAACATGCCTTTCTTTTCAAATAGGTGTTGTCCTCAATGCTTAGCAATGGATATTTTTTAATAGATTCTTCATCTTCCCATGTGGCATCTTCATTTGCCATGTTCTTCCATTTTGACTAGATTTTGTAATCATCCTAGTTTGTAGCCTCTTTGCTTCTCTAAATTTTTGCCTTTGGTTCCTTTATCTTGTCATTCTTCCTCCTTCCTCAAGCTCTCAAAATTTTATTTGAGATATAATTTTATTGTCCGTGACCTTCAAATATAATGCTCAAAGATTGGGTGCATTTGAGTAGATTGTGGCAGTTCTAGTGTGTATGTTATATTACCAATTCCTTGTAGTACCTTGTAAGTATCATAATATTTAGGTGTCATCTTGTTTTTTGTTTTTTTCCTTAATCAAATCTAAGACATTTATTTATATGGTTGTAGCTTTAAAAATACCCAATCATCCACTTTAAAATATCATTCACTTCTATGATGATTTTCTTGTTGTTTCATCCTAGTTTGTACCACACAAAAATTTGCTTCTGGGGTCAAAAGACCTTTTTGAGGTTGAAAATGCTCCTCTAGTACACTCACTTGTGGTTGAATTCTCACTAAAGATAAAATAGATAGAGGAGGGTACACAAAGAACGCTTTGAATGGTGACATCTTGGTAGAAATATGAGATGAAATATTTATAACCACCATTTCACTAGTGGTAACCAATGAGGATTTTCAGAGTGTTTCTCAGATTCAAACTAATAAAGATTAGCCTCCAAATGCTTATTAACAACCTCCATTGTCCATCTAATTGATGGTTGTAAGAAGAGTAAGAAGCAATTTGTGTACTCAAACAAAGAATGTATTTTTTTACAAATGACTTATAAATATAGGGTCATGATCACTTACTATAATTTTTTAATGCCATATAGCTTTTGAGGTGTCAATTGAAAATCTATATCAATTATACTATGTAAGAAGGGATGGGACATGACACAAAATAAGCATATTTTTTGAGTTGTTTGACAAGGAATATGGTGACATTATTCCCTTTTTAACTTGGATAAATCAATTATCTACTCGTATTAGTGATGTAACTTCTACCATAGATGGGTGAAAATGATCTCAGGAGAAGGAGATAGACCAAGGGTCTAAAGGCTTATAGATGGTGTGGGTCCTTGATTCTCCTAGGCATGTGAATCTTGTAGTTCACAACCATAACTTACTAGATCCAACAAAAAGCTACACTTGCCAATTTTTAGTTGGTACTAGAGTAGCTCCAAAAACACAACAACCCCTACATGTATAAATTTTCACAATTTTGCAAGATAACCTCAAGAGAAGGTTGACTTCCTTTTTCTATTTTACTTCTACACTACAACTAAGTAAAAATACTCTAAGTGATGCACAATAGAAACTAATCCAACATATTATAGCAATTCATAGGGGGAAATGGCTAGATGAACAATAAGGATAGAGAAATAAAATAAAATAGTGGGTGACATTACCTCAAATGAGGTGATCAACCATCTTTCTTATACACATTGCCTCAAGAGAAGGTTGACTTCCTTTTTCTATTTTACTTCTACACTACAACTAAGTAAAAATACTCTAAGTGATGCACAATAGAAACTAATCCAACATATTATAGCAATTCATAGGGGGAAATGGCTAGATGAACAATAAGGATAGAGAAATAAAATAAAATAGTGGGTGACATTACCTCAAATGAGGTGATCAACCATCTTTCTTATACACATTGAACAAATTCTCACTCATGACCATACAAATGCTTGTGGTAGGGATAATTCAACTTGCTTTATGTAAACTTATCTATGCATAGAATGACATTAATTAGAATTTATAACCAACATGTGTTTAAATATACACAAATAATTTACTTTCATTTAGAGGGCAATATGTAGACGAACACACATTCATGAACATAAATCAGGGGTACTCTGTGAGATGAGTTATGAAGAATAAAAGCCAAAAGTTTAGTGGTAAATTAGTGATTTATTACAAGAGCCAAAATATATTTACATTGAGGTTGAGCTCATGCTTAAACAACAACGAGGAATTTGGATGTGTAGTTGTGCAACCAAATGAGCTTGAATTTACTTCTCTATTACTTTGGTTTTGGGTGCGATGTTTGTGTTACACGTTTCTTTCATTTACATGTTCACCTAGTTTTGTAGTGTTGTCTTTAATTAAACCAAAAATCCTTCAGTTATTTGATCTATGTAGTATGGGTTGGTAGATATAAATCCCATCATAGTTGTTAGGGATTTGTATCCCTATTCTAGATGATTGTTAGATTGGGATGAAGAAAATAATTAAGATTATGTATTCACATAACAATCAACAACACTTACAAAATATATCTAACGACACATATAAATAAATAGAACAATATGCTTCTGCAATATTACACACACAAAAAAAGCAAGCAAATAGAATAATACGCATCAACAAGATTACAGAAAAAATATAAATGGAAGTAAATGGAACAATATGCATGTACAAGATTACATAAGACTTAAATATTTGCATAGGAAATCCTTACAAGAGAAAAACCACCACCAAAATATGTTTGTAATTATATTATTTAGGATCATCAAAGATACAATGAAATGAAGTCTTTTGTACAGTTTCATTCTACATCATACTTCTTTTAAATTAGTTTACGTTTCACACAAAATAGTATTTAATCCAACACTATTATTTTAACCTATACAACTATCTAACCTTCTAGCCTCAACACCTCCACATGAAATGATAAATATAAATGTTTGCATGGGAATACTAACTATCTAACTAAGCAATCAAAATTTGGAATCCCAGGAGACATATAACTATAGTCTAATCATAACATAATGTCAACATACCACACATATCACCAAGGATGATTTCTCCACATGGATATTCATCTTATATTTGTAGTCATTGCCACATACTATAAATCAATAGTTATATCCATAATCTTGTTTCTATACATACACGTTTTTGGCATAACTGCCACTTCTAGCTCTATTAAAATTAGGGTCCTAGGTTACTAATAAATACAAATAAGTATTAAATAAGTAAATTAAGAATTACAAAATATATAGAATAAAAACATTACATAGTATATACATGGGGAAAACCTTTCTTGGTATAAAATCTCATAAAACATCATTTCATTTCAGAAAACTTATGGAACAGTCTATTGAAACATAGTCCAAACTTGAGAACCATTTATCCTTACTTTACATGGCTAATAATTTCTCTTATGCATAAGGATAGAATTCACTATTCATCTCCAAATTTAATACCTCTCAATGTGAGAGAACCTCCATAAATATAGGAGAAGGGGTGGAAAAATACATGAAGGGGTATCGTGAATGTATGAAAATGTGAATGAAAATAAAGAAACAAATGAATGCAAGATCCAAACTCACAATCCACACAATCATGATATGAAGTCTAATATCTATGCACAAATCAAATGATAAACAATAATACCAACACAAAGACCTTAGGAGACTCTATTATTGCTTGAGATTTTCTTGAATATTTTGATATGGTTGCTCTTCAAAAAAGCATAACCATGACTTACATGATCACCTTATTCAGAAGAATCTTGAAGCTGCTAGAATTCTAAAGGAATTACAATAAATTGGTCTAGGTATATGTCCCTATTTTGGTCATTGTTGTTTTGTTGATAATTGGTTGTTGGGTCTCTTCTGCCTTATGGTTTTTGGCAACATTTTGATGTAAAGGGTTTCAGGGCCCCTTCAAAACCTATTTTACCTTAATAAAAAATATAAGTTATTACTTTGGAAATATATGATAGTCATTTTTTCTTTCTTAAGGACCTCGTGACATATTCTTACAATAAAATAAAATCAAAACCTCATTGGGGAGGCCTAATTAATTGAATGCTCTTTTCTTAGTGAAATGATCATGAGATGGGTAATTAATAATACACTTCTACTCTTACAAGTAACTTTACTAGCCACGAATTCCATAAGATTACTAGTAAAAATTCTTGAAGGACCTTGTAGATACTCTTCCTTTAGGGAAGATTAGGGAGTTTGTGTAATGAGAGGCTTTGAAGCTTGAGTTAGGTTTTTTTGAGATTCTACATAAGGTAACCATATAGTGCATAGTGTTATAATGAGTGCACCAATCCAATATGGATCTCCTCTTCTAGAACATTATGCAAGGGCATAAGGACTAAGACCTAGATAGAGGAGCATTAAGACATAGATGATAAAGATGATGAGAAACATGGAGACAGAGTGGCTAGAATGAATTATATCTAGGTCGATTCTCCATTTAGTTGTTTCATTAGTGACCACTACATAGGTTACTTTGTCTCCTTAGGATAGTCAAGATGGACATTCCTCATTTTTTCCATCAGTCTTTTGGAATTCTACACTTTCTACAATCGAGAAAGAGAATTCCTCTTTTATAAAAGCATTATAAGTAGGGTTAGATTAAGAGGTGGACATTTCACTTTGGGTGCCACAATATAAAGTTGAGGTTGAGAAGGAGGGAATGCCTTGTTGTAGATAGGCATAGCTAGTTGGGGGAAATCATACCCATCATACTCAAGCAATTTTGGCTAGTATGAGAATTTGGAAATAAAAATTAATTTGCATTGCACATAAAGATTGCATCAATATAGACATATTAGGAATGGTGGTTCTAAGGTAGAATATAAAAACTTCACATGATAATGGTTTGATTGTTGGATAAAAATTGTCTCAAACTTTTTGAAAGCATAAATTGAAGAGAGCTTCTAGTGGAGCACGTGTTTGATGTTTTGAATGTGGTCCAAAAGGGACACAGAGTATCCTATTTGCATCAAACACTCATAAAATAGTCTTCCTAAAGCATCTCAATCATTAAAGCTTATAGAAAGAAGTGTGCATAACCATTCCATAGCTTTGGTTCTAAAAGAGGCAATAAAGAGCCTTGGTGCCATGTCCTAAATATTGTCATTATGTAACACACATAAATTAGCCAAATCCTTGATATGATGTATTGAGTAATATGAAAATCCACATTTAACAAGGTGACCCTTCATGAGAATGATGGGTAGCTCCTCCCAATATATAATTTTGAGAGGGGTATCATTTTTCCAAGTCACAAAGGTTTTGTTCCTTGGCATCACCATTATTGGTGGTAGAGGAGCCATAAGACATGGATTTAGAGGAGAAAATTGTTTGATGATCCTCATCTTAGGAAGATTTTATTTAGGTGAGAATCCACTAGGAAATAATTCTTGTGTCAGAGATGAAAAAAAAAAATATATCTCATACATTTGCACTTTGTTTGCACGAAAAGTAATAAAAGGAGATGGATTCATTAGGTGAATATGAATACAAGATTTTTATCAAGAAAAATCCCTTTTAGTCTTCACCAGAACCTAAAAGAGTAGTTAGTTAAAGCATTATAAATAAGATTACACAAATACTAACTTAAAGTATTAAAACGAGTGGGAAAATTGAGATACATATGAATGGTCTGTCAGAAAAGTTGTAAGTAGTGGAATTCATACCATGAATGTTGGAGGAAATAATCTCATTGGAAGGAGATAGATTGATTATTGATTCTTATACAAAAGTGTGAGTCGTCAACTCTCCTAGGTGTGCAAATCTTGTAGTTTATGACCACTACTTACCAGATCTAATAAAAAGATGTGCCCATGGATTTTTAGCTAGTACCTAAGAAGTTTATATATCATAAAAACTATCTATATAATTTTTAACAAATTTACATGTGATCATTCAAAGAATACCAATACAAACTACTATAAGAGATGTGAAATACAACTAATCTAGCTTATGCTAAAAATAGAAAATGAAAATAGATAGGACAATAAGGGTTAGAAGGAAATAGGGTTAAAGGGGGTTGCAAATGACTTAATGCCTTATTCTCATGCGCATTATCATAATGATTATAGTATACAAACTATTTCATTTTGTTTTCTACTATCTTATCCATATGTCTAATACTACTAAGAACTTTGTGACACATGTGGTTGTCATATTTACTCAAGTTTCTTACCAACATTCTCCATGAGCATAAAATGTTCCCTCATCCTCAAGACTATGTTATTTAACTCCTTACTATTGCATCCCTTATAACTTTGTTAGCAACTCTTCCTTCTTGACTTGAATATAATGATTTGTAGGATCTTAATCTTCTTATGCTAAGTCTTTACCTTCTGTCAAAACATAATGTTTTAAGGGGTCACTACCCATATGCAATTTTTTTTTTTTTCTAATATAAGTTGATAAAATCTTATGTATATTATATGCTTTATAAAGCATGCACAATTTAAATAATTAACAATTTGATAAACTATTAGATTATTAACTATCCATAAATGATAATTTTGAATGTGTGACTAGTACCTCTTTAGATGTTATTGCAATTCTTTCTCTTATATTCAAGGACCTTCTCTCTGAGTGAGAGAGATGGATACATTTAGAGACTAATAGTGAATTCTATTACTATGCATAAGAGGTATGATTGGTTATGTTGAAATAAGTAGAGGTGCTTCCTTTTTTTTTGTTACCCATAGGAGGCATCCCTGCAACCCAACCCAACGCCCAACCTGTCATATCTTGGTCTTACGTTTTTGCCAAGTTAGGGTCAAGGCGGGACAAGTTGAGGTGAGACTAATCTTCCGAGGCCACGCGGAGCTCTGCAAGGGACCCACCCTGGGCGTGGCTGAGTTAACCAGGTTGGGTACCAGATGAGGCTTGAACCTACGTCAATCATTTGTGTCTTCCAACGGCTCAACCAACCAGTAAACCGTCCATGTCTTCCAAGAGGTGCTTCCTTAGGTTCAACCTATGTTTTATGAGACCATTCTATAAGTTTTTTTTACAATGAATTGATGCTTTACCTTTCCGCCTACGACAAACAACAGTCCAAGCAATACTATTATTAGGAACATCATTACCAAGTGAGAAAATACCCTCAAAGTTTCTATCTGTAGTTGGAGCAGATTGTTGCTTGAATATTGCTAATGTTGAAAAATATTTGGAATAATTTATATATATTTTACCGTTAATCTAATTGGATTGTGTGATCCAATTTACTTTAGATTTTTTTATAAAAATATTACATTTTAAAATTTACACTAGGCTATTTACATCTATTTTGATATAAATTACAAAATGTGATATTTTTATTAAAAAAAATCACATTTTGTAATTTGTATGGACTTTGCCATTAAGCCAAGTGCCTTTTGACTATTATAATATATTGAACAACTCCATTGATTAAGTTTCATATAATAGATTTTACTTTGTGGAATGAGCAATGATGACTTCTTTAAATATACTATTCATTCATAATGGCAAAAGTCTTTTGTTGAATAATTCTTAGATGGTTATGGTTGAAAGTTGCTTCATATATTCTCCGCAATAGACTAATAACAATTTTGTATGCTTTAATTTCTTACAATTAGATAATCATTGACATGCACATTTAGACTTACTACTATTGTGATTTGGAATTTAGAACACAAGTTTGTCTCCCCATAGACCACAATAGGCTTTAGACTTCTATTGCTTTGTGTCTATGATCTTCACTAATTGTATATAGACTACAAGCTTCTTCACTGATAGAACACGTGTCTCAATTTTGAAAGACAAGATTTCTTTACCTCATGAGTTATGTCTCTAAAAGGTGACATCCCATAGTACATTGCTACATGGATGACATCTAATTGTATGTAATCATAAATTCATCACACCTACATTTCCATCAGACAACTTATATAACATATACTAAGTTTTGATTTCTAAACTAAAAAGTGCTACACACTCATAAGTGACTGACATTCTCGAGACTTAATATGTTGCTTAATATGTATGATTTAAGACTTACCCATTTTCATATGCAATGAAAAGCATAATTCCTACTATGGCCTACTTATTGATTGCTTTGTTTATCTTGCAAAAAAAAAAAGTGAATATTAAGAAGATGTGAAGCTAGACAAAGATAGTAAGAATAAGAGTGATAATAAGAGCTAATGACATTATACAACCACCCCATTCTTCACATGGCTGTGGCTATTCTGGCTCCAAAACGGACCTTTCGTACAACGTGATAGTGATGTGTTAGTCAATCGCAGCCGTTTATTGCAAAATCGACAGTGTAAAACACGCGACTAACACGCGTGTTAGTCAATTCGTACTGTCGTTTTGAAACCAAAATAGTCGAGTCCTCTTCACACTATATAGATTCCCTACCATGGTTATAGTCACAATTATGACATTACGAACTATAAAGACTAGAAAAGAGTCCAATTCCCATAATTCTTTTAGATGCTCTCAAGAGTCTAGGCCTATGTTCATGAAATTGCAAAGGACCTATGTTTGTCAAGGGATTCAATTTGCAAATGATGATAATTGTACAAACACCAAAATAACATATATATCTGCCTGCTCAGTTTTGTTTCCTTTTTCCACAAACACTGACAAGATGATAGCCATTCTTCCTTTTAATAATTAAAGCTCCCCATAAATTCTGTGTTTTGAGTACCATATCTGGTAAATAACTCTTAAATGCATTAACAACTGTACAATCTGGTTGACTCAAAAGTTCTGTTAAAATAAGTTGATGAAGTTGATAGTTTGGCAATTACTTTAACTTGAAGAAAATACTTTGTAGAGCTGTTTTAGTTTGATTTTCTCATACTTTATTTGCTTCTCTTGTTTTAGATTTTGTGCTTCCCTTTTTTTTGGATGTAGGAATTATTTTTGTTTGTCACATCACTGATATATTGTATTCAACTGGTAAGATGACTTTATTTTCTGTAATAATTTGCTGAGCTGATCTGTAAGTTTTCCTTGATGGCATGATATCTTGCTTTTGATGGACAATATAGTGAAAAATGTGTAAGAAAATATTGAGGTCTGAATGGAACGTTAACTGTGTGTTTAACCCTGTTCTCTTGCATGGAACATTTAGTGGTACAAACTACTGAAATAAAGAATTATTAATAGGAAATTATAATGGTGTTTCTTTAAGCATATCTTATTGATCATGCCATTAACTTAAATATGTGATAGAGCATTAGATGCTATAACAAATGAATAACTAACTCGTTCATTTACATTCTATTATAGGCAATCCATCATAGTAGTCTTTATTGTAAGATTTTGATCATTGCGACTTATAAGGTTTAAACAATATAATTTGTCCTAACCATTGCATAAAACTCGTATTTCCCCTTTGCAATCAAAGATCCTTAAAATAAAAAATATTTTAATCTTTGAAGCCATGGCGTAGAATATTTTGAGGGGTGAGATTAAAGCTATTCTAATTTCTTTATTACAAATCTTGTACGGACCATCTACGAGCATTTTGATCTATATGAAATACAATCCAAGATCTTTATGTTCAATATACACCTTTCATGTCTACAGATTTGCACAGCTTTAAGGAATACGATGTTTTATCTCTACACGTGACAAATGAACATATCTAAAACTATTAAAAGAATATATCTACATGACATTTAGACATAATAAAAGAAACATCATTTATTATGAATCAAAAGTCATTAACCCTCTTCAAAATATATTTAAATTTGTCTAAGCATGTTAAAGTCTTAGCTAAATTATAATACTGTAAATAATTCTCAAAGAAAAATGATAACCCATGTTTTCTTTGAACAAATAAAACAAAAGTTACAACAATCCATCTTCCAAATTCCTTACAAGAAGACTATACACACCTAATATTTTCCTAGTACAACTTTGTCCCAACTTAAGTTAAATAATTACATTATCTAGTTAATTCATCTCACCTAATGTACTCTAGCTAATTAAATAATTCTATTATCTAATTAGCCCCTTTAATCTTGCACTCACATTTCAATACTTATTTAATTAACCTCTTTTACCTTTCACTCACAATTCAATAATTTTTATTATTTAACTACATTATTTTCCATCTCACATGGCTAAAATAATTAAATAATTTTAATATTATTTAATTATGGCTATATTTCCTCTACCAAATTCCAAGAATAAAGAGAGTCCCGAATACACTTGTCCCCCACATTCTCTATGGTTGCAACAACTTACTATTTTTTAGTAAGTGTATCCTAGCCCTTCACATTCAAACAACCTCCATCATGACCCTTCATTCTCCCTTCAATGCTAGGAAATGCTTATCATTCATCTCCCACCATTGATCATTTCATCACATCTTCACCATCCATTGTTTTTCTTAAAAAATCTATAAATTAAGATACCATCCTATGTATTGTATCCATTCTATTTAAGCTAACTATATGCCATGAAAATAGCTAGGCAAATTTTGCACACGAGAGCATCACATCTCAATCTTACTGGAGGAAATCAAACTTGCAATAAAATTCCATGTTAACTTTGTTTTATTTTTTAAAATGTTACTTTACTTTGAGTTCCCTTGCATGCTCTATGAGATATTTGCTTCAATTTGGAATAGGGAGGTTTTACTTGCATTTGTTTCCTACTTGCATTTCTAGGCTACTAATTAGAGACTTTAGAATCTTAACCACTAGTACCATGAAAGCTCATTTTTTGTATGCCATTATAAAAACTATATTAGACAATGTATTTAGAAACAAAATACATTCTTTCTTATATGTGTGTTAAGGACATAATCAAATTAGTGAATGAATGAGAATATGTTAAAAATATATAATAGTATTATTTGAATTTGTCTCTTGTTATGTCCTAAATCATAGAACTCCTCTTTACCTCAAGGCTAGGTCTTTGTCTTCAAGAAGGGAAAATAGGGCTTCATCAATAGGTTTAGGATGGTTAAAAGTTAACAAATGATAGTGAGTAATCTCTCCTACACTTTGAGCTTAATTTAGATTTAGGAGGGTGCTTTGTGAATCAATTAGAATGTGACATGACTGCAATAGATCTATAACTATACCTATCTATATAAACTTGACCCATATAATTTTCACTAGATCAAGACCTATTGGTTATCTTAGACCTCCTTTCTAGTTGATATACTAATTTGCATGAGTACCTTCAGATAATAACAATATGATTATATCTTAGGATGATTTCATTAAAAAAATTACACATTTATTGTTGGAATATGAAGTCAATTCTAGTGTTATTCTAGCAACTTGATGAATAGTCATCATGTGGAAAGTTGTCTTCAATTAGGACTGTACAACTCATATTTAAAATGCTACAAAAAGACATGTTTTATTAACACTTTTGAAGGTTGTTGTAGCTGTGAAAATTCCTGAGAAATACAATATGCAAGATCTTTGCATGTGGTTTTTTCCTAGTATATTTTTACTAGGATTCTCCACATCAATCTATGTGTTTATTGTTTATAGCTTTCTCTATATAATTTTGTATTGTATATTTTCATCATATTAGCAAGGTGAAAACACATTGGATGTGATCATCTAAATGTATAATGGTTTGTGATCACTCAATAATTTTTCTTAGTTGTATAATTAAATAATGAACATGTGTAATTCTTACTTGTACTTTCTATAACTATTGGTGAAAATTTGTTTTTGTTTTTTAGTGTGTGTGGAGAGTTAATTTCTTCAATATTGATGTATTATTGGGTCAAAAAAAGTTATATTGAACCAATACAAATAGAAAATAATGAGAAGTGTTGCATAACAATCACATCCACTTAATGGTCCTTCTCTGAACTAATTAAGACTCATCTATAAAAAAAATAGATTATTAGAATGATATTTTTTAATAAATTGTAGTGTCCCAACACCAATAAAATTCCTATTATAATCACACCAACAATTATGGTGAAAGAGAATTTAATAAGCGAGAGGGATTGTTCTACCTTTTTACCCAAAAACTCTCTAAAATGCCAACAATTGGCAAAGAAGACATGTGATTACACAGACCTACTTTTATGGCTACCTCTTTTCCACTTAAGGAGCTACTCTAATGGTGAATACACTAAAAAAATTTGAAACCTTGAATACTCTACAATTTAGTTCTATGGAAACCCATGATTGATTAGCCCTTACAATGGAAAATGAGCATGTATTTATAGATCTCTAACCCAAGTCTTCAAGTTTGTGAGAGAAAACATGACCACATGGTACTAAAGATATTGTCCACACTCTAGTCATCAATCTCTTTAATGCCCACATATAAAATTTTATCCCTTCCCGATTTATAGAGATACTTGGAAAAGTGAGAGAATTACTTACAAAAATTGTCATCGTTTTGATCATTAATGGTTGGTAGATACGAGTATACAAAGCCAAAAATGGGCCCATAAAATCAACTAAAAGGTGACTTGGGTATGGCCTATATGTATCAAGATCTAAAAATACTAGTTATTACATTAACTAAGGCATGGGAACTTTTACCCCCTCTTCTCTTTGAATCCATGCTTGTGCTAGAAAAAAATCTTCAAAATAATCAAATCAAATTTTGTAGTTCTATAATCCTCATTAGATTATTAATCTCAATCTAGGATATAACTCTCTTTTACCATTGAAATAGTATGTGAGTTCATCTCATTTTTTGGTGAATAGTGTATTTTGGGAAGTACGACCCTATTATGAATGTCAGGTCATCAAACTTGGTCATAAATTACCTTTTGGATTGTGCAAGTGGTGCATGAAAGTTATAGTGAAAATGGTGGGAGCTTCATACTTCTAGGGTTAGGGGTAAATTATATTTCATACCATTGGTTGGGATATTAAGGATTGCGAGTGATGAAGAAATCATACCATTTAGGTATGTAGAATAGGGTAATTTAGAGAAAGAAATCTCAATAGGGTTAGATATTTTAGACTGTTGAGGATTAGGATTCAGATATATCTTATAACATGGACTAAGAGGAAAGGAGGGGTGAAAGTTTAACTTCAAAAAGAGATCCAAAGGTATTGATGGAGTCCAAGGTGTCAAGCTTGGGGAAAGGGAACTCTGATAGTCCAACAAGAAAAGTAAAAAGTCCTTATGGGATAAAGAAATTTAAAAGTCTAGTACCACTTAAATACATAAAGGATTAGTGCAAATTTTTAGGGATCAAAGCTCACGGATTTCAAGGAAATGGTATTGGGGGGGTTGAAGTCCACAAAATTGGCACTTAAAATTATCTAAGGCGTTGGGTTGGGGTTTCAAGGCTTGGGTGGATGTTATGCCAACATGGGGGGGTTTGATGGTTTAAAATCTCTACTTAGAATAATTTTCAAGACAAAGGACCATGATGTCATGATTGGGTGGATATGTATGCTGAGAGGATGAAGTATAACATATTGATAAGGAAAATTTTGAAGATGAAGATGGATGGGATGACATACTAGATGGACAACTTCAAAAGTCCAAAACTTTGACATCATAGAAAATGACTTGAAAATGCCCTATACTCAAAAAAAATTAGACTTATGCATGTTTTGACTCATCGAGAACACAAGAAAATGTCACTTAGGTAAAATGAAAAACAAAAAACCACACAAGGATTTCTTGAATCAATTATAAGCAATTGGTAAAAAGAGGTATAGATGCACAAAGAAACTATGACTCAATGAAAAAATTGATAATGTGAGATTGAGTCCCAACAAATATTATACACATAACTAATAAATTTGAAGATGTTTTTTAGTGTATTCATACTGTAGACACCTAAAATTGTCCTATCTAATTAAATACATATTTTTATTTATTTAATTATTTTAAGCCTAATTCTTCTATTAATTGAATAAATCTTTATTTATTTAATTAATTCATTTATCCTCTTCGAGCCTTATTTCTCATTTAAATAAATGCTTTTATTTATTTAAATTATCCTTCCCCTAAATTAAATAAATACTTTTATTTATTTAATTGATCCCACTTCTTCTATTAATTAAATGAATCTTTATTTATTTAATTAATTCATTAGCCTTTTCTACCCATGACACATGCCATTCATCTCTTAATTCCTACACTACCTACCCCTTTATTATTTTCTTATTTCTTTTACCTACCCTCTAATCCTAGCTGGCCATTTATCTTTTACACCTCTCAATTGTATCCCTCCATTTCTTACAGTGTCTTCTATATAAGAGGATGTTTCTTTCATTATCAATCTCTTCCAAGCATTCTAGCATTTGAACTTTCATATGCGATCAAGCCTACTTGCAACCACACTTTCGTTCTTTGTTGAGCTTTTATGCACACATAAAATCTGAGAGCAAATATATCAAGCAATATCAATGGAGATAGGAAGAATGGAGATTCAAACCCTATTGGACATGTGATGGTATAACCTTTGTCATTTCATTGATTTACATTTGTCTTAGGTAATCTTCATATGTTATGGTGGATCTTTGTTGTTGTTAGGATAGGGTTTTGTGGTTGAATCTATTTTAGCCTTTCAATATTGTTGTTTCCATTTTTACCATAAACATTTTGGCACACCCGGTGGGACCTTACCCCTTTTGCATTTAACATCTTGGTTGCAGATTTTATGCTTTTGAAATTGCAGATCTGACATTTTCGACAACATTTTGACATTTTCGCATCTACATCTTCTGAAACCATGTTTTTGTTTTTCTGTTGCATCTGTGACCTCTTGAATCGCATCTGCATCCCCGACAATATTTTACATTATTTTTCAGATTGCAGAGCCATGTATGTGTTCCCGAATCACATTTATGAACCTTTTAACCACGTATGTGTTGCAGATTCACGTCTGTGTTTTGGAGCCGCGTCTATGAGGTTTAAAGTCACGTTTAATTTTTAAAATGGTACTTTACCTTGAGTTCCCTTGCATGCTCTATAAGAGATTTGCTTTAGTTTGGAATAGGGAGGTTTTACTTGCATTTGTTTCCTACTTGCATTTCTAGGCTACCACCTAGAGACTTTAGAATCTTAACCACTAGTACCATGAAAGATCATTTTTTTATGCTATTATAAAAACTATATTAGACAATGTATTTAGAAACAAAATACATTCTTTCTTATATGTGTGTTAAGGACATAATCAAATTAGTGAATGAATGAGAATATGTTAAAAAAATATAATAGTATTATTTGAATTTGGCTCTTGTTATGTCCTAAATCATAGAACTCCTCTTTACCTTCAAGGCTAGGTCTTTGTCTTCAAGAAGGGAAAATAGGGCTTCATCAATAGATTTAGGATAGTTAAAAGTTAACAAGTGAGTGTGAGTAATCTCTCCTACACTTTGAGCTTAATTTATATTCAGGACGGTGCTTCTAGAGTTATTCTTAGGTGCTTTATGAATCAATTAGAATGTGACATGACTGCAATAGATCTATAACTATACCTATCTATATAAACTTGACCTGTATAATTTTCACTGGATCAAGACCTATTGGTTATCTTAGACCTCTTTTTTAGTTGATATACTACTTTGCATGAGTACCTTAAGATAATAACAATATGATTATATCTTAGGATGATTTCATTAAAAAAATTACACATTTGTTGTTGGAATATGAAGTCAATTCTAGTGTTATTCCAGCAACTTGACGAATAGTCATCACGTGGAAAGTTGTCTTCAATTAGGACTCTACAACTAATATTTAAAATGCTACAAGAAGTCATGTTTTCTTGACACTTTTAAAGGTTGTTGTAGCTGTGAAAATTCCTGAGAAATACAATATGCAAGATCTTTGCCTGTGGTTTTTCCTAGTATATTTTTACTTGTACTTTATATAACTATTGGTGAAAATTTGTTTTTGTTTTTTAGTGTGTGTGGAGAGTTAATTTCTTCAATATTGATGTCTTATTGGATAAAAAAAAGTTATATTCAACCAGTACAAGTAGAAAATAATGAGAAGTGATGCATAACAATCACATCCACTTAATGGTCCTTCTCTGAAATCATTAAGACTCGTCTATAAAAAAATTAGATTATTAGAATGATCATTTTTAATAAATTGTAGTGTCCCAACAGTAATAAAATCTCTATTATAGTCACGCCAACAATTTTGGTGAAAGAAAATTTAACAAGTGAGAGGGATTGTTCTACCTTTTTACCCAAAAACTCTCTAAAATGACAACAATTGGCGAAGAAGACATGTGATTACACAAACCTACTTATGTAGCTACCTCTTTTCCACTTAAGGAGCTACTCTAATGGTGAACACACTAACAAATTTTGAAACCTTGAATACTCTACAATTTAGTTCTATGGAAACCCATGATTGATTAGCCCTTACAATGAAAAATGAGCATGTATTTATAGATCTCTAACCCAAGTCTTTAGGTTTGTGAGAGAAAACATGACCACATGGTACTAAAGAGATTGTCCACACTCTAGTCATCAATCTCTTTAATGCCTACAGATAAAATTTTATACCTTCCTGATTTATAGAGATACTTGGAAAAGTTAGAGAATCACTTACAAAAATTGTCATCGTTTTGATCATTAATGGTTGGTAGATACGAGTATATAAAGCCAAAAATGGGCCCACAAAATCAACTAAAAGGTGGCTTGGGTATGGCCTATATGTATCAAGCTCTAAAAATACTAGTTATTACATTAACTAAGGCATGGGAACTTTTACCCCCTCTTCTCTTTGAATCCATGCTTGTGCTAGAAAAAAATCTTCAAAATAATCAAATCATATTTTGTAGTTCTATAATCCTCATTAGATTATTAATCTCAATCTAGGATATAACTCTCTTTTACCATTGAAATAGTATGTGAGTTCATCTTGTTTTTTGGTGAATAGTGTATTTTGGGAAGTATAACCTTATTATGAATGTCAAGGCATCAAACTTGGTCATAAATTAACTTTTGGATTGTGCAAGTGGTGGGTGAAAGTTATAGTGAAAATGGTGGGAGCTACATACTTCTAGGGTTAGGGATAAATTATATTTCATACCATTGGTTGAGTTATTAACGATTGAGAGTGATGAAGAAATCATACCATTTAGGTAATGTAGAATAGGGTAATTTAGAGAAAGAAATCTCAATAGGGTTAGATATTTTAGATTATGGAGGATTAGGATTCCAATATATCTTATAACATGCACTAAGAGGAAGGGAGGGGTGAAAGTTTAACTTCAAAAAGATATCCAAATGTATCGATGGAGTTCAAGGTGTCAAGCTTGGTGAAAGAGAACTCTGACAGTCCAACAAGAAAAGTCAAAATTTCTTATGGGATAAAGAAGTTTAAAAGTCTAGTTGTAATACCCCGCCAAGAAACCCTAAAGGATACAACTACAAACACTCTAAAAGAGTGTAAAATATGTTTCTTTTAAACAATTCTGAACACATAGCATAAAAGATAAACATTGCAATAGAAGTTTCACAAGCAGAAGACTTAACTCAAACTCCTAAAGGGTTTCCCAACATGGATTACTCAACTAAATTAATCTTGACTTAAGAGAAATTAATCCACTTAAGAAGTATATATATACACATAAAATTGGCTATGAGCAATTAAATAAATATTTTATATTTACTTAATGATTATTCTTCTATTAAATAGTTAATTTGAAAAGATTAATTTATTTAATATTTCATTAGTCTTATTATTCTATTAATTAATTTAATTTAAATATGTAATTAATTCATTCATTATATCCATTTCTTCTAACCAATTAATTAAATATATAATATTTAGTTATCTCCTATCCACTATCCTATAGTTCCATTATTAAATAATTTCATAATTATTTAATCTTCCTTTTCCAACTCACCCTCATCTCTATATCATCTTCTTCTTTTCCAACTCATCAATCATGTGGCTAAAGATATTAATATGCATCATTATCTTCAAACTTCCAAATTCATTTTGCAAATAATGTGTATGTGCACACATTCCTCAACCTCCCTATACTCTCTCCAACCTTCCTACATCTTTGGATGGAGTTGAGTCCACTTGTTCTCTTATCCCTAAATCTTCTCCAACTATCCTATATTCTCTCAAGTCTTCTCCTCAGTCAAGGTGAGTCTTTTGACACTTGGCTTCTCCTTCCACCTTTTCCTCCATTCTATAGGTGTAGGAGGAATATCCTCCACCTTTATCTCTCACGTCTCAACCTCTTTCTCATAGCCATCCAAATTACAAGATTTAATCAGGACCGGTGATCTCTGCCACCTAAGCTTATGCACTCAAAAATCTATAAATAGAGGTCTCCTAAGCCATTTTTAAAAATAATAGCTAATCTCATAGTTAATTAGGAGTCTTTATCTTTGCATCCATGAGTTCACTTGTTTAGTATTTTTAGAGTTTTTGAGAAATTTAGCATAAATCATTATCATAGCATTAGTTTTGCATATCATAGTATCTATCAGTCCATTCCACACTTGCCATCTTGGAAGCTACCAATGCTTATCTAAGAGAAAATCATTTGCAACTAAGAACAATGTGGTTAGGACACAATGAGACATAAATTATGAAGGTATAATCTTTTATTTTCTTTTATTTCATGTTGTTTCATGGGTTGAAGCTTGAGTTATATTTGCATGATGGACTAATGAGGTTGCAAGTAATTTCTTTGAGGCGAAACTTAAGTTGATACAATATATATATCCATTATGAACTTAATTACACTAAACAATGATTGTTTCATACTTTGCATGAGATAACACTAACATTTCTATGCTTCATTCATGATAATACATTCATTTACATTACAACAATGATTTAATTAAAGATATAAAACATATCATCTAAATCTCATCATAATATATTATTTTTACATTGCAAGGATAACATAATATTACAATTGCACTTAAAACATCAAGTCTCATAAAAATACATAATGGTTACATCAAGTTACAACTATCGTGAAGGCATACATATAAATATATGATACAACCGACCACATAAGGTCCAAGAGATACAAATATGATCCAAGAAGAACAAAGAGGATCCCACTAGTACAATGGGATGAAGCAAATCCAAGAGATACATCTGGAGCACCTACGAAGCTAATCCCTCACAAGAAATCACACACAAAATACCTGATGGAAAGTGGCACTACCATCTGACCATGTGTCCCAAAAAGGAACCACCCCTCCATGCTAGGAGATAGTAATAAGGCCCTCAAGCAAACCACAATAAAGCATCACATGGTCTAACATGAACATCAAGTACTCACATAAGGCATAAGCATACAAATATGACTCCCACAAGAGTGCTCCAAGTAAAGCCAATGCTTGACTACACACTAGTGAACATAAGGGAAGAGTCTCATCGCATAGCTGGTATGGGTTATCCTGGCAGGCCTCCATAGGCCCCGACCCCCATCCTGGGTTATCCTGGTAGCCTCTCCTGAACCCTTGGCCCCCATCCATGACTCATGTGGACCCAACAAACCTTTCATGAAGACAAGGTAGTTGGTTTGCCATTCTAGGATTTCCCACTGCGTCTTGAGTCTATACTAGCACTCAACCATGAGCGTGGCACAATTAATCTTGATTAATGTTTTAAAACCCAACCCCAATTTATTAATTAAGTTATCACTTATTACTCAACTTCCAAGGGGTTATCCTGGTAGCCATTTTGGGCCTCGACCCCCACTTAGAAGCCACTCTTCCTTATGACACTACACAACCTCCAAAGAACTCCAAGGCAAAACACAAAAGCCAACTGGCACAAGGAGTTCAAAACAAAACTAAAGAACCAACTTGGTTATACAAACCTTCTACCAATGTTAAACCAATTGGAGGTGTGAAACGGACAACTGGTCTATTCACAAGACAAGACCACAATAGAATAAAGCAAGTACAACCACAATCAACACTAAACCAATTATCTTGCATGACAGACTCGCATTCAACAACATACCAACTTGATTCACGAAAATGTCTCTTTTCAAATCAGAAACCAAAATTCTCCAATCAAAGTAAATACTAAGAAAGGTACACATGCACACTAAACATATCCATTTTAAGGAATCATAAAGACCATTCAAAATACAATTAAAAGCTAATGTTATCTAATTGTAGCTTTTTCAATAAACTGATTTCTCCATGATAAGAAAATTCACAATAGGGAAAAAAAATGCATAACAAGGGTCTAAGTCAACATACACTCAAATAGACTTGCACAATGCTTGATTTAAAAACCATACCCACATACATAAGAAATTGTTTCCCTTTTAAATAAAATTAAGCCATTAAATCTCCAAACCAAAAATGATCAACGAAGGACTCACTTTCTATACAACCTGAGTTGGCCTAGTGGTGGAGAATTTGTGCTCTTGAAAGAGAGGTCACAAGTTCAAATCCCACAAGGGGGTAAGGTATGTACACCTCATCGGCTTTGGCCTATTACCGATAAAAAAACAAAAAACAAAGGACTCACTTTCATTTAAATACCATACACCCTTTAAAAGAATAAAAGCAATTTGTAAACTAAATAGGCCATCATTTAAAACAAATATAGATCTTTTCAATTTTGAAAAAGCCAATTTGACTGAAAACAAGTTTCATTTGCATTCAAATTTATTATTAACAAAAATAACAATAAAATATATTTGAAAACTAAAATTATTATTTAAGTCAAAATAGATCTTTCATTTAAAAATCATATTGACTAAATTTAATTCATGATTGTTAAAAGCACTTTATTTTCCAAATTATTATGATAATATCCAGTCAATTATAACATTTATTTCATTCTTTCTAATCCCCAAATTTCTCCTTTTTATGTATACACACACACAGATATATATATATATATATATATATATATATATATATATATATATATATCAATGCGTATATATCTATTTTTCTTTTTAAATTTGTTAATCATTTTTAAAAATCAAAATTTCACTAATCGACTTATTCACATTGAAATATATATATATATATATATATATATATATATATATATTTCAAATTAAAATATACAAAAACCCACTTTAGCAGCCTTGGAAAATTAACCTTTTTTTCACAGCAAAAAAAACACGGGACTGCAACCCTACATGGCACCTGGTATATTCCTCACAATGTGGAGGAGAGGGGGCTTCCACGACTATGGAAATCTCCCCCCATGGAGTGGGGTGAGGAGCCTCCACAACCGTGGAAAGCTCCCGCCCATGGCTATGGTAAGGGGACGCCACAATCGTAGTGGCCTTATATATATATATATATATATATATATATATATATATATATATATATATATATATATATATATATATATATATATATATATATATATATATATATATATTTCAAATTAAAATATACAAAAACCCACTTTAGCAGCCTTGGAAAATTAACCTTTTTTTCACAGCAAAAAAAACACGGGACTGCAACCCTACATGGCACCTGGTATATTCCTCACAATGTGGAGGAGAGGGGGCTTCCACGACTATGGAAATCTCCCCCCATGGAGTGGGGTGAGGAGCCTCCACAACCGTGGAAAGCTCCCGCCCATGGCTATGGTAAGGGGACGCCACAATCGTAGTGGCCTCTCCCCACAGCTATGGGTAGAGAGGCACCCACAACTATGGGAGGCCTCTCCCCACAACATGGGATTTGGCTCCATGCCCCCCCAGAAACCTTTTTTTTTTTAATTAATTTTTTAAAAAAAATATTTTTTAAACAAAATTTCTAGCAACAAACAAAAACAAACCTCTACCCAGAAACAAGGTATGAATATTTGTCAACAAATTGAATGGTATAACATTCAAAATATTCATTTAACAATCTAAATCAAAGATTTAGATACAAAATTTTAAAGATATTTCCAGTTAATCCATATTTCACAGTCCAATTCTTTCTTCCCAAAAAGAAAATTGAAAAAGCTGAAAACCCCATGAACCAATTTTACCCCAAAAGTGAAGGAATCAACTTCTTCCAATTTCACTAAATCTAGATTGAAATCTAGCTATAAGAGAATTCTCAAGAGTAAATTTTTTCAACCAGACAAAGGAAGAAACAAAACAATCACACAATCTCAAATTTTTTTTAAAAGATGAACAAAGCAAAAGAATCAAGCATCCAACCTGCAAATGCTTTCGTGGAAGAAATTTGAGGAAGAGCCAACCAATTCCTTCCAAAAGTCAGAATTTCTTCAAAGAGAGCCAATTTTTCTCCCAAAATGAAAAGACTCCCTTCTCAGACAAAACTCCCAGAATTCTTACCCAAAATCTCTATTAGGTCAAATTTTTTTCCTCCAATATTTCATGTTTTCAAAATGCAAAATTCAAAATACTTTTTCCTACCAAGTTGAATACTTTTCAATTTTAAATAAATCTAATTTCCTCACATACAAAAAGTCAAGAGAAGATATTTCATTTTCACAAATTTAATTACCTTTTTCTAAAACAACACATAACACCAAATTAAATCATCGTATGATATATATAAATATTGACAGTTAATTTAATTGGCTAACTTGGTGAAGTTAATTTATTTGTTTCAATTATATAGGGGTCCTTTTTCAATATGTCCCTAATTTAATTTATCATGATAATACACTTTAACCCTTTTTCAATATATCCCTAATTTAATTTATCATGATAATACACTTTAACCCAAAATTACCCTAAGGTAAAATAATTAATTTCACATATAACACACTAGAAGGATATAACAAATCACAAAATGAAAAACACACAAACTCCACTAAACAAAATAAGGACATGACCCACATACCAATGTCAGAAAAGTGGCCTACTTGGCGATCCAACAAGGTTGACAAATAACTGACAACGCTCACAATTGAGCAAGGTTAGGGATGACATTATGGCCTTAAAACGATCTCCTCCACTTCCATCGGGTTAATTAGGTATGTTCAGACCTATGGAGCCAAGTGGAGTCAGTACCTTGTACCTGCAATTCCTACATCACCGAACCATACATACATATATATACGAACACGGTAAACACGTCAGTGCAGGAGAATCATGACTTTTCATGTCTCACCGAAGTAAGTGATGGGAAATCATCTCCTCATACCCCATACACTTTCCACACATACATGACGACATAAACATAGTGCAACTCACACATGAAGTAAATGTGTTAGTCAATCGTTGGTAACACAAATAAAATTAACATTTCATCATTTATAAAATACAATTCTTAAGCAAAATTAACATCTACTCATTCAAAGAAATAGTGCCTAATCATATTCACCAAATCACACTCCAAAGTATAATACCAAGATAAAACATCATAATCATAATGAATCAACCATCCACATAAGCCACTGAAAAGTCAACCATGGTCAACGAGGTCAAAAAGGGACTGATTAGGGTAGGGGTATTACACTAGTACCAATGAAATACATAAAGGATTAGTGCAAATTTTTAGGGATCAAATCTCAAGGATTTCAAGGAAATGGTATTGGGGGAGGTAGAAGTCCACAAAATTGGCACTTAAAATAATCTAAGGCATTGGGTTGGGGTTTCAAGGCTTGGGTGGATGTTATGCCAACATGGGAGGGTTTGATGGTTTAAAATATTTATTTAGAATAGTTTTCAAGACAAAGGACCATGATGTCATGATTAGGTGGATAGGTATGCTGAGAGGATGAAGTATAACATATTGATAAGGAAAAATTTGAAGATGAAGATGGATGGGATGACATACTAGATGGACAACTTCAAAAGTCCAAAACTTTGACATCATAGAAAATGACTTGAAAATGCCCTAGACTCAAAAAAAATTAGACTTATGCATGTTTTGACTCATTGAGAACACAAGAAAATATCACTTAGGTAAAATGAAAAACAAAAAAACACAAAAGGATTTCTTGAATCAATTATAAGCAATTGGTAAAAAAAGGTATAAATGCACAAAGAAACTAGGACTCAATGAATAAATTGATAATGTGAGATTGAGTCCCAACAAATATTATACATATAACTAATAAATTTGAAGATGTTTTTTAGTGTATTCATACGATAAGGAATAACCATTTATCAATATTATTAAAACACATTATATGGGTTTCTACTTTCTAATAAGGTTACCCTTAAATTGAAAAAAAAAATCACTGCCCATGGGGCCAAAGTACAAACCTGTGTCACACTTTGGGCCAACAAGAGATAGTCTGACCAAACTTGGTCCAGCTAGACTACTTGGGGGCCACGTGGCACCGCGTGGCACCTATTTGGCGCCTTTGTGACTGCAGGAGTCCGGTCGGACCAGAATATCAACTTTATAAACCAAAAATTTGGCTGACCCCCCTCATTTGCACCTTGAGGAGGTTTGGGAGTTCGGTCCAACTACCTGAGGAGATTATTCCAAGTCCCCGGTTTTCCAAGTGGGTTCATTTTTTTTGCTTTTTTTTGTTTTGTATTTATAATTTAAAAATTAATATATTTATTGTTATAATTTTTTTATTTTGTAGTTTATTGATTTTTTGAAAAAAAATAAAATCAAAACATTAGAAAAAAGTTTTTAAAAAATATGCACATATACGTATTAAATTAAAAAAAAAATCATTTTCTCATTATCCTTACATATATACTATAAAAAAATTATAATCAATACACTACATATTAAAAAATAAATCCTCCTACTCATAGAAAGACATAGACACATACACCTACACCTACACACACACCCACACCCAGACTCACATGCATGTATACATACAAATATACATAACGTGCATACACATTATTACATAGATGTACATGTTTGTGCATGTGTGTGTGTGTGTGTGTATGTATGTGTGCATGTCCATGTGTATGTATATATGTACGTGTATACGTATGCACGAGTATATGTATGTATATGTGTATATATGTGTGTATGTGCACGTATGTGTGAATGTGTACATGTATGTACGTATGCATGCATGTGCATGTGTATGCGTGTATGGGTGTATGTGTGTATGTGGGTGTATGTGTGTGTACACATGTACATACACACACATACATACATGTGAACACACACATACACACATATATGTGTACACACACATACATGTGTACACACACATACACACATACATGGTCCATACACACATACACATACGCATGCATGCATACGTACATACATGTGCACACACATGTTCATACATACATGTATACACACATGCATACATACACATGCACATGCCTATATATATGCACACATACACACATACATACACACACATATACACTCACATACACATATACCCATACACATGCATGCAATACACATACATACACATACATGCGCATACACGCACATGTACAGGTGTATGTATGTGTGTACATGTATGCTTGTATGCATGCACATATGTGTGTGCAGTATGTATGTATGCATGCATGTGTATGTGTATGTATGTGTATGTGTGTTTATATGTGCACATGTGTATATATGTATGTACCTGTACAGTATGTATGTGTGTGTGTGTACCTGTGCATGTGTATGTGCATGTGTATGTGTATGTGTAAGTACATATATTTAATTTTAATGTTTCATTCAATTAATTTGTATCAAATGTTTCAATTACTTCGAATTGTACTTTAAATTACAATTGTATCATTTTTAAATATGTTTCAATTAGTTTAAAATAGTTTTCAGAATTAGTTTGAATTATTTAAAAATAGTTTTGAGTAATTAATTTTAATTTAAAATATTTGTTTTTATTACACATATAGATATTTTCCACATGGATGATCATACATCAGATGCTAGTGTTCATCCTGAGGGCAGTGACCAGAAATCTAAACAGTTTGGTCCAATGCCCTCTGTAGACACCTAAAATTGTCATGTCTAATTAAATAAATATCTTTATTTATTTAATTATTTGAGCCTAATTCTTCTATTAATTAAATAAATCTTTATTTATTTAATTAATTCACTTATCCTCTTCTAGCCTTATTTCTCATTTAAATAAATATATTTATTTATTTAAATTATCCTTTTCAAATTAAATAAATATTTTATTTATTTAATTGATCCCACTTCTTCTATTAATTAAATAAATCTTTATTTATTTAATTGATTCATTAACCTTTTCTATCCATGACACATGTCATTCATCTCTTAATTCCTACACTACCTACCCTCTCATTATTTTCTTATTTTCTTTACCTACCCTCTAATCCTAGCCGGCCATTTATCTTTTACACCTCTCAATCTCATCCCTCCATTTCTTATAGTGTCTTCTATATAAGGAGATGCTTCCTTCATTATCAACCCTGATCAGTTGACTACTCGACTACGCTTTTGAACTTGCATATGCGATCAAGCCTACTTGCAACCACATTTCTGTTCTTTTTTGAACTCTTGTGCACACATAAAATCTAAGAGCAAATATATCAAGCAAGATCAATGGAGATAGGAAGAATGGAGATCCAAACCCTATTGGACATGTGATGGTATAATCTTTGTGATTTTATTTGATTTGCATTGTCTTAGGTAATCTTCATATGTTATGGTGGATCTTTGTTGTTGTTAGGCTAGGGTTTTGTGGTTGAATCTATTTAGTCTTTCAATATTGTTTTATCCATTTTCACCATATACACCCTCCACTGATAGTCAGCGCAGGGCACGACTTTTTGCTGAGCCCATTCTTGCCCTACAACAAGCACTAGATCATCTTGATTTCACATTACTTGTTGCCACTGCCCAACCAAATAAGGAAAGGGCATGAACTATTAGGGATTAGTTGGTTTGTATGATTGACACTATTTGGTCATATAATCCTTATGATGATATGTCTATTGATTTCTTCTATCTATCCCTTTCTCGTAGTATGACTAGCATGGTGAAATGGGACACCGTGAACAAGGATGTATCTTCCACACTGGTCCATATCATGTTCCCCGATTATCATGGTCTGAGATAGAATAAGATTAAGGGATATTTAGTTACCAGATGCACGAATCCAATTATTGTTGCCCCATTCATATATCCTTGATGGTTGGCAGCTCATCATATGTGGCAACAAAAGGATGAGTTGCCACTTTATTTCTGCAAACAATTGTTTGCAAAGTTTCATATGGGCCTAGATGTTGATTATACTAGTATACCAACAAATGTTGGACAAGGCAGAGGGAGGCTCAATGATAAATATAGACAACCTGATGCACCCACGCTCGTTAATAAACGAGCATTAGTTGGTCCAAACCTTTTGGTTCTACCAAAATGTTTGGAGTTATCATGGAGTTATCATGGGCAGCCGATGTAGCAGTTGATGATGTCAGGCGAGATATCTACTCAAGCATTGCA
This sequence comes from Cryptomeria japonica, assembly GCF_030272615.1. NCBI lineage: Eukaryota > Viridiplantae > Streptophyta > Pinopsida > Cupressales > Cupressaceae > Cryptomeria > Cryptomeria japonica. Next base: position 172,378,340 of record NC_081410.1, on the reverse strand, counting down.
GAGATTGCCATTCAGGTCAGCCATATGACATTTGATCGTGTTGGGAGATATCTCTTACGGTCACAGACTACCATTCTGCGGGCTACAGATGCGACATCCAGTAGTGGCACTGATCCTTATGCCCATGTGGACATACCATCTCCACTTGACGTTGCACGGTTGAAAAAGGTTGATCCTTTGCAGCGGATGAGTGTATTGTTGTTCAGTGACTTATTGGATTCATATACAACTCTTTCTTCACTTCTTGGGATCCCACTTGAGGATGTACCGATACAGGTGAGATGACTTGTACACAGAGATGATGGTCGTAGAGCATCTCAGGGTGATATGGGCAGAGAGGAGGGAGTTCCAATGCACTCTGCAGCCCCTCCACCATATACTGATGTTGATCGCACACCTCCTCCTTGGCCTACACCACTTGATTTGAAACCTGAGCCACCACGACCTACACTGCTGCAGCCTGTGACTTTTACACCTCCTGCTCGAGCTCATGGTCACTTTACCAATATGCTCGTTCACAGTTTAGAGGATGCATCGCTTGATCTATATATTGATGACGTGTCCTTCCATTCATCTGAGATCAACAGGATTTGGAGAGTCTTCGAGTCTTGTGAGGTACACATTATGTTTTATGTAAGGTCATATCATTTATTTGATTTTAAATAGTGGATTTCAACTTCAAAACTGTTAACACAATTTGAATTTTGAATTATATAGAGCGTCCTACTACATTGGAGACATTAGGAGATCTGCAACCTCCTTCCGCTCCTGCACATGGTCACAGTCATGTACACATTGTTTTTTTTTTTGTAAGGTCATATTATTTAATTGTTTTTAAATAGTGGATTTCAAATTTAAAATTATTAACACACACACACACACACACACACACACAAATATGATCCAGGTTCATGGACCACATATGAGTTCTTCATCTCGAATACCTGTGGCCCATGCACGCTCTACTGGTACACATGGTGGATCAGACCAGATAGAATTTGCATGTACTTATGTTAAAGTAAATTTTCCATACTTATAGTTAGATAATATTTGCATGTGATTATATATACGTGTGCTAAATGTGTACATGTACTTTCTTGTGCAGGGAGAGAATTAAGAACATAGATCAGTGGAGGGCCCACCAAGCTAGTTTATGTGCATGTGATCATTGTTTGGTGATATTATATGTAGAGTGCATGCACTTTTTTTTTTACTTATATGTATTTGACACTTGTTTGATGAGATTATATGTACATATGAGACACTTGTACAGGTTTGTTTTTGTACTTCACACTTGTTTGATGAGATTACTTGTTTGTTTATTACGCGTGTTTATGAGCCCATATTATATTTTTATAATTAGTTCATTCTACATATAGAATTGATCATACATTATTGTAGATGATAAATCTTGATATTAGTTAATTGAATTGATGATTTAATAAATTTAATTATTAAATCAATTAGTTAGTTGAATTGTTAATTATTGATTTTATTGTTAATTGTTCATTTGATCTAGTTAGTTGAATTAAATCAATTAAATGATTCTAATCAATCCAATGAAAATTCAAACCAATGAATCAATCAAATTAAATTAATTCAATTTAGTGATTCTAATCAATCCAATGAATCAATCAATCCAATGAATTAATCGATCCAACACATTTTAATCATTTAATTAAGTGATGTTAATCAATCAAATGAATTAAGTGATTCAAATGAATTAATCAAATTAAATCAAATCAATTAATCAACTCAATTCAAATCAATTAATTAATTCAATTCAATAAAGTGATTCAATTCAATTAAGTGATTCAAATCAATCCAATGAAATTCAAATCAATTGATCAAATCCATTCAAATCAAACCAATGAATCAATCAAATTAAATCAATTCAATTAAGTGATTCTAATCAATCCAATGAATTTTAATCATTTAATTAAGTGATTGTAATCAATCAAATGAATTAAGTGATTCAAATGAATTAATCAAATTAAATCAAATCAATTAATCGACCCAATTCAAATCAATTAATTAATTCAATTCAATTAAGTGATTCAATTCAATTAAGTGATTCAAATCAATTAATTAAGTGATTCTAATCAATCCAATGAATCAATCAATCTAACGAATTTCAATCTTTTAATTAAGTGATTGTAATCAGTCCAATCAATTAATTAAATCGATTATATTGAAACTCAAATCAATCAAATGAATTAATCAAATTAATCAAATCAAATACTCAACTCAATTCAAATCAATCAATTAATTCCATTCAATTGTATTAAGTGATTCAAATCAATCAAATTAATTAATCAAATTAAATCAAATCAATTAATCAATTCAATTCAAACCAATCAATTAATTCAATTCAATTGTATTAAGTGATTCAAATCAATCAAATGAATTAATTAAATTAAATCTAATCAATTAATCAATTCAATTCAATTCAATTGTATTAAGTGATTCAAATCAATCAAATGAATTAATCAAATTAAATCAAATCAATTAATCAGCTCAATTCAAATCAATTAATTAATTCAATTATATTATATTAAGTGATTCAAATCAATCAAATGAATTACTCAAATTAAATCAATAAAAATAAAAATAACTCAAATGTACATGTGTACATATGTATATATTGCAAAAAATAACTCGAATGTATATGTATATGTGTACATGTGTACATATGTTGCAAAAAACAACTCAAATGTAAATGTGTACATATGTATATATATGCATTGTGATCCAAAAAATAGCTCGAATGTACATACGTACATATGTATGAGGATCCAAAAAATAGCTCGAATGTACATACGTACATATGTATGATGATCCAAAAAATAGCTCGAATGCACATGCGTACATATGTATGACAATCCAAAAAATAGATTGATTCCACATACGTACATATGTATGACAATCCAAAAAAATAGTGCATACATATATATGCATATATAGACATGTATCATGGTAAAAAAAACCATGAATTCACTTGTTCTAATAAATTAAGTGAGCTCATCGTACATAAAATCTAGATCCTCTATGTCTTTTACTATCTCTAATATCTTTTCATGATCTTCGATAGGCAACCTCCACTTTTGGGGGCCACGACCTCTTTTTTGTAAAGTTTCAAATTGTAGTCTTGTTGCTACAACTAAGTGACTATAATGTTAAAAAATTTGGTCGGGCATGTATTTAGTAAATGTAACACCATTGCTATCTATCTTCGTTTGTTGATAATAAATACCTTCAACAACGACTGATCCAATGGGATATTGTTGCCCATCAACATCTTCCATTGATTCCGACAATTTACATTTTGGTTTTGTGCATTGTAGTAGGTAATAGTCAACATCTTCTACATTGTCAGGATCTGCAACCACGACAAAATATCACCTGTACACCAAAAATTACAAACAATTAAATTATAGTGTGTATGGTCGAATGTAAAATGAACTTAAATTAAATTAAAATTTAAACTATACCTGAAACAACTAAATCAAAAAC